>NC_134397.1:90396459-90745657 GCF_050003625.1 Haematobia irritans | reverse complement strand
ATTTTAATATTCTTTATGTGTATCATTCACTCTTCCTCAAGTATTCGATAATTATAAGTTTTTCCATCACTAAGAGAGAAGGCTCTCAGTTAAGAATGAAATGTCAAATTTTTTGTACCTTTAAGTTGTTAGAAAGTAGAAATGTAGGTCAGTACGTTTTATGCGATTAAAGAGCAATCACCACAAACCCTCATCGAGTTTTCTTTTTTTACCATACATAAATCTGGCGACCGTGACAGGACCAGGAGAGTTTGTTCTGGTCAAAAGAAATTAGCATTTATTATCGTCGAGACGAATTATTTCATCATTGAGAATTTTGTCATCGAAAGGTCATACATTAGTTGCTGAAAGTCACACACACAATCAATCTAAAGTCATCGAGAAATTTGCATTGATCACCCCCCCACTCATCATATACCTTCGTCGGAGATTTGAGGTTCGAGTTATTTGTGCATTATTGCTAGCCTCCCCCACCATTTCGTCAATCATCACGACCAGTTTCAAAACATAATCATCGTCACCTACCATCTCTTCATGCCCTTCGTCATCGTTATCCATCAAGCAACAACGGAGTAAGAAAAGTGTAAAGCACAGTAAGTCTACAAAGAAAACAACAACAACGTGGACAGTCGCATTGGTATGTTGTAAGTACACTTTTTGGTTTTATCAAATCTACCAATATACAAACATACACATCATCGTTTACCGTTGGATTGGAATAAATTTTTCGTTTTCTTTAACATCATTTCACCGAGAGTACAACTTTGCCTCTCTTTCGAAACCTAAACCAATTCTCTTAATCTCTTACCCCAACAATCGTCGTTCACTCATTGTATTGGGTTATTTATCTATTGTGAATGAGTGTTTTTGCTATCAAAGCTAGAGTTGGAGAAACATTTGTTGATCTATTTTGAACAAAAAACAAACTACTTTGATTAAAGTTTAAAAGCCACTGCCACGATGGGAAACGATGATACAACGAACGCAGAATTAACGGCGTTGAAGTCACAGCGCTCAACTATGAAAAGAAATATTACTAATGTCAAAACAAAAATTGAAAAGGACGGTGATGTTGTAGATGAAACGATTCTTGAATGTCGGTTACAGATTCTTGAGTCATATTTCAAGCAGATTTGTCATATCCAATCACAAATCGAAAAATTAAATTCTTCCGATTCGGCCAGATCTGAAATAGAGGAATTATTTATTTCAGCAAAAGCGGCCATTCTAAAGCGATTAAATACAAATCGTCGGTCAAGTAACTTAGACCAAAGCTTGCTTAATGTCACCCAGAACCATACAGCTCATCAGTCTCGTCTGCCTCAGCTTAAATTACCAAAGTTTGATGGCAAATATTCCGAATTTTCAAGATTTATAAGCACATTTGATAAACTTGTTCATGAAGATTCGTCGGTACCTGTGATTGATAAATTTAATTACCTACTCAATTGCTTAAGTGGACAAGCCTTGGCGGTCATAGAACCATTTCCCGTTACGGAAGGAAACTATGAACGCGCCATTAATCGATTAAAAGAAAGATATGATAATAAGTCACTCATTTTCATTGACACCATTAATTCTTTGTTCGCCATAAGTTCGATTTCTAAGCCTAGTGCAACTGGATTGCGATCAATTTTAGACAACGTTGCTGCTATTAGATCCTCTTTATTATCAATAGGTTCCGAACAAGATGTACTGAACGCTATAATCATACATATCGTTTTGTCGAAAATTGATCCCGAGTCGAAAACGGTTTACAATGAAAAACAAAATTTGCAAAAACTGCCATCATGGGATGAATGTTATGCGATTCTTAGCAGGCGATGTCAATTTCTGGAAACGGCACAGCCCTGTTACAGTGATTCAAACCATTCAGAGTACAAGCATAAACCAAAAGACCGACGTCCAGCAACAGCTTACGTGACGTCACATGCATTGTGTGAGTATTGTCAGTCTCAAGAGCATTTCATAAGCAATTGTTCGTCGTATTTAGCTCTTCCTATACCTCATCGATTTGATTTCGTTAAAACAGCCTCTCTTTGTATCAATTGTTTACGCAAAGGCCATAGAGTAGCCGCTTGTATGTCAAAATCTCGCTGTCGTGAATGCCGTGTCTCACACCATTCTACATTGCACAATAATTTCTCTCAAGCTACTGCAGCACCCAACACCTCATCGAAATTATCGTCGCATCCTCTTTCATCAACGGCTTCTTCGTTCACACCATCTTCGTTGCAACCATCTACAAGCCAACAGGCTCAACAATCTTCGTCCTCGTATAACACTTCATCGGTTAATGTAACTACATCACTCTCTTTACCAACTCGTAGTTTTCGTCATAGCTTATTACCCACAGCTATCGTCTTAATGAAAGATAAATTAGGAAGTTGGCAACCTGTTAGAGCACTTCTAGATTCATGCTCTGAAATAAATCTTATAACCCAGGACACTGTCAATCGTTTAAACCTTCCACTAATGAAGGCTATACAAGAAATCGCAGGGGTGTCAAATAATAGAACCCGTATTAAATATACAACAGAAGCGTTCATAAAATCCCGTGTAACCGAATTTAAGTGGTCTTCATGTTTTCTAGTTATAAATGCTATTTCGTACCAACATCCAGTCGAAAAACTAAATATCGGAAGTTGGCCCATTCCAGAAGGGATTTTGCTAGCAGATCCGCATTTTTATATTCCGCAACGAATTGATATTCTCATTGGGTCGGAAATTTTCTTTGACCTTCTTGTGGAAGGAAAAATAATTTTAGGCAGTGGACTCCCCTCATTAAAAAATACTGTGTTTGGATGGGTAGTGGGCGGCGTAGTCGACTCGAATGCTGTTGAACAAGTATCATCGTGTAATGTGGTTACCAAAATCGACGATCTCGATTCATTGTTGAAACGTTTTTGGGAAATAGAAGAGTTTACGGAGAGCAAATCAGCCATGACAGAAGAAGAAGAACAGTGTGAAAGACACTATTTAGAAAATACGATTTTCGATGAAAATGGAAGAATACAAGTTCGATTACCATTTAAACAACCGTCTGACAAATTAGGGTCATCGTATGAAATTGCTCATCGCCGTTTTTGTTATCTAGAAAAACGATTAGAAAAAAATCCAGAACACAAAAAAATGTACAGAGAGTTTATGAACGAATATATAAGCCTTGGTCATATGTCTATAGTAAGCTTTGATGAACTGAGAGACAAGCACTATGTAATACCACACCACTCAGTTTTTCGATTACAGAGTACATCTACAAAATTAAGAGTTGTCTTTGATGCCTCAGCAAAAACGTCATCAAATTTCTCTTTAAATGAGATTTTAATGGTTGGACCGACGATTCAACAAGAAATTATTATCACAATGCTTGCCTTTCGGTTAAACAAATTTGCTATGTGTGCCGATATTTGTAAAATGTACAGGCAATTTATGGTCGATCAAAGAGATAGGAAATTTCAACTCGTACTTTGGAGAGATGATGATTCAAATGCTCTCAATCTATACCAATTAAATACGGTTACTTATGGGACATCGGCTGCTCCGTTTTTGGCCATAAGAAGTCTGATATTCATTGCTGATACATTTCGAGACTTATTTCCAATTGGTACTGAGGTTCTTCGGCATGATGTTTATGTAGACGATATACTCACAGGGGCGGAGAATATTCCCGATTTATTGAGAAAAAAGGAAGAAATTATAGAAGTTTTGGGAAGGGCATGTCTTTCTTTGTCAAAGTGGAATTCGAATTGCAATCAGATCTCAGCTCAAATGGACGACATATTCTTAAAAACAGACAATGAATACATATCAAAAACACTAGGCTTGATCTGGAAATCTAAATCCGATGTTTTTTCTTTTCAATTCGATCTAGAAAATCCTAAAATAATTACAAAACGATCAATATTGAGCGCTGTCTCAAAGATTTACGATGTTCTAGGCCTTATAAGCCCAATTACAGTCTCTTATAAAATACTCATTCAGGAACTATGGAAACAAAATTTTGATTGGGATTGTCCAGTAAACGAACACATGGCTAATCGCTGGAACCAACTTCGAGAAAGCTTGTCGTATTTGAACCAATTAGAAATTCCTAGATTTGTGCTGACCTCAACAGAGCAAGAGTTCCAGATTCATGGATTTGCGGATGCGTCCCTCGTGGCTTACGGGTGTTGCATTTACGTACGGGCTTTCGAAGATAACCGCTACAAGTCAAATTTGCTTATCAGTAAATCAAAGGTTGCCCCAGTTGTACAACAGTCACTCCCACGGCTTGAGTTATGTGCGGCCTTACTACTCAGTAAAACTTGGGAAAAAATACGGCACAAATTCGATAAATATAATTACAAGATATTTTTCTGGTCCGATTCCAAAATAGTCTTGAGTTGGCTTAAAAAACATTCGTCATCGTTCGTTTGCTTTGTTGCGAACCGAGTATCCGAAATTCAAAATATTACTCATAAAATAACATGGAGACATGTGCCGTCGAAGCAGAATCCCGCGGATATAGTATCAAGGGGTTGTCTAGCCAATGAATTAGCTGACACTATTTGGTTTGAAGGTCCTAATTTTTTGAGACAGTGTGAAAATGAATGGCCAAACAATAACGCACAAAATATCGAATTGCCATTAAATGAAATGCGAAAAACAGTACTCAATATAGCGTGTGTCCCACCTTCTGCAATATTGGAAATCATCAATAGACAGTCATCATATCTTCGTATTCTTTACACAATAGTGTACATATATCGTGTCTTTAACAAAGAAAATAGAGGCAAGGTTATTTCGAGTGCCGAACTCGATCAAGCCTTTTGGAGAATAGTAAATGAAATACAACAATCGACATATAGCGAAGAAATCCAACGTATCAAGAAAAATGAAGTACTAAAGCCGTGCTTTCAAAAGCTAACGCCATTTATTGAGGAGAAAAACATTTTTAATAATTCTCGGGAGATTATTCGGGTAGGGGGACGGCTAGCGAATGCACCCTTGTCGTACGATACGAAATTCCCTGCACTTTTGCCGAAAGATCACCGGTTTTCGCAACTTTTCATTGAATATCTTCATCGGAAACATTATCATGCTGGACCTAAATGTCTCATCGGAATTCTTCGAGAAAGAGTGTGGGTGATAAATGCTCGAGAAATTGCACGGAAGGTAGTCCGAAATTGCGTTCATTGTTTCAAATATAAACCTCGCTTACAACAGCAAATAATGGGCGACTTACCAGCAGATAGATTCATTGCGCATCGGCCTTTTTTGATTTGTGGGGTCGATTTTTGCGGCCCATTTTATACATCGTATCGCATCAGAGGCAAGGCTCCCTACAAAACATATGTTGCACTTTTCGTTTGCTTTGCTTCTAAAGCTCTACATATAGAAGTTGTGTCAGACTTATCGACAAATGCATTTCTCCTGTGCCTTAAGCGATTTGTAGGCAGACGGGGAATACCGTTGAAAATCTATTGTGATAATGCAACCAATTTTGTTGGAGCGAACAATCAGCTGAAAGAATTTAAAGAGAAATATTTTGATAAAGAAAACACAAATTCATTGATGCAGTACTGCGCCATAACTGGTTTTCAGTTTTCATTCATACCTCCCAGATCACCACACTTTGGTGGTCTCTGGGAGGCAGCTGTTAAGTCGACAAAGATTCTCCTTGTTAAAAATATATCGCAAGCTCACTTGACATTGGAAGAGTTGCAAACAGTTTTGGTTGAAGTCGAGTCTATTTTAAATTCTCGGCCGATTGCAGCAAAATCAGATGACCCGAATGATGGAGAGGCATTGACTCCAGCTCATATGATTATTGGTTCGTCGTTTCTCTCATTGCCCGAAGAGAGTTTTGAGCATCACTTGAATTGTAACTACTTGAAGAGATATCAAATGGTTGCTTTCCTTAAACAACAATTTTGGAGACTTTGGTCTAGAGACTATGTACTCAGCCTGCAAGAGAAATCCAAGTGGTACAAGTCGGAATCGAATTTGAAGATTGGTTCATTGGTTATTGTCCATGAAGACAATACCCCTCCACAACGATGGATTCTTGCCAGGGTTATACAACTATTCCCAGGTCGCGATGGAAAGGTACGAGTAGTTGAAGTTAAAACGAAAAATGGAATTCTGAAACGAGCTGTGCACAAGATAGCAGTGTTACCATCCGGTGAATATGATTGAAACTAGCGTTTCAATGGGGGCAGGATGTTTGGTGAAATCAACATGTGAAATTAATATGGCTCTCTGTTTTTATGAATTTTATATCTGATATATTTGTTTTGTATAAATTTGTTATTTTAATATTCTTTATGTGTATCATTCACTCTTCCTCAAGTATTCGATAATTATAAGTTTTTCCATCACTAAGAGAGAAGGCTCTCAGTTAAGAATGAAATGTCAAATTTTTTGTACCTTTAAGTTGTTAGAAAGTAGAAATGTAGGTCAGTACGTTTTATGCGATTAAAGAGCAATCACCACAAACCCTCATCGAGTTTTCTTTTTTTACCATACAATATATATGGAGCTATATCTAAATCTGAATCGATTTCAACCAAATTTGGCGCGTATAGCTACAATGCTAAATCTACTCCCTGTGCAAAATTTCAACCAAATTGGGGCAAAACTCTGGCTTTTAGGACCATATTAGTCCATATCGGGCGAAAGATATATATGGGAGCTATATCTAAATCTGAACCGAATTAATAGGGTTCTATTCTGACCCAAATTAGGAACATGTGCCAAATTTGAAGGCGATTGGACTTAAATTGCGACCTAGACTTTGATCAAAAAATTGTGTTCACAGACAGACGGACGGACGGACGGACAGACGGACATGGTTATATCGACTCAGGGACCCACCCTGAGCATTATTGCCAAAGACACCATGTGTTTATCTCGTCTCCTTCTGGATGTTACAAACATATGCACTAACTTATAATACCCTTTTCCACAGTGTGGCGCAGGGTATAAATATTGTATACATACATATGCATAAATAACATTTTCTACACATGAGATTATATGAATATTTTTTTTTTAAGTTGAACCCCCCCCCGAATTAAAATCCTGGCTACGGCCTTGCTCTTGCGAATCAATAATAGTTGTTTTCTTGGTGCGTTTTCCACTATCACATTTAAATCTTGCTGTTGATGGCAAAACTGCATTAAGTTGAATGGTATAAAGGTAGTCTTGCGCATCTAAAGACGACGATACGTATTATTCAAAGGATAACTTCAAAATTATAAATTTACCTATATTTGTTGAAGATATGGCTGACTTGAGCAACTGTTTGCAATATTCATTTTGGATATTTCCTTCATAGTATTTACGTATTTTTTGTTTGAAAGTTTCCCAATTTGAAAAAAGTAAATGACCCTTTGATGGGTACATCAAATCAAAATCTATATTGATCTAAAGAAAATAAAAATCCATTTTTTTGGAAGTGAATACTTAACATCACTACTACAAACCAGTTCAGCTGCTTTCGAATGTGACAGTTTTGGCCATTCTTGAAGAAATTCTCTGTTCTCCAATTTCTTTAAATCATTTTGCCGAAAATGATACGTTTTCTTCCACCTTTCACATACGTTTTCCCAATTCGAACAATCCCGTTTTAAAGATGTTTTCAATACCTTAACAATGGACTCACCAATTTCTATGTGCTCATGAATGTGAGATTGATTTGACAATTTACAGTGGTTATCCAACGTGGGTGATAAAAGTCGTTTCTTTTTCAAGTATTTATTCTTGTATTTTGAATACAGTTTTCCACACGCATTGTTTTTCCTTTTCTTGGAATGTAATAGTAATCCTGCCACAAATACGGATAAAGTATTCTTTTTAGAATTTGATGAATGTTAAAAAAGTTACCTGCATTTCATTTTCGCATGGAAACACCGAGCAAATATCATTAAACAATACCAAAAAGTCTTGGGAGTGCAGCACCAGATTATTGTTAATTACTTCTTCAATAATAATCGATATTATGTCATCTCTGTGGGAATCTGTTAGATGTTTATGTTGATGTTCAAATGCTAGAATTGACTTCCCCCTTGACGTTTCATTAAGCAAAGTATTTAAATCCTTCAAATATATTGTAATTAGCTAAATTGTCTCCAAAATGAGTAAGAAACAACATATACCTTAAGTACGGAAGTTCCGAAAGATTTTTTTGACGGTGTCCGGCAATGGCCGATTTCAGGCTCCGAAAGATCTTTCTGGATACAAAACTAAAATATAGTCTATAAAATTTTCGATCCAAAGACAATTATAAAAATACCTTTTTTTTCCAGATGGATAGTTTTTCTCGAAACTCTGCTCTAAATCCTAAAGGCGGGACCGCCTCTTTCAAATTTTGTTCAGTTAGATAGCGCAGACTCCTATATGTTACATTTGCATCTGAGATACCAAATCTTTTCTTAATTTTCGTTCTTTCGAAACAGAAATAGACGCTTACCTTTCAAATAATTAAAAATGTTGGGCATATCAATCGATTGTAGAAAGTTTTCCAGTTGGGTTTCATCATCCACTTCTTCAAAATTGTGTGAAAGGCTTTCGTTTACTGTAAAATATTGTTTTTTATGATAAATATACCAAACAACTGCATTGCACTAACCTTTCGAATTGTCCACAACAGTTTTTTCTAAATTTTCACTACTAATTTCAACTAAATTGTTAAAACAAATTTCTTCCTCTAAAATCGTGTTCTTTTCCATTTTGAGAGATACGCGCCATATTATTATTTTTTACTCAGGCACATAAGCCGCTTACTACTTTCCGGATCGCCGGTATACATTTGTATTTAATTATAAGTCAGTTCGCGCACTTTTACTGGTTTTTTTGTATACACGAACGACTTTAATCAAAAATGTGTGGTAATTTTCAAAATGTATTGGGTACGCGAACGGTACCATTGTAATATATATATGAAATAGCCGCTGACGAAAACTTTTAACGTCGTTGCATTTGTGTTTGTTGGGCTCTGAAGAATTAAATAAATACACGCTGTCACCGAGACCAACACAAAGCTGATATTTTAATGTTTTGCTTTGATTTAATAGATTCGTAATTGGTAAGTTAATCTTGGTATTTTGAAAACAAAAATATAATACAAAATGCTTTTCACAGGAAATAAACACGGGAAGGAGGGGCCTGAGTGTGGAAATTATGATGTTTATTGCCCAAAAATTTACGTCCCAGAAAATTTCTTCTTGGAATTGAAATCTCCCAATTGGTCTAAAGTAAGTATACATTTCTATAGTTTTATTTGCTTTTCTAAAACTATTTCTCTTAGGTGTACCCGCAAGTAGTTCATCGATATATGAAATATGTTTGGGATTAGTGATCATGTACGCCTCAAAAGTGATGTGGCAAAAATGTCCCTATTACTTCATATATCAATTTGGTATGTCGAGCATATAGAAAAGAACTTTTACTCAACAGGCCAGCTTGATAAAGACAATCAAATTGATGTGGAGATGGTCCACATCGGTATTTTGGCCAGATTTAACCACTTGATTATTGGAAGGAGTAAATTTTATTTGTATGGAGTCGGAATAGTGTTTTATATATACATATAAATGTGCCGAAAATAAAAGTGTATGACATTTGGTCATTGAGCGACAAATAGTTTAGTGTTTTTTTTTTTTTTTTTTTTTTTTTTTTGCCGAAAGTAAGTTTATGGATCCATCTGTAAATGAAATATTGAAACGCAACAACTTAAAAAATAAATTGTATATATTCGTGGTAATGGTGGTACATTAAAACGACGCAGTGGTACGTGTTTGTCTGTTGTAACCATGCTACAAACTTAATTAATGGAAGTGTATGAAAATGTTCACTAGGCGTCATAAAATCGTAATATGTTTATCATCCAGTTTGTAGTTAAAATGTGGTGTTCCCTACTTGTTCGAAATTTGGAAAGTCGAAATTTCTTTTGGAAAACTTGGAAAAAGCGACCTTTTGAAAATTTGGAAAAATGGACTTCGAGTTTTCGGACTTTTTGAAAATTCGGAAAAGGTGACTTCGAATTTTTCAAAACTTAAAAAGCCGACTTTTTTTGAAAATTGGTAAAGATTTTCAGCTTTGTTAAAATGTTGACATTTCAAAATTTGGAAAAGCGGCTTTTAAAGTTTTGAATATTTGTGGAAGTCGACTATTTGAATTTTTGATAAGCCAAGTTTTTCCTATAATTGGAAAAATCTACTTTTTCCGCTTCAAATATTTTGAGTTGTGGTTTAGGGTATGATATCTCAGAGTTACAATAAAAATATTTGCACCATATTCATCATTCATCAAAGGCTGATTTCGAAAAGTATCAAAAGTTAGTTGAAGATTGCAAAATGCGAATTTTTTTATATTGCTCTCATGCTGAGCAACCATGTTTTATTTTACACCCTCTAATAGAAGTATTAAGTGTGGTTTAGGGGAACAATTTACGTTAAAGGTTGGTATTAAGTTCGAGTTTAGCCGCTCAAATCGCTAAAGTGAAAACTAAATCAGTACAAAAAGGCATACAATTATACATTTTTGTTGCAAATTTTATTATAACTTGATGGGGAATAGCCCAAAGCAAATTTAAACAAAAGTTGTATTCCTTAAAGTGGATTAATAAAGATTAGTAATCGTGAAAAAATTGCGATTTTAACGGCTAAACTCGAACTTAAGTGTGTATTTGAAATTACATTGGGAACACAAAGAGATATGGTGAATATGATTACTACCAACTGACTGTTTGAAATTTACTCCTAGTGACTGATATATTAAATAAAAAATTATTTGAAAATTTAATAAAACCAGTCGTCTTAACGTAACAGTTACGTTTCAAAATGAACACCGATGTGTACATATCGTGAACAATTGTGTATGAAATCATGAACGGATCGTTTCACCTATGTCGTGAACGTAATCGTTTCATTTTGAAACCATCCGTTCACGATTTTACAACGCTGTTTTTTCCCTTAGTGTACACTGTTAGAAAAATATGTTTTTCATATGTTCCGATATAAATAAAATGTGTTTCGGGCACAATATTTAAACACAATATATTTAAGTGCAAACATGTAAACCTAGACTTTGATTACAAAAATGTGTTCACGGACATCGCTATATCGACTCAAGAGCCCACCCTGAGCATTTTTGCCAAAGACACCATGTGTCTATCTCGTCTCCTTCTGGGTGTTGCAAACATATGCACTAACTTATAATACCCTGTTCCACAGTGTGGAGCAGGGTATAAAAAGAGAAAATCGTTAAATTAGTGTGCGTAATAAATACAAATTTGTAAAAATCGAGAAATATTCTTATGTAAGAGCTACAAGTACGTATAAGTACGATCGGCTAGTACATCAAAATTTGAAATTTGAGTAACATTGGTTAATAAATAAGAGTACTATGGCCAAATTTGGGAAAATAGAGCGATGCATATATATGGAAGCTATATCTAAATCTAAACCAATTTGCATAATATTTTGCGGGTTTGATTAATACCATAAAAGGTTACCTTGTGCAAGATTTGAGTAAGATCAGTTACGAAATGAGGCCTGTATGGTCAAACATAAGGTTATAAGGGCGAATTTTTCAAAATCGGGCGATACATATATGGGAGCTATATCTAAATTTGAACCAATTTCGATGAAATTTTGGACATATAGTTAGTACTATAGAGGACTGGATGTAGCCAACTTTTAATAAGATCGGTTAATAAATAAGGGTTCTATGGCCAAATTTGGGAAAATCGGGATATACATATATATGGAAGCTATATCTAAATCTGAACCGATTTCGATGATTTTTTGCACATATAGTTAGTGCTACAGAAGACTACATTTAGCCAAATTTGGGTAAGATCGGTTAATAAATAAGGGTTTTATGGCCAAATTTAGAAAAATCGGGCGGTACATATATATGGGAGCTATAGCTAAATCTGAACCGATTTCGATGATTTTTGGCACATATAGTAAGTACTATAGAAGATTATATTTAGCCAACTTTGAGTAAGATCGGTTGATAAATAAAGGTTTTGTGGCCACATTTGGGAAAATCGGGCGATACATATATATGAGAGCTATATCTAAATCTGAACCGATTTGGATGAAATTTTGCAGACTTGAAGGGCGATGGAAAAGATTACCTTTTGCCAAATTTCGTGACGATCCGTTTGAAAAAACGCGCAACGTGACCCCATTTGTCGAAATCGGGCGATAGATATATATGGGAGCTATATCTAAATCTGAACCGATTTTTTCCAAAATCAATAGCGATTGTCTTCTACCCGAAGAAAGACGTTATGTCAAATTTGAAGACAATCGGACTTAAACTGCGACCTGTACTTTGTGCACAAAATTACATATACAGACAGACGGACGGACGGACAGACAGACAGACGGACATCGCTAAATCGACTCAGAATTTAATTCTAAGCCGATCGGTATACTAAAAGATGGGTCTATGACAATTATTTCTTGGCGTTACATACAAATGCACAAACTTATTATACCCTGTACCACAGTAGTGGTGAAGGGTATAAAAATTGGAACGGTAATTAAATTATTTTAAAGAAATTTTGGCCATCCTAAAATTTACGTTGCTTATACTCAAAAAAGTGAACCTTCTATTGCACTAAAGCCAATTAAACTTTATTTTAGTTCATGGAATTTTTGTGTTTGGAAAAATTTTCTTTAGTCTAATACGTTTTTGCGTACGTTTGTTGAATGAACTAACACATGAGAAAACAAGTAAGGAAAGTCTAAAGTCAGACAGGGCCGACTATATTATACCCTTCATCACTATGTATTCCAACATCTTAACGCCTTCAAATTTGTTAGGAGCTATATAAAGGGTTATTTAAACTTTCACAAAATGTCCAGACTCAGCATTTAAATTGGTTAACCACCGGGACGGACCACAATGTAAGTAAAAAATATTGAAAATATTTAAATTGCATAAAATTTCGCAAATCTTCATTTATAATTTATAGGCCGATATATACGAGTTAGAGTATAGGTAAATTTGAATCATTTTTGCGTGTTTTCGATTTAACAGTGACGACTTTACAGGGAACATGTGGGTATTTTGGTCATATTTGCTAAAATCGGAAGAACATACATGTATATGGGGGCTTTGTCTAATTCTGAGCCGATTTTGATAAAATTTGGCACACATTGCTAAAATTTTAATTGAACTCTCAGTGCAAAACATAACAATTTTCGAAATGAAACTTTGGCCTCCGTTGTCATATGAATCTAAATCGGTCGAAAGATATATATGGGAGTTATATCTAAATCTGAACCGATTTTAACAAAATTTGGCAAGTGTTACAAGAATGTTAGTCCTACTGTCTGTGCAAAACTTCAAGTAAATCGGATTGACCTCTGGTACATATATCCAATTCTGAACCAGGTTAACTAAATTTGGCATGCATATTAAAAAGGTTATTTCCATTCCCAATTCGCAATTTTAAGTAAATCGGAGGAAAATTTTCATATACGATGGTCATATTTGTAAATCGGACGACAGATATATATGGGAGATATATTTAAATGTGAACCTATTTTAACCAAATTCGGTGTGCATATTTATAATGTTAGTCTACTCCTTTGGCCTCTCGGCTATAGGAGTTTACATCGGGCGAAAGCTATATGTGGGAGCTATATATAAATCTGAACCGATTACAATGAAATTCGGTGTGCATATTTATAATGTTAATTCTACTCACTGTGCAAAATATCACGTATATCGGAACGGAAGATTGACATCTGGGCCCATAGGAGTGTAAATCGGGCAAAAGCAATATATGGGAGCTATATCTAAATCTGAACCGATTTCAACCAAATTCGGTACGCATATTTATAATGTTAATTCTACCCCCTCTGCAAAATGTCACGTAACTTGGAGTAAATATTTGGCCTCTGGGGCCATCTGAACCGATCTCAACCAAATTCGGTGTGCATATTTATAATGTTAATATTACTTTAAATTTGTACATTTTACTACAAATGCGCCCATCTTGAACTTCGTATTGCACTAAAGAAATTCGTGCAATTTAGAACTCCAAATTTTTCCTTCAGACTACAAAATTTTGTTTAACAAGTGAACGAAATTAATTTTGTCTAACAATTTTCTTGATTTTTTCGAAAAATATTTTCTTTTTTTTTGTGATATCGGTGTGATGTCAGCGTTTGTAACATTGTTTAGTTAAAATTTTCTAAAAACAATATAATTTTTTCAAAAATTAACCAAAATGTTTCTTCCTGGTGGGTTCATCGTTTTTCATTGTAATAATTAATACCACGTAAATATCTTTTTGCTGTTTAAATACTGTTATTTGTAACCGATTTTCTTAAAATTGGAAATCAAGTTTTAATTGACTTGTATAGAATTTAGTTTTTATCAGTCCATGTCTTGGTAATGCATACATACACACTAAAGAATATTTTTTGTTAATAATTGTTAATTGAAATATTTTGAATCGCAGTATCAATCACCATAGTCAATTAAACAATTAATTGATCCAATTAAAAAATTAATTAGAACTAATTTTTGTGATCGATTCCAATAAAAATTTTTTGGAACTTTAAATTTTTAATTGATTTTTTTTAACTCAATTAAAATTTTACTTGGAAAAATTTTAGGGATTTTTTTTTTGTAGTTATTGACCTGCCAAATTCATTAATTGAGGGAATAGATGCCACACTGGTCATCCAAGTTGCTCGAAACTAACAGTAAAATATATAGATTTTACTTCTCGGACTCATTCCAATAATGTGGGTAAAACTTTGCGGAATCTAGTTTTCAGAGCAAGGCGTAACTTCGGTAAGCATAGCATTTGAACCGATCTCCTTGAGATTGTACGTTTCTTAATATCGACTTGAAAGTTTATACATTTACAAATAACCCGCTACGCTGAAAAAAAACAGCATGTTCGGTTCTGAAGATTTTGTCTTTATACACCCAGAAAAAGGGGCTCTAATGCCAACTGAACTTCATTTTAGTTCATGAAGATTAGTTGATTTTAGTTAAATTTTGCACAATATGAGTAAATGTTCCTTGTTTGAATAATTTTTTGCTAACTTTAATGACGTGAACTCAAAATAAGAAAAAAAGTTGTATACAAATATAGTGCACAATTTTACTAAAAAATAAAATAGTTCATATTTTCCTAAAATGGCAGAAGTTTGCTTAAATTGAGTTCATAAGTCTCTCAAATGAGTCAATTTTACTAAAATTGTACCTGTCATGAACTTCGTATAGCGCTAAAGACATTTTAACAATTTTTAAATCCATTTTTTTCTTTCAACATATGAAATTTTCTTTAACAAGAGAGAAAATTAATTATTTTTAATAAATTTTCTTCAATTTGACAAAAATGATTAACTTATTTGTAACATGTTGTAATTAGAAAACTATTTTAGTTAAAATTTTCTAAAATAAACCTACATTTTCTTCCACGGTGGGTTCACTTTTTTTGGTGTACTAATTATTTTGGTATTGATTCCGAGCCAAAGAATTGAAGGAGGGATAGCGTAGCATTTGAACCGATCATCTTGAGATTGTACGGTTCTTAATATCCACTTGAAAGTTTATATATTTACGAATAATCCGCTACGCTGTCAAAAAAAACAGCATGTCCTGTTCTAAAGATTTTGACTTTATACTAATGATTTTGGTATTGATTCCAAAGAATTGAAGGAGGGATACATTTAGCGCACAATTCTCTTTTAAATTTGAGTTTCATGTACTTGATTAAAAACATCTCATATTTGTGAAAGATTTTTTGCTTTGTAGTCAAGATGCAAAAGTTAACAAATTTAAAGATTTTGGAGAATTTTTACAGCCAAGTTGTTCATGATCAAACAATTTTTTTCATATAAAGATACACTAAAAACAAGTGAACTCTCTATTTCACTAAACCCAATTTAACTTTATTTTAGTTCATGGAATTATAATGTTTGGAGGAAGTTTCCTTTACAATAATATTTTTTTGTGTACGTTAGTTAAATTAACTAAACCCGAGGAAAAAAATATACTCAAATGAAGTTCAGAATTTTTTTAAATTTGTAAATTTTACCAAAAATGCGTCCATCATGAACTTCGTATGTCACTAAAGACATTTTTGCAATTTTGAACTCCAAGTTTTTCCTTCAAACTACAAAATTTTCTTCAACAAGTGAAAAATCTTAGTTATGTCTACTAAATTTTCTTGAATTTGTCGAAAAATATTTATTTATTTTTATGACATCGGCGTGATGCCTACGTTTGTAATACTGTTTAGTTAAAACTTTCTACAAATGTTCAAAATTTTCTAAAATTAACAGAAAGTTTTCTTCCTGATGGGTTCACTGTTTTTTCAGTGTACCCATTGAAAAGTTTATCGATTTTTGGGCAAGGGAAAAAACTATATATATAAAAGACATTCTACCATAATTTACATTCGTATTTCAAGGACGTGATATCTTTGGCCTTACGACAATATTTTTTTCAGTGTACAATGAAGGGTTTTCAATGGAAACTATTATATTTGATTCATGCTGGTGGGTATTTAAGATTCGGCCCGACAGAACTTACGCCTGTATATACAGTAATCCCTCGATTTACGTCGTAATTGGTTCCGGAATTTGACGACGTTAATCGAAACGACGTAAACCGAATTAAAAATTGCTCATACTTACTTCTAAGTCCATTTATGTATGTATGTGCGTGTACATAATAAAAAACTTCAAAAATAAAGGTAATTCAGTAATTTCGGTAAGAAATTCAAAAAAACAAAAAAATATTTCGATGTCATCATCGTTTATACTTATTTTACTAATGGAAGGCGTTTCTGATAAAGTGGGCAAAAAATCGACGACGTAAATCGATTGGCGACGTACATCGAAGTTGATGGAACAAAAAATTTGACGACGTAAATCGAAACAACGTAAACCGAGACGACGTAAATCGAGGGATTACTGTATTTGTTTTAATATGCTTCTGTAAACCTACTGAGTGTAGGATTTACAAGAGGTTTCCATACATCAAGCACTTGGATTTCTTGGATATAGAGCAGAATGATTGATCTGAAAGACAGTCGTTATACAACTGATGCCGAACAAGACAACATCTGCCACTACATCCTCAAAAAAAAAATCGCCTCTGTAACATATACACTCAGAAAATTGAACGTCGTAACTACAAGTAAATTCCATATTATTGAGTAGTTCAAAATTGTACTCACAGTTAGTTAAATTTAACTATTGATGAACAAAATTAACTCAGTGGAAGTAAATTGAACTTACGGCTATTACCAGCAAAATGGTTAAGAACTCCTAATGAGGTCGTAAATGGACTGAAGCAAATATAATAATATTGAATACCTATTTTCTCGAACGTACGAAAAAGTTTCTCAGCATTACTGAACTTTTACTGTACAATATTACGAAGTCTAGTTGGACATGAAATTTCCATTTTTAGTTTAAATAAACTAACGATGAATGTCAATTCTAACTACCGTTATGTGAATCTATTTCTAGACGCTAGTTCGTCTCCGAACATGTGCTCGTGTGATGTTTCTAAAAATAGACACCCTCGACTGTATGTGTTTATGAAAACATGCAGCCAAGTTAGAAAAGAATAAACAAAGTGACATTTGGTTGTTAATGAGTATAAGAGCTAAGTGGCCCAGTGGATAGTGTGTTTAGTTAGAAAACTGAATTTTATAAAATGATAAAAATAAAATCTAATAATTGATTCTAAAGGATTTTGTACTACAGAAGAGTAAGTGGTTTGTACTAAATATAATATGACATGTAGAAATGGGGATCCTCCCCCTTGAGGTCTCCTTGCTCCAAGTCACCAGGTGGTCTAGGAAATCCAGAACATTATTTTTTTCGTTTTTAACAAATTTGTTATTTAGTTAATATTTTACTTCTGAACAGTTAAATTTGAACTTGACAAAAGTTAAAACAAATTACTAACCTATAGGAATATGTTGAACTTACTATGGGTACATGCTTCTTTAGTGGCATACGAAGTTCAATATTAACACTGGTTAGTTAAAAATAACTCGCAAATGTGTTCACTCTTCTCTGAGTATACTCATAAACATATTCTGCTTCATGTATATTTTAAATTAAAATTTAAAGAAATATGAAAACCATATCAAATATTTTTATATTAATCGAATATCTTACTAATGAAATGAAGTTACTATTGTAAATTGTTTAAAATAAAGATTACTACTACTAGTAAGTGCTTGAGACATAATACCCCCAAAGACGAATCAGCATATATCGACAATAATAAAAGGATACATTTTCAAATTGCTTTTTGATTTTCTGTTGGGATTTCTTAGGCCCTTTTAAATATTGTAGAAATTATTTTCTGGCCAATTACAAGCAAATTTCCATATACATTGTTTGGGCTGGAGGAGAATGTAGATTCAATCTACAAAAGTGTATGTTCACATCCTTTGAATATTGAGCTTAAATTGGAATAAACTTTTGTATAAGATTCTGACCTTTTACCGAAAGCAGAGTTTTAAAATTACAAGGTTGTTTCCGATTTAACGTATTTTTTGTAAATGCATATGGTTTACAGGATACTTGGAATGTTCTATTCACATTCTTCCTTTTTTGGACATTTATTTATTTTCTTTTCTCCTCGTAATATTTTTTAGAATGCAAATTTTATTCAACACGAACCCATTCTCTATTTTATTTTTGTTTTGTTTTTGTAAGACAATGTTTATAGATGGGGCAAAAACTTTGCCCAACTTGTCCTTGCAGTGCAATGGTATATACACACGTGCACATTAAGATGGGTAGATTGACATGAGAGAAATCCTTAAGTGGCTCTGTGGGAAGTGGTGTGTTGTTACAACTCCACCTAGTGTTTATCCCGATGCGACTGTAAATGTATCTGTGTAGTTGAATGCCAGGACTAAGGTGCAATATTTATCTATTGTTTTGTTAAAAAATACAGGCATTTGAGAAATTCTGCATCCTCTGGTATTCTAGTGCTTTCGTTTATTTGCGTTCAATTTATGCAAGGCCAAGAATAAGATAAAGTTTTAAACCACATACAATCTAGGATACATTTCTACCTACATAAGCACCATATATCGTTTATGGACAGTGGAGTAAATAAAGCTTTACGAAAACATTGTAGGCCTTGTAAATTATCTCATTAATAATGTGGAACAAAGACAATGTCGGAATGATAATGAACACCCAAAGAGGAAACCGGAAGAAGACACGAAAGTATATGATCAGTAGAACCATGACAAGTCTCACGGAGCACATCGAGTTGAGGAATTTTGACGTCACATGGGAGTGCTAAATAAAATCACCTACACTGAAAAAAAAGCATGCCCGATTTTGTCTTTACCTTAAAAATTTTGCATTGATTCCGAGCCAAAGAAGCGGAGTACACAAGTAAGGATACACACACAATTCTCTTTTAAATACTTGCTTCTAGGAATCCAATTTTAATTTTTTTCATATGCTATTAAAGTCCTTTAAAACGAGTTAACGACGACTTTATTTTCCAAATTAAGAGTCGACTTCCAGTAGAAATTATGTTAGGTTTCAAGTAAAAAACGTCTTTAAAATAATGTGTTGAAAAACATGTCCTATATTTGAACGATTTTTAGCTTTGAAGTCAAGATGCAAAAAGACAACAAATTTGAAGACAATTTCATTAAATTGAAAGAATATTTCTGAATTATTAAAGTCAAGTTGACCTTAGCCCAAACATTTATTCTTTCATGTTATGATACCCATTTTTAATTGAAATCACTTAATTATAAGGACAATGCGACTTCATCGAAAAGTTTATTGGCTTTTGGACAAGGAAAAAAACTTTATATTAGAGCAATGCGTCTTCTATGCTAAGCAAAAAGTTTATCGACTTTTGGACAAGGAAAAAACTTTATATTAGAGATAAGTGTCTTCTAAGCTAAGCAAAATTTGCATTCGTATTTTAAGAACATAAAATCTTTGGCCTCACGACAATATTTTTTTCAGTGCATGTTCGCGTAAATTAGTGCGAACCAATTACATGTTAAAAAAAAACATTAATTCATACCAAAATAAATCTAAAATCATTTACTAACATTTTTATTTTATATATAAATGTTTGTACGTATGTAATTTTTTTTTACTCAGCAATAGAAATTCATGTTGTCTCTCACTTGATTTGCAATATTCTTAAACAAAACATACTAACATTGTAAACATACATAAATAAATAAATATTTATTCCAAAGTAATGACAAACAAACTAGGTGAGCAACGAACATACAAACATATTTTGATCTTCACTACACTTCGGCCTCGGCGATATCATCGGCTTTGTTTTTAACTTCAAAGCTTAGACTAAATATAGAAACATTTAAAGATTTTCAAACATTATGTTTTAATTTAACGAGGCCTAGGTGTAACTTACACGCATAAAAAAATCTAATGAGAGATCAGAGAAATTTTTGAATATTCCAATGAATTTTGAAATTGGGTATTGAGATCAGACTGAAAATTATTCTTTTCTGCTGCTGCTGAACAATCGTAAAATAACTGCACTAATCCATAAACTTTTTTTTCAGCAGTTTGTGTTGAAACATTTGTTACTTAAGTAATAAATTCTGTGCAACTACTCAGTGTTTGAAATATTATTTTCTTTTCTTTGGGAATTTCAATCGCGAATAGGTTTTTCTTTCTTTTCGAAGACAATTCTTTAACAGCGCATGTTCCGGGTATGCTCGGAAACGGCTCAACCGATTTACTTGAGATTTTAAAAGAACATAGAGGATAATAATGTGGTGAAAAAATAATACATTTGTTGATATCTGCCCGACTTTTTGAAAACTACACCTACGGTCTCCAATTTGTTTGAAATTATAAGGGAAGGTTGGATTGGATTCGCCAAATTATTTTTCGATGTTTGTCAGGGAGGGGAACTTTCTTGCTCGACATTTAGAAATTTCAAAATATTCCTTTATTTTCTTGGAATTTTCAGAGAGTTTTGAGGGCTGTGTCTAGAAAAAATCTCCTATTTTTCCGATATTTGGTCTGGGATGACCTCTCCCTTTGCCCGAAAATTTGAAACTTGAAGAAAATTTACCCGATTTTCTTCTAATGTTTAGGTATGGTCGAGGATGGTGTCTGGTGTATGTTCACTGAAAAAACAGTGAAACCACCAGGAAGAAAAATTTCGGTTAATTTTAGAAAATTTTGAATATTTTTAGAAAATTTTAACTAAACAGTAAAACAGACGCTGGCATCACGCCGATGTCATTAAAATAAGTAAATCTTTTTTGACAAATTCAAGAAAATTTAGTACACCGAAAAAAAGTGAACTGTTTTATAGGAAGAATGAACTACCTCGCACGAAAATTTAACTAAATTTTACTCCACATTTTGAGATTTCCACAAAGCGTTGTTTAAACCAGGAAATTTTAATGCCATGTTGTACTTTTTAACTGCAGTTCACGAAATTACATCATCTCATAGAAGAAAAAATTAACTAAAAGCAAAGAAGAAAATCATTGGCGCCAAATCATGACCATTTTAACCATACTGTAGTTCATTCTTACTATTTTTGGGAATCGTACGAAAATCTTCTTTTGCTTTAGTTCATATTGAACTTGTGTGTACGGTCATTGAACTTTATACTCACGTTTAGTTCATAAAATTTTTGAGACATAAAAATAATAAAATTTAACTACAAGCAAATATATTTTTTCCAATAAAAATATGTTAAATTTTGCGTTAGTTAACTACGGAATTTTTTTTCTGTGTAGACATAACTAAGTTTTTTTTTTCACTTGTTTAGTGACATACGAAGTTCATTATGAACGCATTTGTAGTAAAATTTGCAAATTTCAAGAAATACTAAACTATTTTGTGGAAGACACGAATTTGGTTAATCTTTATACTTCATTTGTGTATATTTTTTTCCTCGGTTAGTTAATTTAATTGATGTACGAAAAAAATTATTAGACTAAAGGAAACTTTCTCCAAACATAACAATTCCATAAACTAAAAGAAAGTTAAATTGGCTTTAGTGAAATAGAGAGTTCACTTTTT
Source organism: Haematobia irritans (assembly GCF_050003625.1). NCBI lineage: Eukaryota > Metazoa > Arthropoda > Insecta > Diptera > Muscidae > Haematobia > Haematobia irritans. The sequence goes on along the minus strand of NC_134397.1, from coordinate 90,723,599 downwards.
TTTGAGTGTTGTACGTGATTTTTCGATATTAATATTTGGCCTTGCTTCCTTTGGATCCACCATGGATCCACAAATTTCTACTAAAGACTGTCAAGCACAATCGAATTCTTGGAATGTGGTAAGATTTGCCGCTGGCAATGTATCTTAAACCTTCTTAACACCTTCATTTTGGAGCGATAATGCCAACTTAGTACCGGCCCTAAAGGTAAAAATGAAATTAAGTTCAAAATTATTCATTAATATACTCGAATATTCTTAATTATTTGTATTTCTAAATACGATAAATTTTAAATGCATTTAAAATGTTGTTAAATGCTAGTAAAAATAGTTCACGCCTAAATAAATGTATGTTTGTATTGTAAAATTATTTATGTTTATACTCGACTTCACGTTCTTCTTTTGTTAGAGTTTTTGAAAATTTTCGACAATTTCAAACTTTTATACCAAAAAAAATGTTTTGTTACAAAATTGTTATTTTTGCAATAAAAATCTTTAATAACACACATTTCGAAGTTTCATTGTAATATATAAATTAATAAAAATTGGTTTTCGGTCGGAGCAGGAATTGAACCCAGGACCCTTTGCATGAAAGGCAGACATGCTAACCATTGCTGCACGTGGCCAGTGTTGCCAGTTTTGGGGATTTTCCCCAAATTGGGGTATTTTTTCGTGAATGGGGACGAAATTTCTGACTTGGGGATTTGATGGGGAATTTCCATAAATTTGGGGATATTTGTGGGGATTTTTTCGAGAAATCGATTTAATCTTTTTTAACAAAATTTTATTTCTATAGAAAATTTTCTCGAAATTTTATTTCTATAGAAAGTTTTCTCGAAATTTTATTTCTATAGGAAATTTTGTCAAAATATTTTTCCTATGTGGACATTTTGTTAAAATTTTATTTCTAAAGAATATTTTTTCAAAATGTTATTTGTATAGAACATTTTCTAAAAAATTTATTTCTACAGAAAATTTTGTCAAAATTTTATTTCTATAGAAGATTTTATCAAAATTTTATTTCCACAGAAAATTTTTTCAAAATTTTATTTCTATAGCAAATTTTGTCAAAATTTTTTTTCTATGTAGAAAATTTTCTCAAAATTTTATTTCTATATAGAAAATTCTACAAATCTACCAAACAATATAAAATTTAATCTAAATGCAGTGAAACCACTTAGAGAAGCTTTGAAACCGTCAGAAATGTCACCAGCAGTACTGAGGTGGGATTATCCACCGCTGAAAACCTTTTTGGTGTTCGGTCGAAGCAGGAATCGAAACCACGGCCTTGTGTATGCTAACCATTGCACCACGGTGGCTCCCGGCAATAAGTATAATAAAAATTAATTTCGGAAGGATATATTATCCACGTATCAACTGCGTCTCGAGTTATAAACATGGATGCACCAAAACTGGGCACAGAGGTAGAAGAAAACCTAAGACTACACCCTCAAAAAAAAAATCGTTTCTGTAACATATACCCCAAACACATTTTGCTTCAAGCATATATATTTTCAGGATTGGTCCAAACAAAATATTGTTTGTATTGTTCAAACATATTATGTTTCCCCTTAGGGCATACACTGGTAGTAAAAAATCTTAATGAAATTTTCTTTGTGTGGATATATTTTTAAGCGCCAATTAAATACTTCCATTATTTTACTTGCAGCATACTCTCTAGGTCTCTCTTTCTAAACGCATATATATTTATATACTATTTCCAAATTAATATATGTTTGCATATAAGCATACTATATTTACAAACATTTTATGTCCCAAACATGTTATGCTAGTTTATGAACATTATATGCTTGCACTTAAAAATGTTGTGTTAAAAAATTTGAGTTCCAAACATATAATTTTTACACCCAAACATATGAAAAACAGTCTTTTTTGTCCGTGTAAGAAGATCATATAATCAAATGAACTATGCAATAAATCATTCAAATATCATCTAAAGGGGTCAAAAATTGAATTAAACTGGATATATCAACCATAGCGATCAGATGTAGAGCTTTATACAAAAATGTCAAAAACTACTTATTTCCAAGAAAAATAGGTTAACGCACCCTCAATGTTCACAAAAAACCTTAAACGGTCAGAGGAGTAGTGGAAATGTGTATATATTCCTACGATTCAAAGTTTAACTTGTATGGATCGGATGGTAGAAATTTAGTACGAAGGCTGAGAGGAAAGTCTTTACCCAAGAAAGTTCCGTCAGTCATGATGGGGGCAATATTATGGTCTTGGGGTGTTTTTTGGTCAAGTTGTTGGCTCGATTTATAGAGTTGAGGGTATTATGCTGTTGGAAGCCTACAAAAATATTGTGTCCTACACGCTCACAAAAAATCGCTTCTGTAACATATACTCCCAAACCTATTTTGCTTCAAGCATATACATTTTTGGGTATTGCCCAAACATTTATATGTTTGATCTCTTCCAATATATAATATGTTTGAAAGCATATTGGTCTAAACAATATATGTTTGGGGAGTCTAACTTCCAAACATTTTGTATTTTTGCATCCAAATTCAATAATGTTGTCTTCCAAAAAACAATATGTTATTATGTGAACATATAATATGTTTGGAAGCATTTTGCACCCAAAAATATTATAAGCTTAAAAAAAATTCTCCCAAACAATATTGTGCTCAAAATTTTATTTATTTATTTATGTATTTACAATCATAATGAATTATGAAAATAAACAGGTAATATAGGTGCTAACAACATAGGTTTTCGACCTGAATGCTCAAAATTTTGTTTCTGCCCAATTGTATATTCCCCGACATCTTTCTCACTTCCACGAGATTTTTTAGTTCTTAGCACCTTTTTCTGTAATACAAACATTGTAGAAGAAATTATTCAATTTTATGATTTTTTTTATTTTAATTTTACCTTTTTCCGGACGGGGATTCGAACAGCGGACCACAGGATCAAAGAAGTAGCTGATCAATTGCCCAAGGAAAAATAAAATGTTAATTTTGTAATAACAAGCAACAACCACCAACTTAATTCAATATCGCTCCCTGTTAAATAGCGCTCCAAGCTACTAAACACATATATGTTTATAGGCTATTTCTAAATTAATATATGTTTGCATCCAAGCATATTATATTTACAAACATTTTATGTCCCAAACATAATATGTTCTAACATATTAACATATATGTCCCAAACATGTTATGCTAGTTTCTGGACATTATATGGTTGCACTCAAAAATATTGTGTTCCAAACATATAATGTTTATAGCCAAACATATGAAAAACAGTCTTTTTCATCCGTGTATGGGATATTGCCATAAGCATTCCGGGAAATGCCGTCAGCATGGATTATTCAGCGCCATCATAACATCCAGCACACGTGTAAGGTGGTAAAACAATGGATTTCCGATTAAAAATTGCGGGTGCTTGACTGCCCTCAGTCACCTAATGTAACAGTCATAAAATAACATTTGGAAGGTTGTAAAGCGAAAAATTGGTATTAAATATTTGCAAAAGGCTTACGCAATCTATTTGAACCTGAACCATAGGATATCATCGACCGTTTAATCCTACACAATGGCAAAAAGTTGCGCAGAAATAATCAAAAGACATGGCTTTAGTATCAACTATTAACATTTATCGTTAAAAGTTACAAAAACTTTAATCATTTTTAAATATGTGGGACACTTAATATTAGTTGCAAATGTTTTGAACAGGTGAAAACTGTTATATTTGAATAATTTTATAAATTATTAAAATGTCTTTGTCGTTAGTTCCCTTATTCCTTATTGGTTTTAATATTTTTATTTTCATTCTAATTACGGTGTATTTGCAACAGGGAATGTGGTTGCAAATGTTTTGAACAGCACGGTAGGTTAGAGAAGCAATTTTTTGACAGTGTATAAACACCCAGCAAAAAAATTGGAAGTTGTTCTAACGGCACAACTTTAAAAATACTAAGTGACGAGTACTAAATAAGCATAAAATTTATGCAATTGCGATACATATCAGAGAACTGCAACCGGTGTTTTTTTTTCGTATTGCAATCTTAACCACAAAATGTCGGTGGCAGTGAGTAAGACACCAATTACCATGCGATCTTTTACATTGATTACAAATGCGATAATAAAAACACCAATAGTATATAACAATTAGAGGTGTGCACGTGAGTAATATTTTTCTCACGCTCACGCACACTCACAACGGAGAAATCTTATTCACGCACACTCACGCACGATGTTTTTTTGTAGGACTCACACTCACGAAAAGAAAATTTGTACTCACGCACACTCACGCACGAAAATCTTTTAAATGTCGTGACTCACGAAAAATATCGTGACTCACGAAAAATCTCGTGACTCACGAACAATTTTATGGTAATTTACCTATAGAACCTGACTGAAAACATGAGTATGATTAAAATCGAGAGCGTTATAAAACTCTTAACACCTAGGATGTCACTAAAATTATAAATGAATTCAACTCCTAAGCATTTTATGTTCGTAAGCGGGATTATTTTCGTGAGCGTGTTTTTCCGAAATTCGTTACTCCCGCACGCTCACGAAGATATTATTTTCGTGAATCACGCACACTCACGCCGTTGCCCTCAGCGTGAGTCACGACAATTTCGTGTCACGTGTACACCTCTAATAACAATGTTCGTATGCAGTGCCTTGCAATCCTAAACCAATCGACATCGTAACAACGCTCGGTAAACAAAAAACGAGGTTGGCACCTAAGTGTGATTGCACTTAACAACAACAATTACTAGCAGTTAGCATTAGCTCAAGAGAATTGAGAGAGTACCAAATAAGACAATACCAAACTGCTGAGATATGGGCATAGACCTTATAATACACAGATGATCCACTATTCTCTTTAAACAAAATGTGTCAGTTCCAAAAATTAATTTTCTGGCATTTCGTTTTGATTTTTTCTTAAAGAGTCAGTCCCAAAGATTAATTTTCGCGCATTTGCTTTTGTGTTGTTCGTAAAGAGCAATGCTGATCAAAATTAAATTTCGTATTTTCGCGGTTTTGGTCACAATTTTTTGTTCAAATATGAACTTTTAATATATTAGTTAATTTATTTATAAATCCTCTGTTGCATCATAAACGTTCTAATTTTGTGTAAAATTGGCAAACTACAAAAAAGAAAACGAAAGAGATTGTAAGCGTGCTCTTATTTTTCTCGTTTATTCTTAATCTTCGGAACTGTCAAACATAGTTTGACACCCATGGCTCATCTATGTATTATAAGGTCTATGGATATGGCTAACCAATTTGTGTGATTGCTTTACTACGGTGTTTTCGAGAGACCAACACTCATACTAACAAACACCGACAGTCGTCGGTTGCATTGGATATTGGTGGTTAAATTTTTTTCCCAATTGGTTTTTTAAGATTGCAAATGTTGGTGTTTACTAAATACATTGGTCAGTTGCGGTAGATCGCAAGATTGGTCCATATCGGTTTATAATGGCATTAAACCGGCCCCCACTTTACTTTTGGTTGTTTAATTACCGTCGTAATTATTGATAGACTCCCCTATCTGTCTGTCTTATTTGTTTTGATATTAAGAAGTTATAAGATTCGTTACAATCGGCAAGCATTTCCATAACATGGAATCCCTTTTTCTATATCCATATCCAGTAACTTTAAGACTGATAATACCATATATACCTATATATTGGCAGGCTTTAATCTACTTGTTAATTTGTTTCTCATCAAACCAATTTTACCGTTGAAAAAGAACACAGAGTAGTTGCAGTCGCATTACCAAATAGCAAATAAATTTTATATTACATGTTAGCCTGATACCGAAACAGGCAATTGACGTCCAAATGCATTATATCTAATTATACAATTATTATTCGAGCTTTATGGACAGATATAGATTAAGGAACATGGTTAATAGAGCCATTGAAAAGAAAACGCCAGATACAAATCTATACACGCCTGGACTGTACATGTTTCGGTTCGGGCGAATGAACCTTTCCACAGCCTTTAGTATAGTCTGGCTGGGAGAGATAACTCAATTTTGGGCCCTTTATGCTAACTCCTTATGGAGAAAACATTTGGGAAATTTCCTCTTACAAATTGAATCATCTTTTCTCCCACTGTACATCATCTTTTCATATAACTTACAAGTCCCTTAATCTTATTTTTATTTCGTTTTGTTACATAGTAATGCAACAACACGAAATTTATTTTTAGAAAGCTTATTTGTTAGAATTCACCTAAGTGGTGAACAGTCGAACAATGCTTATTGTTTCTACAGTCAACTACAACATATGACAATTAACAGAAACTGGTTTCCAGGAAACAACAACAATTCTAACACGTACATTAGTCGTGTTTTTCCGGTATCAGGCTAACATGTAATATAATAGGCAACGATGAGCCCGTCGTAAAACTAGGAAAAACACGACTAATGTACGTGTTAGAATTGTTGTTGTTTCCTGGAAACCAGTTTCTGTTAATTGTCATATGTTGTAGTTGACTGTAGAAACAATAAGCATTGTTCGACTGTTCACCACTTAGGTGAATTCTAACAAATAAGCTTTCTAAAAATAAATTTCGTGTTGTTGCATTACTATGTAACAAAACGAAATAAAAATAAGATTAAGGGACTTGTAAGTTATATGAAAAGATGATGTACAGTGGGAGAAAAGATGATTCAATTTGTAAGAGGAAATTTCCCAAATGTTTTCTCCATAAGGAGTTAGCATAAAGGGCCCAAAATTGAGTTATCTCTCCCAGCCAGATCTATACTAAAGGCTGTGGAAAGGTTCATTCGCCCGAACCGAAACATGTACAGTCCAGGCGTGTATAGATTTGTATCTGGCGTTTTCTTTTCAATGGCTCTATTAACCATGTTCCTTAATCTATATCTGTCCATAAAGCTCGAATAATAATTGTATAATTAGATATAATGCATTTGGACGTCAATTGCCTGTTTCGGTATCAGGCTAACATGTAATATAATAGGCAACGATGAGCCCGTCGTAAAACTAGGAAAAACACGACTAATGTACGTGTTAGAATTGTTGTTGTTTCCTGGAAACCAGTTTCTGTTAATTGTCATATGTTGTAGTTGACTGTAGAAACAATAAGCATTGTTCGACTGTTCACCACTTAGGTGAATTCTAACAAATAAGCTTTCTAAAAATAAATTTCGTGTTGTTGCATTACTATGTAACAAAACGAAATAAAAATAAGATTAAGGGACTTGTAAGTTATATGAAAAGATGATGTACAGTGGGAGAAAAGATGATTCAATTTGTAAGAGGAAATTTCCCAAATGTTTTCTCCATAAGGAGTTAGCATAAAGGGCCCAAAATTGAGTTATCTCTCCCAGCCAGATCTATACTAAAGGCTGTGGAAAGGTTCATTCGCCCGAACCGAAACATGTACAGTCCAGGCGTGTATAGATTTGTATCTGGCGTTTTCTTTTCAATGGCTCTATTAACCATGTTCCTTAATCTATATCTGTCCATAAAGCTCGAATAATAATTGTATAATTAGCAAATAAATTTTGTAATGGGATTGTCTTCTGGCGTGCTTGTCAAATTGTTCTTTTATCCGTTTTTTTTTCTTATAAACGGGTTACTCATATTTTCTCCTAAGCGTTTGAGTTGTGCTTATTATATCCGTTACCGGGTTTATTTAATATAAGTATTGGAATGATGATCTTTGTCAACAATTCCCACGCCATTACCTTGGACTAGGTTATGTGGCATTGGAAAGACAGAAATAGGCCCTCACCATTACACCCAATGCGTCACAGATACAATGTGCATGAATGAATAATATATGAATGTTGGAGATTCGTTTATGTTTATGTGTCTTTTCTCGGATACGTAAAAGACAGGACAAGATTAGGGAACTTTTGTTTATTGCATAGGATCATTTGGGACAACCAATGGGAATTTTATGGTTTTGACTTGGTACGTTACTCTCTTATCCAATGCTGAGAATTACAACAAAATATCTGAATTTCAGATAATACTTTTGCAAGTTGCTAAATGAAGCACAAAATATGATTTAACATGGAAACGAGCATAAACTTAAAGTCACGATTATTTAGGGTTGTCCAAACGAAATATGATCGCCCACAATGGCACTAATGGGGATTCAACAAACTTGCACTTTATGATTGGAACATTTTATTCTTATTTCCAAGTATATAAAGGGAGTTTGGACTACATGTATAGTTGAAACACGATTGTCGTAATCATATATAAGAGGGCAAAAGTAATTATTATCTTAACTGTTATGATTGAAAAAAATTTATATTTTTATGTGCTAAATGAAGAATATTGTTCCCCAACATTGATACAATCTTTCCAAAAAAAAAAATCCATCATCTAAAATCATTGCACACAAAAAACAGTGTGTCCACCAGGAAGGAACATTTAGGTTAATTTTAGAAAATTTAGGTTAATTGTAGAAAATTTAAACTAATCTGTATTACAAATGCAGATGACGCCGATTTCACAAAAATAACTAAATACTTTTCGACAAATTCAAGAAAAATGTATGAGACATAATAATTTTTTTTTTAATGGTCATGGTCCCAGCAAAAAAATTTGGAAGTTCTTCCAAAGGCACAACTTTAAAAGCACTTCCAGAAGATGCACTTCCAATGATGTTCTTTATTTTAACTACCCAGGAAGTTCTTTTAATTCGATTTTTTATAACTTGGTTTGTTCATACTTTTAATGGGTAATTTTAACTTTTTTTGTTTCAAATAGGTTAAAAACAGAGTAAGAATTCATAAAATAATAAAATGGTACAAATCATTTAAATTTTGTCGAAAAAAATGCTAAATCCAATCTGAAAAAATTGTGATTTTTTGAAAATATTTGAGGTCAAACGGTTCCGACAAGCGTTAAAATCCTTTAAAAATGATAAAAAATTATAAAAAATTATTTATTTGCAAAATATCACAGAATTTTTTAATTTACATCCAAAACATTGAATTCGGATCACACCTAAAGATGTGATGCAAATTCAGTGCAACGGCTGTTGAAATGGAGGACTATGACAAGCCTATGTTAAATTCATCGGGTCTGCGTCAATTTTGCACCACTTCCGGATCCAACAAGAACATTTTCATTGCTTTTTTGGCGGCGCTTTTTTTTTTGCTGGGGTGTAATAACTTTGATATGCCAAAAAATGTACATAATAGAAATGTCGATTTTAGATAAAGGGTGGTTAAAATGTCAAGGGCCGATGTTGATTTTGAATAAAACACAAACTATTTAGGAAATTATTGTAATTTTATTTTTTTATGATATATTGGTATTATTCAATTATGTATGGAACAAAATATCGGCCAAATGGGTGCCGCGACCTCGGTGGCACACCTTCATCCGAAGGTCCAAATTTTCGATGACGCTGAGGCATAATGGAGGTTCTATGCCGTTAATGTGTCGAATTAGCTCATCTTTTAGCTCTTTGTTGTTGCTGACTTATCGACGTACACCATTTCTTTCAAATAACCCCAAAGAAAAAAGTCCAACGGTGTCAAATCACATGATCTTGGCGGCCAATTGACATCGCCATTACGTGAGATAACACGGCCATTGAATTTGTTGCGCAAAAGACCCATTGTTTCGTTAGCTGTGTGGCAAGTGGCACCGTCCTGCTGAAACCACATATCTTCCAATTCGGGCCATAAAAAGTTCGTTATCATCTCACGATAGCGAACACCATTCACAGTAACTGCCTGACCGGCCTCATTTTGGAAAAAATACGGCCCGATGATGCCGCCAGCCCATAAACCGCACCAACAGTCACTCTTTGTGGGTGCATTGGTTTTTCGACAATCACTCTTGGATTATCATTCGCCCAAATGCGGCAAGAATCCACTGAGGTGAAAATGTGCCTCATCACTGAATATGATTTTCTTCGAAAATTGATCATCCACTGTTGCCATTTCTTGGAACCATTTAACACGTTGTTGGATTGTGTATCACTCCATGGTTCAAATTGAGTAAGTCTGAAATAGAGAAATGTCAAATAAAATTCGGAAAAAACTTGGCGTTTAGGTGTGATTCACATTCAACATCGGCCCTTACAATTTAACCACCATGTATATACCGATGGACTCGGCATCACCTCCTGTGTCGATCTAACCCATGGTATCCGCCCATGTATTTGTTGTTCGTAGGAATATTATCGCAATTATTAACCGATTTTTATGAAATTTGATAAACGGTGTCTCTTCTGTACAGGGTCGAACGCTATTGAATCTGGCAAAAATCTGATCAAATTTAGATAGAGCTCCCATATATATGTATCGCCCGATTTAGATAAGTAAGGTTTTTCCTTTTTTACTAACCAATCCAAGTGAGCAAAATTTGACAAATTTGACCATAAAACTCTTATTTGTTAAGCGATCTTACTGAATTTTGTAAAATGTAATCTTTTATAGTACTGCAAAGAATCATTGAATTCGGTTCAGATTTAGATATATCTCCCACAAATATTTCTCGACCAATTTTGCACAATTTAGCCATATTACACTTATTTATTTATCGATCATGCTCAAAGCTGGAACAAATTAATATTTTATACTATACCTAAACCTGCAGAATATAATTTAAATCTTTTCAGAATTATAATAATTATGTATTGCCATTAGCGTAGCTAGACAAATTTCCTAGCTAAAATTTAATAATGAATAAAAAAATCAGACATCAAGATAACTACACTGAAAAAAATATTGACCTAATATGGAAGATTATGCAACTTCAATTTTAGGACTCGAAATTTACGCAAAATTCTTTAAAATAATGATATTTTAATTAAAAGAAAGTTTATAATCCTTGCTTCAATTTTTTTTTTCATTAAATTTAGGACACAAATTTTGAAATTTTGTGTCCCTCTGTTGAAGTTGTAGATCTTTGAAGTAAGGCAAATGTTCCTTAAAATAAAGAAAAACATTTTTAATTTAAAGAAATCATCTTTAAAAACGCTTCAAATATATTTTATTTTTTATTTTATTTGCATCTTTGTTTTAAAGTTTTTTTAGCATTAAGAAAACAGTTTTTACTTTGAAGTACTTGGCATAAATTGGATTTTGAAACTGGAATTTATTTGTACATGAATACCTTTATTAATATATCGCAAACAGAGAATAAAAATTCGATGAATGAGATCTGTATCCAATTTTTATTTTATCGATCCTAGATTTAAAGCCAGGGAGGTCCGTAAAAAATGTCTTTATTTTAAAGAAGCCGCATCTTTGGCTCGGAATCAATACCAAAATCCTTAAAGGAAGGTCAAAATCTTTGGATCCAAGTAAACTTTTTTTTTGAATGTAGACAATTAATATTTAATAAAGCAACTAAAACTAGTTTCACACTTTTTCCCAGCAAAAAATTGGGAGTTGTTCTAAAGGCACAACTTTAAAAAAAATGTACTCACAAAGAAGTTAATTATTTTAACTACACTGGAAGTGTTTTTAAAGCTCGTTTTTTTAATATTTTAATGGGAAATTTTTGTTTTTTTTCAAATAAGTTAAAAAGAATTAATAAAATGGTACAAATTATTCATTCTAGAATGCTAAATCCATTCTAGAAAAATCGAACATTTTTAAAATATTCCAGGGCAAACGTTTCAGATAAGCATTAGAATGCATTATAAAAATTATCTATTTGGGAATATACCACAAATTTTTATACCCTAAATCACATAGTGGGCAGGGTATAACAACTTTGATCTGCCAAAAAATGTCTCTACCAGAAATATTGATTTCAGACCCCACCTCCTGAGTCGATCTAGCGCTTGGTGTCCGTCCGTCCGTCCGTCCGCCTGTCCGTTTGTTCATGTATTTGTTGTTCGCAGGATTCCGGTCACAATTATTAACCGATTTTGATGAAATTTGGTACAGGGTGCTTTTTGGGTACAAGGACGAACGCTATTGATCGGATGAAATTTAGATATATATGTATCGCCCGATTTTTCCAAATTTGGCCATAAAACCCTTATTTATAACCCGATCTTACTCAAATTTAGCAAAAGATAACCTTCGGTGGTATCAACCAAACCTGCCAAATATCATTCAAATCGGTTCAGATTTCGATATAGCTCCCATTTATATGTATCCCCTGATTTTCACAAATTTGGCCATAAAACATTATTTATTACCCGATCTTACTCAAATTTAGCATAAGGTAATCTTCTGTGGTATCAACCAAACCTGCCAAATATTATCTAAATCGGTTCAGAAGTACATATAGCTCCCATATATATGTATGTATCGCGCGATTTTATTTATTTCGATATTACTAAAATTTAGCACAAGATAACCCTCTTTTGCATCAGTCAAACCTGCTCCACATACATTGGACGATTTTGAAAAACTTGCCCGTACACTGAAAAAACAGTGAACTCACCAGGAAGAAAACTGGTTTATTTTATAAAATTTTGAATATTTGTAGAAAATTTTAACTACACATTATTACAAACGTTAGCATCACGCCGATGTCATCAAAATAAGTAAATATTTTTCGATAAATTCAAGGAAATTAGACATAACTAAGTTTTTTCACTTGATAAAGAAAATTTTGTAGTTTGAAGGAAAAAATTGGAGTTAAAAATAGCAAGAATGTCTTTAGTGACATACGAAGTTCATGATGGACGCATTTTTGGTAAAATTTACAAATTTAAAGAAATTCTGAACTATTTTGTGGAAGACACGAATTTAGTTAATCTTTATGCTTCATTTAAGTATATTTTTTTCCTCGGTTTTAGTTAATTTATTGTCAGATCTTACTCAAATTTAGACAAGGTAACCTTCTGTGGTATCAATCAAACTTGCCAATATTATCCAAATTGCTTCAGATTTAGATATAGCTCCCATATAGATGCATCTCTCGATTTTCCCAAAGTTTGCCATAATACTCTTATTTATTAACCAACGTTACTTAAATTTCAAATTTTGATGCATTAGCTATACATGTAGCTTGTACATAAATATATTGGCCGATTTGCACAAATTTGAACGATTTCCTCTTTTTTTAATAATGGCCCTAAACCACCCCTATTTCAGTAGGGGTGGTTTAGGGTATGATATACTCAGTCCCGCCAGACTTTCTACTACACTCACTTGTTTTAATTCACATTCGAAACACTGAATTCGGATAACACCTTAAGAAATGATGCAAATTCAGCGCAACGGCTGTTGAAGTGGTGGACATCTGTCCTATGACAAGTTCATATTACAGCCATCGCTTTTCCGCCAATTTTGCACCACTCCCAGACCCAAAAAGAACTTTTTCACAAATTTTTTGGCGACGCTTTTTTGCACCATTTTTAATATATACATTTATGAAAGAATAGTTTTAATATCAATTACTAGTTTTTTTTACTAAAATTGACTAAAAATCAGACTAAACATTATTAAATTAAACATAAATTTAGGAACTTAAATCATAAGTTCAATCACAGCTTTATTTCATAAATATCAGACTTGAAGCGTTCACTTATAAGAAAGAAACTGACAATTTAGAAGACAAAGTTAAGAAATGAAACTATATATTGACATCGGCAACTGCTACCACAACCGAAGTGATTTGATTGTGCATGAAAGTCTTTAGCTCAACTTAATGTATTTATTTGTTTAATTTTATATAAAAACAATGGAAAATCGTAAATAGGTTTTCAAATTCTGGGGGGGCTAAAATTTTTCTGGGGGGGTCTAAGCCCCCTCCTACGCTTCTGTGTATTGCCCGATTGTTACAAATTTGACTATAATGCTCTTATTTATTAATCAATGTTACTAAAATTTCAAATTTAGATGCATTAGACGATCTTATTCTGACTTACGTATAGCTCTTACATAAAAATAGTGCACATTTTTCTGCGAGGCACTTTCTTCAGTACACCAAAATGCGTATTTATCATTTCTTTATTTGTGCTTGGCTGTTCACCATAATGGATCACGAGTGGTATTCCGCAGTCTCAAATTATCAAGGAAGAGATTTGAAACCGCCTAAAAGGCCAAGAAATTGTAACGACCGTAACTTGTTCTCACACTGAAAAACCCCATGCTAGGTTTCAAATATTTTGTCTTTGGGCTAATGATTTTGGTATTGATTCCGAGCCAAAGAAGCGGAGAATTGAAATAAGTACACTTTTATGACTCAATTATCTTCTCTATTTGAATTTTGCTTAGTTGATTCAGCTTTTTTCTTCATGTGCAAAGTCAAATCAAAGTCCGTTAAAGAAGTATTAACACGAAGTTAAATTTCCAAATTAAGACTCGTCGACAAGTAAAAATAATGCTATGTTTCACGTAAATACATTTTAAAAATAAAGTGCTAAAAAATTTTGTATATTTAAACGCTTTTTTTCTTTGTAGCCAAGATGCAAAAAGGCAACAAATTTAAAGACGATTTTACTAATTTTGAAGATCTTTTTCCGAAGAATAAAAGTCAAGTTGACATTAGTAAAATGAAATTTTGTTCATGCTAGGATAGCAAATTTTAAGTCGAAAGACGTAACTTTAAGGAAAAACGACTTCATTAAAAAATTTTCAAAAAATAATCAAATTTTTAAAAAAATAACTAAAACATATCTTCATTTTTTCAGTGTAAAAAAGCGCATACGTCTTTCAGACGAAAATTAGATGTCTAGGGTTAAAAATCCGATTTTTCATTCATGTACCGAGCTTCATGCGTGCTTCGACACCCAAATAAAAAAGGGTTTCATATTTTTCCAGCTATTTGTGAGCAAAATACAAACATTGGTTCTAATCAAAACCCAAGTTCTCAAGAAACAAATTTTGGAACTTGGTTTTTCAGTGTAGCCAAGAGTTTCGATTCCAAATAAACGATTAACCGGTTTACCACAAAGACACAAAGGCCCACATATTTGTCACCGCAAACTTTTCATATGGTCCTTTAACTCTGTACCACCGTAGTGTGATGTAGGGTATAATTGCAAAAAATGCCCAATCGATTATCTTAACTACTTCTCTGTGATTTTTCTCATATTTGTTAATTGAATTTGTATAATGAACACTTTATGATTCAGTCTCTTGTGACGCTGTGATTAAAACGACACACGTTTTTCTCCTTTGCAAACTTAATCAATTGATATTTCTCGGATTGCTTTAATTTAAATACGTACATGCATTAAAGAATACAAGGAATTGTATCATTCATCATAAGAACTCAACCACGAACTCGATTTTATGCAATGACGTAAATGTCGACAAATATTCCACATACTTATCCAATCCTCCAGATCCAAGTACTCAATGCCTCCGGATAAATTAATTTGTTATATGTTAAACTGTAACAGTCTCTTTGGCCCGTATCTGAAAATGGAATCCTTTTGCTGAATGATGTCGCAGATGTGCCTTGCCTGTATGACTGCCTTGCACATTTTGCTCTGTAAGGGATGAGCGGCAAAAAATCTTAAAAATTGATACCACAACGTAATCAAGCATGATTTTTATTACGCTCATAAGTATCTTACGAATCCAATAAGTGGTACACCAATGGATGCTAGCGAAGAAATTGCTGAATGGAAAAAATATATAATGCCACCGCCATCATCAACTTACCAGAGATGTGGTACTTGAGCAACTTTCGTCCTTAAATTGTGGCATCTTTAAATATTCATGTTGCAGTATAAAGTCACTCAAAGTGAAACTGAAGTTAGCCAGAACCTGGCCAGGTATGGATGACATGGCTATTCCCGCATGCTTTGGTATATGTGGCCCATGTGAATTGAGCTACTATATATATATATACCAATGGGCCACTGGATTGGTTTTCGACAACTTTTCCCCAATAAAACGTACAGGATCGAAAAGCGGACAAAGCGAAAGAATAATGTTTTTTTGCTTTTTTTGTTTGGAAACCTCTTCACCGCAAATAAAGGCAAAAATGACGACATGGGGCGCCCCATAAAAAATGCATTGGCTTTTATTGTTGGCATTGGTGGTGGTGGTCCGACCGAGATTGGTTTTGATAATGTTGATGAAATTTGTTGCAAACGTATGAACATTTAAAAAAAAAACAGCTCTTCTCCTCAAGACGATTGACGTTGTATGGCGGCAGGGCACTGGTCGGGGCGGGGAGGAGGCAACGAGATAAACTATCGTAACTTGCCAAAGTTTGTATGAGAAAACATTACCAAAAGTAGTTTCCGTGTTGTTCTTCATTTCTGTAATGCTGTTGTTGTTGTTGTTGGTCAAAAAATAATACATTTTGATTGAGTATTTAAGGTGGCCCGTTTTTTATCTGTTATTTTGAAAAGTTTGCATAAATTTGACATTATGCATGGGGCCGCATAAGAATATTGGTTTCCAATGAAAGAACGAGTCCGTCTGCACACCTCTAGTGCACACCTCTAGTACACATTAGAAAAATATCTGTTACCTTTGCTTGAAAATATCTGTTACCTTTCCCCTTCTTTTTGCCGTATAAAACTTGTAGTCGGCTTTGACGTAGGTTTCGTCGTCCATTACCACGCAGTCAAACTTCGTCAGCATCGTCGTGTACAGCCTCCGGGATCGCGCTTTGGCCGTCGTATTTTGTTTATCATCGCGATTTGGAGTCACTACCTTCTTGTATGTCGATAGTCCGGCTCGATGCACGGTTGTAGACGATACACCCAGCTTATTTGCGGCATCTCGGAGAGAGAGGTTAGGGTTTCGTTTGAAACTACCGGCAACTCTCTTTGTCGTTTCAGCGGCTTCCGGTTTTCGATTTCCCCCCAATCCAGACTTCCTGGCTGTCGACAAACGTTCCCCAAACACATTAATTACATTTGTAACGGTTGATTTGGCAACTTTTAGAGATTTTGCCAGCTTTGCGTGCGAGTAGCTCGGATTTTCGCGATGCGCGAGCAAAATTTTGATACGCTGCTCTTCTTGCTTGGACGGCATTTTGACAATTGAAGAGTGAATTCCAAAATCAAAATAGGAGCAACATTCTACACACACACACCTTCAAAATGAGGGGTGTTCAGGTTTTTTAAATGCAAAATTGAAAAAAATACGTCAAGTTTATATTGCCAAATTTTGACCGTATCACCCTTTATATACTTGGAATTTACACATTTATATTTATTCTATGTTAAATTTTTATAATGAAACTTCGAAATTAACCCACATTAAAGATTTATAGCCAGTAGCAGTGCTTGATATAAACGAAATTGACTGATCTTTGGATAAAATATTATTTTTTTTATTGCAAAAATAACAATTTTGTAACAAAAAACTGCTTTTGGTACAAAACTTTAAAATTTGGAAGGAATTCAAAAACTCTAACAAAAGAAGAATGTGGAGTCGAGTATAAACATACATAAATAATTTTATAATATAGTCATAAATTTATTTAGGCGTGAACAGTTTTTTACTAGCATTTAACACCATCGCTCTAAAATGCCTTTTATTTTTCTTTAATAATTAATTTTAAAGAAAATAAACTTTTTAAATTGTTTTAGCTGCAAAACTCGAACTTAATGCCCGCTGTTATCTTTGAAGGTGTCCGTCAACTCCTCGTGGACTACTTATTAATAAAGAGGAACTATACTTTGTTTTTATACATTTTACTGTGTAATTTTTCACTATTTCCTCCTTATTTCATTTTACTGTCCCAACTCTAAAAAGAGTATAGTGCCCTTTCGTTATTTTTATGAAGATCCCTGATTTCTTTTAACGAACCAAGAAAAAAATTGTGCCCATAATGCCAAAATGATAAAACAAAACACATGTCCACACATACATAAAATGCTGCTCTCAAGGCGAAAACATTTGCTGTTTGTTTTTCAAATGTCTGTTCTCTTGGTTCCGAATGTCTATTCTCTTTATTCAAGTTAAATAATATTTAGACTTAAGCATATCAAATTTTTGGCCTTATCATAAAACAATTTTCCGAAACAACATACAAGCGGTTTCACAGAAATTGTTCTCTTTTGATTCTTTCGCTGTGTTATGTTGATATCTTTCGTCAACTCTCCCGGTTTCCATCTCTATTTCTTTCTCTATACTCTCTCTGTCGCTTTGAATAAAATATCACAACATATGTATGTTTAGTCGAAATTGGTAAATTTATATATGTTTGCATTCACACATATGATTTTTATGAAACATTCATGCCCCAAACATAATATATTCTAACATATTAACATAGATGTCCCAAACATTTAGTGTTAGTTTAGGAACATTACATGTTTGCACATAAATATATTGTGTTTTAAAATTGTGCCCGAAACACATTTTGTTTATATCGGAACATATGAAAAACATATTTTTCTAACAGTGTATATAATTCAGTTCTTGATCGGTAAATATAGGGGAGTCTATAAATAATTACGAACCGATATGAACTATTGCATGATAATTAGAGAGCCAGAAGTGAAATATGGAGGTCGATTTATATGGGGGCTATATCCCTTTCCGACCTATAGCCGATCCACGTGATAGATTTTCCTAAATTTTTGAATTCTGTTATTTATGTGTACATAGAACAATTTAAATTATTAAGTTTGTTCAGTTTGATCCTGTATCCTGTTTTTTCAGGATACGTACAATTGTTGCAGTCCGGTAAATTCCGGTAAAGGCCGGACGTAAAAATATCAAAAAACACAAAATAATCACGTAGTTACTGTTTGCATACAATATTTAAAATGTTTTCTTATTGAAAACACTTATTTGATGAAATATTCCACAATTTAAATAATTTTAATATATTTGCAAACTTACATCTTCCACTCATTTTTACAAATGCGCAAAGTACGTTGCTGAAACTACAAAATTAATATGAAAAGCAAATATTTATAACGGTTCTTCACATTCTTAGACAAAGAGAGAGCATACACAATTATTTTTTTGCCGCTCTTATCGCAGTACGTCATATATTAAAGAAATTATAGAGACTTAAAGTTACCCGCACAATTGTGCGTGAACGGTCGGAAAGGGATATACAATTATGAAGCGATATGGACCAGTTTTTGTGTGAATGAATCGATATGAACCAAGTTTGGCTCTCCAAGAGGCATATAGTTTGTGAGAGATGGGATCCACAATTTATTTTTTGCAACAGTATTTTGAGTATTTTGAACTTGAGCCATTTTTTGGCTGATCCTTGTTTTTTATCCTTATTATCTGCAATCCCTACAAACTTGTACGAATTAAGAAACAATAAAATGGTGTACCTATGTGCTTTAGATTAAATGTTGTAAACTCCACAATTCAGAATTTAGCAAAGGATTATGTATAATATATCGTTTGAAAGATATTTTAGAGAGCTTTCATTTCATCGAGAAAAACAAAAATTACGAAAATTGAACGTTTTTTCAACTTGGCTAACTTTGTAGCCAAGATGAAAAAAGTCAAAAGCGTTTAAAAATAGGATATATTTTTAACACTTGATTTTAATGGCGTTTTTATTTGAAATATAGCATTATTTTTACTTGAATTCGAGTCTGAATTTTGAAATTTAATTTGCTGTTAACACGTTTTTAAATACATTAATATTTGTTGCCTAGAATCGAGTACTCAAAACTCAAATTTAAAAGATGATTGTTTCTTAAATGTGCCCTTACTTGATTTCTTTGGTTCGGAATCACTACCAAAATCATTAGTGTAAAGACAAAATCCTTGGAACCGGTATAAGGGGTTTTCTTCGTGGACTGAGGTAGGCCAGTGGCCAGGATTATCTTTTAAGGATCCACAAACCTTAAATAAAAACACACTTTTGTTCCTTTGCGGGTTTTTATTAACAATTCTTGTTTATATACAATACAATTGTGGGTAAGGTCAATGAGTGGGCTGAAGGGGCGGCGACGATTGGTGGGGCTTCGACTATGAAGAACTGTGGGCTGTTGGACGATGATGAGGACTGGTGCAATGCTGGTTGGTGACGATGTTGAAACGGTGCGAAGCTAGCTGGTGACGACGATGAATGGGCGGTGATGATGATGAAGAAACGGTGTCGGTGGGTTGGCTGGTGACGATGACGGGTCGGTGTCGGTGGTAGGACGAGGTGATGCTAACTGGTGATGACGGTGAATGGTGCGGTGTCGGCTGGTGTCGATGAAGAAGCGCTGTTGGTGATGAAGCGGTGCAGTGGTAGGGGAGAACAGAGTAGCGTTGACTGCTGCTGTGGTGTCGGTCGGCGATGATCGTGTACGGAGATGACGATGGCGTCGGGCCGATGACATTCGTGTGCGAGGATGACGATTGTGTCGGGTCGATGATGTTCGTGTGCGGAGATGACTATTGTGTCGGGCCGACGGTGCTCTTGTACGGAGATGACGATGGCGACGGGACGATGACGTTCGTGTGCGGCAATGACGATGGTATCAGGCCGGCGGTGTTCGTATACGAGGATGACGATGGCGTTCGTGTCGGTTTCTGTAACGAGAAAAGGGATAGGGAAAGGATTCGGCTATACTAACACTGGATTGATGCGAACGAATCACGTAAGCGGACGAACCGCGTAAGCAGCCGAACTGCGTAAGCGAACAAATCGCGTAAGCAGCCGAACTGCGTAAGCGAACGAATCGAGTAAGCGGACGAACCGCGTAAGCAGCCGAACTGCGTAAGCAAACGAATCGCGTAAGCAGACGAACCGCGTAAGCAACCGAACTGCGTAAGCGAACGAATCGCATAAGCGGACGAACCGCGTAAGCAACCGAACTGCGTAAGTGAACGAATCGCGTAAGCGGACGAACCGCGTAACCAACCGAACTGCGTAAGCGAACGAATCGCGTAAGCGTGCGAACCGCGTAAGCAGCCGAACTGCGTAAGCGAACGAATCGCGTAAGCGGACGAACCGCGTTAGGTTAGGTTAGGTTATGGAGGTTGACACCAATCCGAACTAGCGGGTTTGTGTCCACTTAGACCATAGTTGGTCCATTGTGATTCCTCTAAACTTCTTTTTCCTTCTCCTCCACGTGTCCGTCATCTTCTGGCCGGAATGAGTCCATTGTATGATAGTGTATCCTTGGAAGCGCCTAGCTCCTCCACCCCGAAGACTTGATGAAGACGAGGATATTCCTCAGGCTGCATTCTCGCAAGTCGGTCAAAGTCTGAAAGAAATAAGAGCCGAGTATCTTGTTTCTTCTGAAAGATAGTGCTGGACACTGGCACAGGAAGTGAAAAGAGTCCTCCGTAGCATCGGGGTCGAGACACCACCTACAAATATCATCACTTGCTAGGCCTATCCTTACCATATGTTTCCCCAAGGTGTTGTGTCCCGTTATGATGCCTATCATAGACCTTACATCCTCCCTCTGTAATGACATCAAGACCTCAGAGTTCCTAGTATTATTGTCATCCCACATCAATTTGGTTTGTTCACATCCAACAGAAGAAGCCCAACGTCTCTTCCATAAACCTTCATATTTGCCCTTGATCCTGTAAATAAACAAAGAGAGCGGAGGAAAAACGTCCGAAATGACGCTTTCCGTACTACTTGCGCCTTCCTTAGCCAGTATATCTGCCTCTTCATTCCCCTCTATGCCATAATGTCCAGGTACCCAGCACAGAGTTACATTATGCTGTTCAGTGAGAACCTTAAGCTCTCTACGACAGCGGCTGACTACCTTCGACCTTATGTTCGTATTGCCCAGGGCCTTAATAGCTGCCTGACTATCGATGAAAATGCTGATATCGCATCTAAATAGCGGCCTCATCGATATAAGTTCTGCAGCTTTTGCAATAGCAAATATCTCGGCCTGGAAAATGCTACATTGTTCGTCCAACTTGAAGGACTCCTTAAGTCCCAACTCCTTGCAGTATATTCCGCTGCCTACACCTTCTGTCATTTTAGAGCCGTCAGTATAAATGTTGAGACTCCCAAAGTGTATCCTGTTTACGTCCCAGTCCTCAACGCTCGGGATAATTGAGTCCAGGTCACTCTCAAACATATGCCATGGCGCCATATGGTCCGTTCTTATATGGCGTCCGGCGTACGATATCAGTTCCGTGTGTCTGCAGCTCGTGCTCTCCAAAGAGTCCAGGCCCTTCAGTCTGGTCAGTATGACCTCCGCGGTCTTCCTTATATGCAGGTCCAATGGAATTATCCCCATCAATACCTCCAGTGCGGCTGTGGCCGTTGTCCTCATCGCCCCGGTCATATAGATAAGAGCCGTTCTATTTATCCTGCCCAATCTCTGTATATGATTGTGATGGTTAGTGATGGGCCACCAGACATGACATCCATATACCGCTACTGGCCTTATTACAGCTGTGTATAGCCATCGCTCCCCAACGAGCTTCTGACACGCGTATAACGCCGCATAAGTCTTCTTCATACGATCCGCTACGTTCTCTAGCCAATTTAGCCTCGAGTCCAGTACAATCCCCAGATAACGTGCCGATTTCGAGAGTGTCAATCTCGTGCCCTGAAATTCCGGATCTTTGTAACCGACCAGTCTCTTTTTCCTTGTAAAGAGCACGAACCGCGTTAGGGGGGTGCTAGTATAGCCTTAGAGAGGAAGGGGGGATAGGAGAATGGAGTGCTAGTCTAATACAAGGTTTCGATGCGAATGAATCGCGTTAATTACAGACGGGATGCGAACGAATCGCGTTGGGATGAATCAGGTGTTGCTATCAGAAGTTCGGCTGCGGTCGTTGCCACTCGCTTTACTATTCGTCAAGCCTCGGTTGGTTCATGCCATCGTCCCGACAGACCCACATTCTTAAGTCAGCTGAGCTACGAACTAAATGAGAATTACAAACGTGTAATACAAAAACGTTCGGAGATGAAAGTAGGTTCACTTTGATACTACTTGTACTTCATGCAAGAAAATGATCACAGTTGCAATGGGTACCTTGACGCACAGCAACAAAGTGGGTACAGTGGTACGAAGGGAAAAAGTGGTGACTATAGAAATTAATTAAATTCAAAATAAGAGTAATATGTACGAGCAATTGGCTCGTTGCACTGGGCCTGCTTTTTTTCAATGTAGATGTGATTTGCCCATATGACGGTGTACCTCGGTAGCGAGTTGAACTCCCAAAAATGTTGTTGCGTTTGCTCAGT
The DNA here is from genome assembly GCF_050003625.1 of Haematobia irritans. Lineage (NCBI taxonomy): Eukaryota > Metazoa > Arthropoda > Insecta > Diptera > Muscidae > Haematobia > Haematobia irritans. Next base: position 90,700,597 of record NC_134397.1, on the reverse strand, counting down.
ACAATTTTTTGATGGTTTCTCCTTAAGTTATTCTCACATTATTTGTAGAAATTAAGTACACAGAAAAAAATTTTCGTGGGTCCAAAGATTTCTTGCTCTTAAATAAGAATGCTAGTTTTGCACGCATTTCTCTGATAATTTTTTTTATTCCTTGTCTAAATGATTCGACTTCATAAGAAAACTTTGTTTTAGTGAGAGCTGCGATTATTCTACCACTTCTCAATACATATAGACTTCTTTCTAAGAGCTGGAATGATTTCTATATAAAATTCATCAGATTCTATTAAAGTCTTGTAACGACGGGTTTTCCCTCCTTTGGCTGATGTAAGCTCACGGTGCCAGGTGACGTCAGAAAGATTCGATTTTGTGGACAGCGAAGAGCGAGAAGGCAGATTTAGTAGAAGCAATAGCTTTTATTGGCTTATGGACATGTACAAAGAAGTGAAAAAAATTAAAATTATTTGATGTCAGCGGGTCGTGGGGTTAGACCATTCGACACGGCCAAAGGCTTGAGCAGACACAGCGGTCCTCAAACTTGTTGGTCAGCAGATATTTCGGCGCTGTGTTGCAGTCGGGCTGTGGGTCGTATGGCTTCGTGTACAGAGAGACTAATCTCCTTAAGGATAGGCAAGGTTAGGCACGGGATCGAGGAAGATCTAGGCACGGGATCACGACTGGAGAGATAACGCTCCTCCAGTATAAGAACGGGAACGTGTAGGTTGAGGGATTCGGCAGGAACCTCACACCTAGTATAAGAAGGGGAAAAAGGGAAAGGAAGACTTACGACTAGAGAGACAGCTCTCCTCCAACGCAAGAATGGGGAAAAAGTAAAGAAAGACTTACGACTAGAGAGACAGCTCTCCCGCAGTGTAAGTGTGGGGGAAAAGGTAAAGGAAGAGTTACGACTAGAGAGACAACTCTCCTCCAGTGTAAGAAGGGAAATAGGGCTTATGACTAGAGAGACAGCTCTCCTCCAGTGTAAGAGGGGGGAAAAGATGGTAGCAAAGACTAACGGCTTGGAGGGGGAAAAAGCAATGAAGACTTACAACTAGAGAGACAACTCTCCTCCAGTGTAAGAAGGGAAAGTAGGGCTTACGACTAGAGAGACAACTCTCCTCCAGTGTAAGAAGGGGAAAGGGAGGGAAAGGATGGTAACAAAGACTAACTGCTAAGGAGTCAACTTGCTAAGTACTATGAGGGTTGCGGGGGGACTAAAGAGACAACTCTCCTTTAGCAAACTACTATATACGGTCTTTAATAATTACTAGTATACCACACTCTACTCACCGTTCTGATGCCGCCTCCTTGATTGCTGTCGCACAACTGACCTAGATCTCACGCACTGCCTGCCTTTTATACTTTTTCCCAGCATGCATAATAGGTGATGGTCACCTGTTATGTTATAACGGTAACTAGTTTACTTTAATTACTTACTCTAGATTGTAGCATACTAACTTAAAATCTAATTAATCGGTTTTAATTCAATTTAACATAACTTTAATTCATTTAAATATCTACATAGGTAACAAAACAAAACCATTCAAATTGATCATATAATATATATAAACAAATAAGGTAGCAAAACAAATTCAAATTCAGATGGGAAAAGGACCAGAGAATCATGTGGGGTCGAAAACGATGTTAGTGACTTTCGGCGTCACAGTCTTACAATTCAATTTCATTTGAAAGGCTTCAAAATTTTTGATTTTGAAATATGCTCCTCTTGGTATAAGTGAATAATTCATATGTACACTCGCTATAATGTTTGTTACACTTTTCGAGGATGGTCACTCTACTCACGAATCTGTATCAGTGATGGTATTAAGTCATGTTCTGTCTGCAAAAATTGATGCAATTACGTTGCTATATTTGGTCTACGGCGATTAAATGCATTGGAGTGTGTAATTAAAAATTAATTTCACATCTTTTTTCATCACGTCACGTTTATTCGCAATTTTCCACAGCCGAGGAAAGCTGTTGATGAGTTTATGCAAAAAAAAAATAGGTTGCACCAGTTTTTATTATGGATTTGTTAAATTTCGCGCGTTGTACGCTTGAAAAATTTTGTCGATTTGAACGTTCTATTATCGATTAGCTCACATTTTAGAAGAACTAAACTAATTTGTAGTTCTCATAAATTATAGGCGATTGATGGGTGGTGCAGACATCACTTTTGCCTGCTATAAGAAACTTCAATCTGATGGACAAATAGTTTTGTGGCAAATTTATTAGCATAATGAGAATTTCAAATGAATAGTTGCGACACATTATAGCTAACTTATACCAACACAGAGTTTATTTGTGTATACACGGTTGAAAAAGACTGTTTTTCATATGTTTGGCTATAAACATTATATGTTTGGAACACAATATTTTTGAGTGCAAGCATATAATGTTCATAAACTAGCATAACATGTTTGGGACATATATGTTAATATGTTAGAACATATTATGTTTGGGACATAAAATGTTTGTAAATATAATATGCTTGAATGCAAACATATATTAATTTAGAAATAGCCTATTAACATATATGTGTTTAGTAGCTTGGAGCGCTATTTAACTGGGAGCGATATAGAATTAAGTTGGTGGTTGTTGCTTGTTATTACAAAATTAACATTTCATTTTTCCTTGGGCAATTGATCAGCTACTTCTTTGATCCTTACAAACTGTGTGGTCCGCTGTTCGAGTCCCCGTCCGGCAAAAGGTAAAATTAAAATAAAAAAAATCATAAAATTGATTAATTTCTTCTACAATGTTTGTATTACAGAAAAATGTGCTAAGAACTAAAAAATCTCGTGGAAGTGAGAAAGATGTCGGGGAATATACAATTGGGCAGAAACAAAATTTTGAGCATTCAGGTAGAAAACCTATGTTGTTAGCACCTATATTACCTGTTTATTTTCATAATTCATTATGATTGTAAATATATAAATAAATAAATAAAATTTTGAGCACAATATTGTTTTGGAGAATTTTTTTAAGCATATAATATTTTTGGGTGCAAAATGCTTCCAAACATATTATATGGTCACATAATAACATATTGTTTTTTGGAAGACAACATTATTGAATTTGGATGCAAAAATACAAAATGTTTGGAACTTAGACTACCCAAACATATATTGTTTAGACCAATATGCTTTCAAACATATTATATATTGGAAGAGATCAAACATATAAATGTTTGGGCAATACCCAAAAATGTATATGCTTGAAGCAAAATATGTTTGGGAGTATATGTTACAGAAGCGATTTTTTGTGAGCGTGTATGTAGATGCAGTTAATAATAAATTTATTGGCCTGCTACATCTAAACTCAGAGATTCCAACAACAAATATACTTTAATTACAATACTAACTACTTCAAATCCATATATGTATCTGCTTATGTTAGTAATATATACAGATTTAGTACATATTGTCATATGTCGGGTTAAGTGGAGGAATATGATCATGTTTATTGAGCAAAATGTTATCTTATTTTCATGGAAATTAGGTATCTGATTTCGGAACGCATGTTTATGTTTGGATATAAATCAACTCTTTTGCGAAAGAATGCTCTATGGTCTCCGTCAAAACATCATCCTCTTGAAACATGTTTGAATTTTGCTTAGCATTTCTCTGATATAAAGATTTTTACCTTATCCAAAAGTCGATAAAGTTTTCACGAAAGTAGTTTTGATTGATTAACGTGAAAAAAATATTTTAGTCTAAAATTAATTCCGGTTGTTCTTTGTGTAGGAAATGAGTGAATACTTTGTTTTACAATTTATTTTATTAACTCACGTGCAAAATTTTCTTTAATGACCGCAGGATTGTTGTCACTTCCGGATTCTGGCTGTTTTTAAATGGGTAATTTATTGACTCTTAACAAAAAGAATTGTTTAGTGTAAATTTCGGAGACAATGGGTAATATTATTGATACACTTTTTATGTACGCATTTGGGGAATTCTTGGCCACTAAGGTTACTGCTATTCCTGTCGCTCCCAAAATTTAATTTGGTAGAATTTCTTTGTGGAGAATTTTATTTTAATTACCCAGCAAAAAAAACCTTCCCCAAAAAAGTTGTGAAAATTTTCTTTTTGGATCCGGAAAATTGTTGCAGAAGTTTTAATGCGAATTCAGTGGTTTGGATTTGAATTAAGAATTTTTGTGATATTTTGACTAATAAATAATTTTGAACTTTTTTTTATGATTTTTATTGCACCTAACGCTTGTCTGGAATATTTGACATCAAATATTTTCAAAAATTTACAATTTTTCCAGAATGGATTTAGCATTTTTTTCGGAAAAATTTTAATAATTTGTACCAACTTATCAATTATTAATCTGTTTTTAACTTATTTGAAACAAAAAATTTGAAATTTCCCATTAAAAAATGAAAAAAGCGACTTATAAAAAATTGTCTCAAACGAACTTCTTGTACAGTTAAAGTAGAGAACATCTTTGAAAGGAGATTTTTGGAAGTGCCTTTTGAAGAACTTCCAAATTTTTTTGCTGGATATATCATTGATTGTATCTTTTTATATTATATTATTGAATTATGTCAATTTTCCGTAGCGTACACGGACGAAAAAGACTGTTTTTCATATGTTTGTGGTTAAAAATTATATGTTTGGAACTCTAATTTTTTAACACATTATTTTTAAGTGCAAGCATATAATGTTCATAAACTAGCATAACATGTTTGGGACATATATGTTAATACGCTTGAACATATTTTGTTTTGGACATAACATTTAATGTGTTTGGATGCACACATATACACCTAGACCTCGCTCTGCGTCATATCGTTTTGCGTTGTTTCGAAGTTGCGTCGCTGCTGAATTAGTACTGCGTCGTTAGATTTTCGAAGTTGCGTTATTATCGTTTTTATCTGTCTCCAATCTTTGCATGGTTTGCCAGTTTGCGTCATGGTTTTTTTTTTTTGGAACGTATCTGCGACGCAAAGCCAGGTCTAGGTGTATTAATTTAGAAATAGCCTATAAGCATATATGTGTTTAGAAAGAGAATCCTAGAAAATATATATACACAAAGAAAATTTCATTAAAATATTTTTCAAACATATTATGTTTAAACAATACAAACAATATTTTGTTTGGACCAATCCTGAAAATATATATGCTTGCAGCAGAATGTGTTTGGAACAAAGTGACTAATCCATGGAAAATCAAAGGCTCGTTAACCCAACTAAAGAATCGAGAACTGCTCCAAAACACCGGGCATCCACCTCTAAAGAGCTGCACTGTGCGGATCATCCAATTACCCAATAGGGACTCAACAGCCCCGAAGCACCCCGTAGCGGTAGTTAAATCCCATTCGAGACGATATATCGTCGAATAGCGACGAGGCCTACACCCCACCACGGCTTGGGCCCCGACGTCAACCAAGAGTCCGCCTCTTGTCGTCCTCATCAGGTAGCTCACCACCGCAGCGCCGATCACAGTCACAGACGTACCGCATTCCCTCGTCGGCCTCAAGGTCGCTAGCACATCCGGCACCAAGTCGGATTGGCATCTGCGGCTGCCAATCCGACGAACCAAGGACGGGAAACAACGCCACCATTACCCGAACGACCCGTCACTCGGGCAAACGAATTGTTGCATGCCGGTATCCTACCGGATTCCCCCTCACCTCTCGGTCAGTTGCCTCCACATTCCCCGAGTCATTCGGTTCGGAGGACAGCGGCCCGAGAAAGAACACGAGATCAACCCCCAACTAAAAACAGTTGGCGAGTGCTGTAGTGGTATCACCAAAGACGCCAGAGTAGGAATTCAGAGAGGAGTTGGCAGAAGAAGTGCTAGAGGAGCTGCGGCGGTCCGGCAGTATGCCATACGTGACATACTGCCGGACCGTCCCACAGAGGTAAAAAATCGCAAAAAATTTATATTAATTGAAAAATGAAATTTTTGTTTTTTGAAAAATACTTAGTATACGATCAAAGTATATAAAATTCTACATCACTACTGAAAATTTCAATGTTATATGTTGTTTACTTGTCAAGCTGCATTGTATTAAAGTTAAGTAATTTTTGAGCTATTCGCCGAATTTGGTTGAAATTTTGCAATAGGAGTACAATTAGTAGTATAGTCAAGTGTGCAAAATTTGATTGAAATCGGTTCAGATTTAGATATAGCTCCCATATATATCTTTCGCTCGATATGGACTAATATGGTCCTACAAGCCAGAGTTTTGGCCCAATTTGGTTGAAATTTTGCACAGCGAGTAGATTTAGCATTGTAGCTATGCGTGCCAAATTTGGTTGAAATCGGTTCAGATTTAGATATAGCTCCCATATATATTTCGCCCGATATGCACTTATATGGACCCAGAAGCCAGAGTTTTATCCCGATTAGCTTGAAATTTTGCACAAGGAGTACAATATGTAGTATAGTCATGTGTGCCAAATTTGATTGAAATCGGTTCAGATTTAGATATAGCTCCCATATATATGTTTTTCTGATTTCGACAAAAATGGTCAAAATACCAACATTTTCCTTGTTAAATCGCCACAGCTTAGTCGAAATTTGTAAAAATGACTCTAATTTTCCTAAAATTCTAATACATATATATCGAGCGATAAATCATAAATAAACTTTTGCGAAGTTTCCTTAAAATTGCTTCAGATTTAAATGTTTCCCATATTTAAACCCTTCACCACTACTGTGGTACAGGGTATAATAAGTTTGTGCATTTGTATGTAACACCAAGAAGGAAAAGTCTGAGACCCATCGTTTAGTATACCGATCGTCTTAGAATTAAATTCTGAGTCGATTTAGCGATGTCCGTATGTCTGTCTGTCTGTGCGTCTGTCTGTTTAGTCCGATTGTCCTAAAATTTGGTATAGGGTCCTGTTTCGGCTTAAAGACGATCCCTATTGATTTTGGAAAAATCGGTTCAGATTTAGATATAGCTGCCATATATATTTTTCACCGATTTGGTCATAATTGGCGTGTATATCAACCGATCTTCCTCAAATTCTGTACATCCGAATATTTTATGAGTCTCCAAAAACTTGCGGAATATCAGCCAAATCGGTTCAGATTTAGATATAGCTCCCATATATAGCTTTCGCCCGATTTACACTCATTTGCCCACAGAGGCCAATTTTTTGCTTCGATTTAGTTGAAATTTTGCATAGGGAGTAGAATTAGCATTGTAACTATGCGTGCCAAATTTGGTTGACATCGGTTCAGATTTAGATATAGCTCCCATATATATGTTTTTCTGATTTCGATAAAAATGGTCAAAATACCAACATTTTCCGTGTTAAATCGCCACTGCTTAGTCGAAAAGTTGTAAAAATGACTCTAATTTTCCTAAACTTCTCATACATACATATCGAGGGATAAATCATAAATAAACTTTTGCGAAGTTTCCTTAAAATTGCTTCAGATTTAAAAGTTTCCCATATTTTTTTACTAAAATTGTGTTCCACCCTAGTGCATTAGCCAACTTAAATTTTGAGTCTATAGATTTTGTAAAAGTCTATCAAATTCTGTCCAAATCAAGTGATATTTAAATGTATGTATTTGGGACAAACCTTTATATATAGCACCCAACGCATTTGACGGATGTGATATGGTATCGAAAATTTAGATCTACAAAGTGGTGCAGGGTATGATATAGTCGGCCCCGCCCGACTTTAGACTTTCCTTATTTGTTTTTATTAAATTAAATACAAAAATAGTCACTCAAGCAAAAACAACAGTTCTTGTCTTTTATTAGCTTTTGCTTCGTTTTCTTTGTTATAATTGTTGTTTTTGTATATCGTTAGCAACTGTGTGTTACAATGATAAGAGTATTTGTTATTGTGCGTTATGTGTTGTGTATTGAAATGTGAAAACGTCAAACGTGTTGAAAGTGATATAAAAGGATCCCGAAGATTTTAAGAACTACAGAGAACATTTTTCTCGCAAATGTAGTCGGTAGGATTGTAATCAAGACATATTAAATAGGTTACTACTTAGTTCAGATCCAATACTATCTGCTACATCAAAATTGCCAAAAAAAAATCCACCAACTTCCAAAATCAGTGGTAGATCTACTTGTTTCGCCTTCAGTTTTGACGAACGTGGCACCAGAAAGCACAAATCATGAAACAGATGTCGATGATGGTTATATGGAAGACAATGCAGTGGACATATATTTTAAAATAGCAGGTCAGAAACATATATTTTATAATATAAAACGATATATATTAAAATTTATGTATAAACTTTTTTCCTACTTTGTAGATATGAAGGAACAAGCTATTTTATAACAATTTTAATATGCTATGGGTCCCGAATTTAGTTACATATATGATACAACAATCCCCCTTTCGTCAACGTTATTATAATAAAAATAAATTGATTACTATGTGAAAATTGTATTAATTTTTTCCAAACAATAAATCCGACTGAACCAGAACATTTGTTAAAAGGGGGCGTCGCACAGCCCTATTCCACCTTGTATGTAATTCATACTGTACAATCAACATATACACCAAATCTCATATTCATTCCTCCTATAGTTCATGAGATATATCCGCTTCAAGGTTAAATGGGAGGTGCCACGCCCAAGTATAGCCAAGGACTCTTAGCAGGATAACACCACAAAAAATTCTGATTCAATCACAAAATTGAAATTGATCCAATTCATTTTTTAATTGAAATGTCATCAATCACAGAAATGATGAAATTAATTGATCCAATTAAAAAATTAATTGGTACTATTAATTTGTGTGATTGAGTTTTGTTTCAATTGAAAAATTTGTTGAATCAATTAAATTTTTAATTGTATAGTTTTTAAAACTCAATTAAGTTTTTAATTGGAAAATTTTTCGAGAAAATTGTTTATGTGAGTGGTTATGATTGGGAAGTGCCACGTCCAATCATAACCAAGTATAGCCAAGGACTATTACCAGATCAACGTCACAACATTGGGGAAGTTTCATAACAATCGGTCCATTACTATGGCCGTTAGAGCTATTTTTAATAGCGGGAGTGGCACCGCCCACTTTTCCAAAAGATGTGTAGCCTATGTCACTCAGTGATAACGTAGCATTATAATAGTGAAAGAATTTTTTTTGCAATGTGGAATGCCGTTCGGCTACAAAAAGGAGGTCACTTGTCGTTGAGCTTAACATAGAATCGGGCAGCACTCAGTGATAAGAGAGAAGTTCATCACAATGGACTGAATAGTCTAAGTGAGCCTGAAATATCGGGCTGCCACTAAATAAATAATTCAGTTCTTGACCGGTATATATAGGGGAGTCTATAAATAATTACTAACCAATATGAACTTTTGCGCGGTAAAAGAGAGGCAGAAGTGAAATACGGGGGTCGGCTTATGTGGATGCTAGGTACAATTGAGAACCTATTTTGTCCAATTTTTGTGTGATTAGTACCAAATTTTGGCAAGATCAAATGAAATTTACTTCTCCAAGAAGAAAATCTGGGGATCGGTTTATCTGGGGGATATAATTAATTAAATACCGATATGGACCACTTTTGGCATGGTTGTTAGCGGCCATATACTGACACCACGTACCAAATTTCAATGGGTTCGGATGGAATTTCCACCTCCAAAAGGGTCCTGAAGTCAAATCTGGGGTTTATATGGGGGCTATATATAATTATGGACTGATATAGACCAATTTTTGCATGGTTGTTAGAGTCCATATACTACCACTACGTATCAAATTTCAAATTTGCTTCGCTAAGAGGATCCGCAAGCCAAATCGGTCGGTTTATATGGGGGCCGATATGGCCCGTTGCAATACCATCCGTGGTGATCGTATATGATATTTAACAACCATGCCAAAAGTGGTCCATATCAGTCCATAATCATATATAGCCCCCATATAAACCGATCCCGAGATTTGGTTTTGGAGCCTCTTGGAGGAACAAATTTCATCCGAGTGAGTTGAAATTTGGTACATTGTGCTAGTATATGGTCATTAACAACCATGTCTAACTAGGTCTATATCGTTCTATAGTTATATATATCCCTCAGATAAATCGATTTCCAATCACACAAAAATTGGTCCATATCAAGTTCATAATTGTATATAGCTCCCATATAAGCGACCCCCATATTTCAATTCTGGCTCTCTACGTACCGTGCAAAAAGTCCATATCGATTCGTAATTATTTGTAGACTTAACTATACATAACTTTTTTGTCTAATATATACCACGTATGGACTAACTCACAATTTAGAAAACGATGTTAAGAAGTTTTAAGATACCACAACCCAAGTATTTCGATTATGGATGACAGTCTTTCGTAGAAGTTTCTACGCAATCCATTGTGGAGGGTACATAAGATTCGGCCTGGCCGAACTTACGGCCGTATATACTTGTTTCACTTGACACGTATTAAAAACTTGACAATCAAGCCAACTCAAGCCCGCCTGGTAACCCTAGACTCTTCGTATACCCTCAAACAAAAACGCCCCTATAACATATACTCAAAACCATATTTTGATTCAAGCATATATTTTTTCAGAAAATGCTAAAAAAACTTGTTTGCACTGTGCAAACATATAATGTTTCACCATAAGCTTATCTCTTTTACGGCCCCAACAAACTACATTTCTTGCAGCAAGATGTCTCATATATAATTGTGTTGGTATACAAATAAAATCATATGCTTGTAATTTATTTGAATATTACACAACAAAGTTAAAAAGCAACCTACAAGTTTATTTGTTGTAATTAAACTTCCAATTTTACATATTTTTATATGTCTTTCGTTATATATCTTATTCGTCATCTTTATCTCTTTCCTCTGTTCTCTCTCAGACGTTTCTTAACGTATATATGTTTATACGAAATTTATAAATTAATATACACTCAAAAAAAAGTGAACTCTCTATTTCACTAAAGCCAATTTAACTTTATATTAGTTCATAGAATCATTATGTTTGGAAAAAGTTTACTTTACTCAAATAATTTTTTGCGTACGTTAGTTAAATGAACTAAAAAACAGGAAAAAATTATACAAAAATAAAGCATAAAGGTTTCCTAATTTCGTATTTCTCACAAAATAGTTCATTATTTCTTTAAATTTGTAAATTTTACCAAAAATGAGTCCATCATGAACTTCGTATGGCACTAAAGACATTCTTGCAATTTTGAACTCCAAGATTTCTCTTAAAACTACAAAATTTTCTTTAACAAGTGCAAAAACTTAGTTATGTCTAATAAATTTTCTTGAATTTGTCGAAAAATATTTACTTATTTTTACCATATCGGAGTGACGCCAGCGCTTGTAATACTGTTTAGTTAAAATTTTCTAAAAAAAATCAAAATTTTCTAAAATTAATCGAAAGTTATCTTTCCTGGTGGGTTCACTGTTTTTTCAGTGTATGTTTGCCTCCAGAGACATTATAAATATTTAACAAAATGAGATGTCCGAAACATAATAATATATATATCCTAACCATATTATATTAGTTTATGAATATTATATGCTTGCCCTTAAAAATAATGTGGTAAAAATTTGAGTTCCAAACATATGATTTATTGTTGGCTTCGCCTAACCATATAACCTTCTTAACATAATTGATTTGTTTCAAATCACATATCTTTAATTATTTTATTTTCTGAATCTTGATATTTTGTTAATGTACAAATTTCTTGCAAAATAATTCTCACTCCTAAATAATTTTCACCAGGCATACTTCTACATGCATTTGACATAATTGGTAATATTCGAATTTAGAATTATAATCCAATGATATTTGAATAAAATTGTTTGGTTTAATGAACTAAAACAGTTTTCGCAATATTCATTTTCTGAGAAACGGAATGGTTCATTTGGTTCCTTGACATTAGTATACAGTAGAGGACTTTGGTACGTATGTGTTTATGCATGTTGGAAAAGAATTGAAAATATTCCGTGATCCTATTACAATATTGCCAATTTAATTCTCAAAGTATCAATTGAACGTAATAACGAAAAGCAATTAGATTTTATCACATTCTGAGGTAGTTACTGTAGATGTTAACCTCCACATGTTCAAGTATATAAGTGTGCTTGTATATACAAATGTACAAAATGTTGGGTAGATGTGCGTGTGCACAAAAGTGTATCTAAATTAAACGTAAAAATTTCAATGTTGCCGATATTTTGTTTACGGAATTACAAAATTAAGTTTTTTTTTGGTATGTATGGGATCGAAATTTATCTACGAAAATTGTCTGTAAAACGGACATCAACGTTTTTCTGGGAGAAAATTTATACATTTCCCAAATGTCTAAACTTTGTAGGCTTCCTTCCAAATTCATATAAAAACAATTTAGGAAAGTCTAAAGTCGCGCGGGACTGACTATATATAATATTTACTACTGTGTAGATTAAATTTCAAATACATTGAATTTATTGTTTAAATCACACTAACAGAGAACTAGAGGTGTGCGCGGGACTGAAATTTCACTCACACGAAGCAAAATGTTTATTCACGCACGATACATGTTATAGCCAATCCCACTCACGCACATTCACGAAATGAAAACCAGTACTCACGCACGCTCACGCACGAACTACTTTTAAGGACTCACGTTCACGCACGATTCACGACAATTCTCGTGATTCACGAGCCTCACGACATTTTCCAAACGGAAATCAGCAAAGGTAACAAACTTCAAAAATAGAATATAGTTCGAGAGCTAAATTAATTTCAGTTAACATACGAGTATGAATTAAATCTTGATTTTTCCGTGAGCGTGACTATGCAGAAATTTTAGTCACGCACATTCACGAACCGATTTTATTTCTCACGCACGACATATTTATTTTAGTCCCATTAACGCACATTCACGAGACTTGCTTTGGATTTTGTTCACGACTCACGAGAATTTCGTGTCACGCGTACACCTCTACAGAGAACTGCAACCGGTGGCTTTTTTTTGTATTACAATCTTACCCACAAAATGTCGGTGGCAGTGAGTAAGACACCAATTACCATGCGATCTTATACATTCATACGAATGTATGTTAAGAATAAAAATACCATCATTGGCTTAATAGAATTGAGAGAGTACCAAATAAGAGAGTACCAAACTGCTGAGATATGAGGGTTACCGACACTCATACTAACAACCACCGACAGTCGGCGGTTGCGTTGAATATTGGTGGTTGAAATTCATTTTACCAATTGGTGTTTTAGGATTGCAAATATTGTTGTTGCGGTAGATCGCAGTAGTTCTCTGCACACTAATTTCTGAGGGAAACGAGCTATCGACTTGAAACTAGATACAAGTAGTTGGCAATAGGCAATGCCGGATGGTAATGTTACTGAGCCAAATCGGACAATCTTTAGGTATAGCCGAATATAAACCGATCCCCAGACTTGACTTCCGTAGCCTCTTAGAAGTGAATATTTTATCCGATCTGGTTGAAATTTGTCATCAGTATATGCCCTCTACCTAACTTACAACAATGTCGATACATAATAGTATATAGACACCATTTAGACCGATACCCAGATTTGAATCTCTGAGTCCAAAGTCCCAAATATATTTGTTTTGTAGTCCAAATATAGTATGTATATATATATAAGTATGTACGTCTCTGGAGCACATTTTCTCTGAAGGATATTATTTTTATGTATTAGCGTATTAAAACTTAAGGATAAGTAAATATGTTTCCATTTGAATAATATTTTAATTGATCTCAAAAATATTTAATTTCAGCTATACATACCCAAACAGAAAAGGTATAAAAGTGAAATCGATCTATATTGAGGCCTTACCAAATGGACCTTGTTTATATGGGGGCTATATCAAAAAACTATACCGATACACAATATAATCGGCACAAGTACACTTTTCAATCTTGGTTTGATTTGATTACCCTGTCAAATGTATCGTTCGATCAAAGCATTCACTGTGAATGAAGTATGTAACGAGTTGAAGAAACTTAATGTTAAAAAATCTCCCGGCTGCCAAGAAAAGATATAAATTTTCATACTCTTCTATTCAACGCGGCGTTACGTTTGACATACATCCCCATTCAATGGAAGTTAGCCAAAATTGTCATGATTTTGAAACCTCAAAAGCCAGAAAACTCTATAAGCTCCTACACGGATGAAAAAGACTGTTTTTCATATGTTTGGCTATAAACATTATATGTTTGGAACACAAATTTTTAAACACAATATTTTTGAGTGCAAGCATATAATGTTCATAAACTAGCATAACATGTTTGGGACATATATGTTAATATGTTAGAACATATTATGTTTGGGACATAAAATGTTTGTAAATATAATATGCTTGGATGCAAACATATATTAATTTAGAAATAGCCTATAAACATATATGTGTTTAGTAGCTTGGAGCGCTATTTAACAGGGAGCGATATTGAATTAAATTGGTGGTTGTTGCTTGTTATTACAAAATTAACATTTTATTTTTCCTTGGGCAATTGATCAGCTACTTCTTTGATCCTTACAAACTGTGTGGTCCGCTGCTCGAATCCCCGTCCGGCAAAGGGTAAAATTAAAATAAAAAAAATCATACAATTGAATAATTTCTTCTACAATGTTTGTATTACAGAAAAAGGTGCTAAGAACTAAAAAATCTCGTGGAAGTGAGATAGATGTGGGGGAATATACAATTGGGCAGAAACAAAATTTTGAGCATTCAGGTCGAAACCATATGTTGTTAGCACCTATATTACCTGTTTATTTTCATAATTCATTATGATTGTAAATATATAAATAAATAAATAAAATTTTGAGCACAATATTGTTTGGGAGAATATTTTTTTAAGCATATAATATTTTTGGGTGCAAAATGCTTCCAAACATATTATATGTTCACATAATAACATATTGTTTTTTGAAAGACAACATTATTGAATTTGGATGCAAAAATACAAAATGTTTGGACCATTGTTTAGACCAATATGCTTTCAAACATATTATATATTGGAAGAGATCAAACATATAAATGTTTGGGCAATACCCAAAAATATATATGCTTGAAGCAAAATAGGTTTGGGAGTATATGTTACAGAAGCGATTTTTTGTGAGCGTGTACAGACCCATAAGTTTATTACCTATAATATCAAAGGTATTTGAAAAGCTAGTGCAAAAAAGACTGGTGCCCATATAGCGTGAGCTCAATATTATACCTGATCACCAATTCGGATTTAGACAAGGTCACGGAACATCTGAACAATGTCATAGAGTCATTCAAACCATTAGAAATTGAAAAGAATATTGCTCTTCCATTTTTCTATCTAAATGGAAATGTTATTCCAATGGCAAATTGCGTAAAGTACTTTGGACTAAATATTGACAGACGATTAACGTGTAACGAGCATATACAATCTAAACGACAGCAGCTTGAAATTAAAACAAAGCGAATATACTGGCTTCTAGGTCCAAGATCACAGTTGAGATTAGAAAATAAATTATTGCTATACAAAACAACGTTAAAACCAATCTGGACATATGGAATTGAACTTTGGGGTACAGCAAGCAACTCAAACGTTGAGATATTGCAAAGATATCAATCTAAAGTTAAGTATGATTACAAGTGCACCGTGGTTTATGACCAACAAAAATATACACAAAGATCTTGATGTCCCAATGGTTCGAGATGTAATAAGAAAAAGTAGTACAAATTACCTCAATAGATTAAGTAATCACTCGAATATCTGTCTATCTATCTGTAACTCTTCTAGATGATACAAATGAGTTAAAAAAAAAAAAAAAAAAAAAAAAAAAAAAAAACTGAAAAGACTTAGTGTACTCGACTTGCCCTTTTTAACTGAAGTCAAAATTATATGTATATAGTCTGCAAATTTAATCGAATAAAAGTTATTTTTTTATGATATTACTTTTGTTTTTGAACAATTTCGTCTAATGATTTAAGTTTAATGGAGCTTAACATTACATGTCATGTATTGTAAATTCATCCAACCAATTCGCTTAATATTTGTGTATTGTAAATAGATTGCAAATAAAAACATAAAGAAAAAAAACTATTTATGTTCCTAAAAAACCTCCAGCAAATTGAAGAAAAACTATGGTTTCTACAAGCCCAAAACGTAAACTCGGGAGATCGGTGTATATGGGGCTATACTAAAATATGGTCCGATACTCACCATTTTCGGTACACCTCTTTACGGTCCTAAAATGCCTCTAGATTTCCAATTTCAGGCAAACTGGATAAAAACTACGGATTCTAGGCGCCGAATCGGGAGGTCGGTTTATATGGGGACTATATCGATATAGCCCATCTTCAAACTTGACCTGCAGTTTCTGCAAAATTTCAGCACGATTGCTTCATTATTGAAGACAGACGGACATGGTTATATTGTCTTAGAATTTCTGCCTGATCAAGAATATATCGATATTTCGATGTGGTACAAATGACAAACTTATTATACTCACATTACCGTTCTATGGTGGTGTGTATAAAAATGATTCAAATGAATTTCTTAATGTGCGTTGATTTATAAATTGGATGGTGAGTTTAACTGTAATGAAACCATAAAAAGAGATTTCAGATGCCGTAAAAATATATTGTTTCGCGGCAAGTATTAATTCTATAGTTATGTTTAGCTTTTCCAAACATTTCGTGTTTGGGCGTTTGTTGTAGGAACTATGTATATGTTTCTGTGCAAACATTATTTGTATTAAAAATTTCTTAACTAATAGTTTTTCAACACAATGTTTTGGTACCCACACTTTTGTACCAAACATGTGAAAACATACTTTTTCCTCCGTGTATCTTCTCTCTCTCTCTAACATTTCCAAGCATTTACATAATGACACGAATGTAAGATCTTCAATAATGTGTGTTCTTAAGAAACTACACGCACAGAAAAAACATGTTTGGACATGGTTGCCGCATCCATTTAATGCTTATCTAGAGTATGTGATTGTCGCGGAACCCATGTATTTTGTCTTTGTAAAAATAATTTTCGAGCGGAGAAAAATATATGTTGACAATAAGCATTTGAATGGTTCTCAAATGTTCTATTATTTAAATGATAGAATTTGAGACCATTACATAGTCGGAAAAATCATGTTCATGTTGTTTTACTGTTTTGCAGAGAAAAAAGTGTTTTTATAGGTTACGTATAGACATGACCATTTACATTTTTTTCGTGACCATTTAATTTTTTAAATTTTTTGCAGTGAAAAGAATTGTATAAAAACATTAAGCAGGTACACACGATTTTCATTTTGCGCGTCAGTCGAGTGTTGATTGTTTCTTGGAATGGACGGAGAATACGGAATTACTGTGTTTTGTGTTAATTTATTATACCCACCACCATAGGATGGGGGGTATATTAACTTTGTCATTCCGTTTGTAACACATCGAAATATTGCTCTAAGACCCCATAAAGTATATATATTCTGGGTCGTGGTGAAATTCTGAGTCGATCTGAGCATGTCCGTCCGTCCGTCCGTCCGTCCGTCTGTTGAAATCACGCTAACTTCCGAACGAAACAAGCTATCGACTTGAAACTTGGCACAAGTAGTTGTTATTGATGTAGGTCGGATGGTATTGCAAATGGGCCATATCGGTCCACTTTTACGTATAGCCCCCATATAAACGGACCCCAAAATTTGGCTTGCGAGGCCTCTAAGGGAAGCAAATTTCATCCGATCCGGCTGAAATTTGGTACATGGTGTTAGTATATGGTCTCTAACAACCATTCAAAAATTGGTCCACATCGGTCCATAATTATATATAGCCCCCATATAAACCGATCCCCCGATTTGGCTTGCGAGGCCTCTAAGAGAAGCAAATTTCATCCGATCCGGCTGAAATTTGGTACATGGTGTTAGTATATGGTCTCTAACAACCATGTAAAAATTGGTCGACATCGGTCCATTATTATATATAGCCCCGTATAAACCGATCCCCCGATTTGGCTTGCGAGGCCTCTAAGAGAAGCAAATTTCATCCGATCCGGCTGAAATTTGCTACATGGTGTTAGTATATGGTCTCTAACAACCATGCTAAAATTGGTCGACATCGGTCCATAATTATATATAGCCCCCATATAAACCGATCCCCCGATTTGGCTTGCGAGGCCTCTAAGAGAAGCAAATTTCATCCGATCCGGCTGAAATTTGCTACATGGTGTAAGTATATGGTCTCTAACAACCATGCAAAAATTGGTCGACATCGGTGCATAATTATATATAGCCCCCATATAAACCGATCCCCCGATTTGGCTTGCGAAGCCTCTAAGAGAAGCAAATTTCATCCGATCCAGCTGAAATTTGCTACATGGTGTTAGTATATGGTCTCTAACAACCATGCAAAAATTGGTCGACATCGGTCCATAATTATATATAGCCCCCATATAAACCGATCCCCCGATTTGGCTTGCGAAGCCGCTAAGAGAAGCAAATTTCATCCGATCCGGCTGAAATTTTGTACGTGATGTTAGAATATGGTCTTTAGCAACCATGCAAAAATTGGTCCACATCGGTTCATAATTATATATAGCCCCCATATAAACCGATCACCAGATTTGACCTCCGGAACCTCTTGGAAGACCAAAATTCATCTGATTCAGTTGAAATTTGGTATGTGGTGTTAATATATGGCCTCAAACTCCCATGCAAAAATTGGTCGATATCGGTCCATAATTATATATAGGCCCCATATAAACCGATCCCCAGATGTGACCTCCAGAGCCCCTTGGAAGAGCAAAATTCTTGCCATTCGGTTGAAATTTGGTACGTGATGTTAGTATATGGTATCCAACAACCGTGCAGGAATTGGTTCCTATCAGTCCATAATTATATATAGCTCCCATATAAACCGATCCCCAGATTTGACCTCCGGTGCCTTTTGGAGAAGCAAAATTCATCCGTTCTGCTTGAAATTTGGTACGTGGTGGTAGTATATGGTATTTAACAACCATGCCAAAAGTGGTCCATATCAGTCCATAATCGTACATAGCCCCATATAAACCGATCCCGTGATTTGGTTTTGAAACCTCTTGGAGAAGCAAATTTCATCCGAGTGAGTTGAAATTTGGTACATTGTGCTAGTATATGGTCGTTAACAACCATGCCTAACTAGGTCCATATCGGTCTATAGTTATATATGGCCCTCAGATAAATCGATCCAATCACACAAAAATTGGTCCATATCAAGTTCATAATTGTATATAGCCCCCATATAAGCGACCCCCATATTTCAATTCTGGCTTTCTACGTACAAAAATTCCATATCGATTCGTAATTATTTGTAGACTTAACTATACATAACTTTTTTGTCTAATATATACCATGTATGGACTAAATCACAGTCTTTCGTAGAAGTTTCTACGCAATCCATGGTGGTGGGTACATAAGATTCGGCCTGGCCGAACTTGCGGCCGTATGTACTTGTTTATTAATTTATTTATTTATTTTATGTGAACACAAAAAAGGGAAGTGTAATTGAAAAAATGTATCTTTTTATACCCTCCACCATCGGATGGGGGTATATTAACTTTGTCATTCCGTTTGTAACACATCGAAATATTGCTCTAAGACCCCATAAAGTATATATATTCTGGGTCGTGGTGAAATTCTGAGTCGATCTAAGCATGTCCGTCCGTCCGTCCGTCTGTCCGTCCGTCCGTCTGTCCGTCTGTCCGGCTGTCCGTCCGTCTGTGGAAATCACGCTAACTTCCGAACGAAACAAGCTATCGACTTGAAACTTGGCACAAGTAGTTGTTATTGACGTAGGTCGGATGGTATTGAAAATGGGCCATATCGGACCACGTTTACGTATAGCCCCCATATAAACCGATCCCCAAATTTGGCTTGGGGAGCCTCCCGGAGCAGCAAAATTAATCCGATCCGGTTGAAATTTGGTACGTGGTCTAAGTATACGGTCTCTAACAACCATGCACAAATTGGTCCATATCGGTCCATAATTATATATAGCCCCCATATAAACCGATCCCCAGATTTGACCTCCGGAGCCTCTTGGAGGGGCAAAATTCATCCGATCCGATTGGAATTTGGTACCTGATGTTAGGTTAGGTTAGGTTAGGTTAAAGTGGCAGCCCGATTAAGATTCAGGCTCACTTAGACTATTCAGTCCATTGTGATACCACATTAACTAAAAGTACCTATTACATATGGGCACTTCTAGTTTTAACCGCTGAACCTTCTTGATTATTTTTCTTTGTTGAACCAACCAGATTGTTCCAAAAACAGTAGCAGACTGCTTAAGTTAACGTTTTCCAGATCCGCCAGTAATCTGAAGCTATATGCTCCTAAAAGTTGCTTGCGCTTTACACAAAATGCAGGACACTCACACAAGAGGTGTTTAATTGATTCTTTTTCCTCTGCATCATGACAGCTCATACAATAGTCATTATACTTCGCGCCAATAGTTTTTGCAAAATCGCCTATCAGGCAGCGACCCGTTATAGCAGATATCAGGAGTGATATCTGACGTCTCGAGAACATTAGCATATCTAGTGTGCGGTTTAAGTTGAAATGGGGCCATATTTGCTTGGTGTCGTTACAACCCTTACAATTCTCCCATCGAACATTTGCCATCATAACAGCCTTCTCACGCAGCATGAGCTTGCAGGTAGCTAGGGGCATACCAACAAATTCTAGTTCCCCTGGAATATGTAAGGTAGTCCCTAGCCTTGCCAACTCATCCGCTTCGCAGTTCCCCGGTATGTTCCTATGGCCAGGCACCCATATTAGGTGAATATTGTACTGCTCAGCCATCTCATTGAGAGATTTGCGGCAGTCGATGGCCGTTTTCGAGTTGAGGAACACAGAGTCCAAGGATTTTATTGCAGGTTGACTGTCTGAGTATATATTAATGCCCACATTTTTTGGAACATTACTTCTCAGCCAATTCGCCACCTCTCTTATTGCTAATATTTCAGCCTGAAAAACACTACAGTGATTAGGTAATCTTTTCGCTATTCGAAGTTCCAGATCATTAGAATATACTCCGAACCCCACTTGTCCATCCAATTTGGAGCCATCAGTGTAGAAATCTATATATTCTTTATTCCCCGGGGTCTGTGTGCACCACTCCTCACTGTTGGGGATTAGAGTCTCAAACTTTTTGTCGAAAAGTGGACTCGCCAAAGTGTAATCCACTACGTTAGGCACATCTGGCATTGTTTTGAGGACAGAACTGTGACCGTAACCTTTTTCCGACCACAGCGATAGTTCGCGCAACCGCACAGCCGTTGTTGCAGCTGACTGTTTGGCCAAAATGTCTAAAGGCAATAGATGCAGCACGACATTAAGGGAATTTGTTCCTGTCTTGCTGAATGCGCCTGAAATACACAAACACGCCATACGCTGAACTTTATCTAAACAAGTCGGTTTCTGAAGTGCCGGCCACCAGACTACAACACCATATAGCATTATAGGTCTAACCACTGCCGTGTATAGCCAATGCACAATTTTTGGTTTCAGTCCCCACTTTTTTCCTATTGCCTTTTTGCACGAGTACAAAGCTACAGTTGCCTTTCTCGCCCTTTCTTCAATATTAAGCTTAAAGTTCAGCTTCCTGTCCAAAATAACGCCAAGGTATTTTGCACATTCACCAAAGGGAATTTCAATACCCCCTAAGGAAATAGGCCTAACCGTGGGAGTTTTGCGATCGTTGCAGTACATGACTAATTCTGTCTTTGCAGGATTTACCCCAAGACCATTGTCTTTCGCCCATTTCTCAGTCATCCGGAGGGCCCTCTGAATAATATCTCTGATTGTGGATGGGAATTTTCCCCTGACTGCCAGAGCCACATCATCTGCGTATGCAACCACTTTTATCCTTTCTTTTTCTAGAGTAACCAGAAGGCTATTTATAGCAACATTCCAAAGAAGAGGTGATAGGACTCCTCCTTGGGGAGTGCCTCTGTTCACATACCTTTGTATGTTTGCTTGTCCTAGTGTGGCTGAAATACGTCTCTTCATTAGCAGTTCGTCTAACAGCCTGAGTATACATGGATCAACATTCAGAGTTGTCAGTCCATTTAATATCGAGCTCGGATGGACATTATTGAACGCCCCTTCGATGTCTAGAAACGCCACGATTGTGTATTCTTTGACAGATAGTGAGCTTTCAATAAAGCTGACTAGTTCATGTAGTGCGGTCTCAGTAGACCTGCCCTTCGAGTATGCATGCTGTCGTTTCGAGAACAAACTTGAATCGATGCTAGTTCTAAGATAAATATCTATCATCCTCTCCAGAGTCTTAAGTAGGAATGAGGATAAGCTGATTGGTCGGAAATCCTTCGCCCTCGAGTGAGAGGCTTTTCCCGCTTTAGGTATGAAAACGACTTTTGTTTCCCTCCACTTTCCTGGGATATATGATAAGTTGATACATCCTTTATATATCACCGACAACCAGGGGATAATTTTGTCAGTTACAGCTTGTAACTCCGCCGGAGTAATTCCATCAGGTCCAGGGGATTTGAATGGTCCAAAGCTATTTAGCGCCCATCTTATTCTAGTTTCCGATACAATTTCCTCGACAGGAAACGACCGCTGAGCAACTGTGGCACCGCCAGTACATGGTTCAACCGTCTGATTTCCAGGAAAATGTGTGTCCAATAGTACCTCCAGCGTCTCCTTACTGGACGTTGTCCAATTGCCCTCCGATGTTTTAATGAAACCTGGAGCGGAGTTGGTGGATGCTAGAACCTTCCGTAGTCTGGAAGCCTCGGACGTATTCTCAATACTGCTGCAGTAAGCATTCCAAGAGTTATGCTGAGCCTTTCTCAGTTCTCGCTTGTATCCTCTCAGATTCTTCTTGTAAGCGTCCCAGTCCTCAGGGGCTCTGGTGGACTTTGCCTTGTTAAAGAGCTTCCTGCAGGATTTCCTCATATTACTTAATTCCGTAGACCACCATGGTGGTCGATGTTTCCCCCTTGGCTTTCCTCTAGGGCATGCAGCTTTCAGTGAGATGTTGAAGGCCTTAGTAATCCGCTCCACTGCGTGTTCGATATCTTGCACATTTCTCATATTTGTCTCTGTTATTTCCGGTATCATCATATTGAACGATTCCCTATACCTATTCCAGTCAGCTTTCCTAACATTTGGCGGAAATATGATCTTGGTGATATGAACATCAAATTTGAAACTGATGTAGCGATGATCTGAGAAGCTGTGTTCACTTAAAACCTGCCACTCAGATATCATTTCATTTAGTTCTTGCGAGGCCAAGGTGATGTCCAAAACCTCTTGCCTGTTTTTAGTGACAAAGGTTGGGACATCTCCCTTGTTGCAAACTACCAGATTAGTACGCAAAATAAACTCTATTAGCGACTCTCCCCTTGCATTAGTATCACTACTTCCCCATATACTATGATGTGCATTCGCATCGCATCCCATAATGAGTTTCGCCTTTGTTTTCAGTGACTCCTCCACTAAGGTCTTAACGGCATATGGAGGCATCTCCCTGTCATGTCCCATGTAGACCGAAGATACCCAATATTTGCATTTGGCTATTTCTAAACTTGCAACGACAGTGTCTGTATTGCACATTGAGGGAAGCAGAAACAAATTGAGCTCGTTTTTAGCAATTATACAGGCTCGATTTACATCATTACCAGTATACTGCAATAGTTTGAACCCCGGAGTACTTAATTCACATATTTTGTTTTTGTAAACATATGGTTCTTGAATAAGAACTATATCTATGTCCCCTTTCATCAGGAGAACTTTTAAGGCAGCACATGCAGCCTTACAATGATGAAGATTTATCTGGAGGATCCGTAGGACCATCGAGATTTTCAACAACCGTCACATCAGCCGCTTCGATCGAGTCATCAAGAATGTCCTCTTCAGAGATATCGGTGACTCTCGCAATAACCATAGGTTCGACTTTGGTGAGTTCTGAGGCAATAGAAGCCTCCTCACGCATACGGTATCTATCCATGTCTTCAACTTTGGTATCTCCCTCGACTTCGCAAGAGGATCCGCTTACTTCTGATTCAGACAGAGGCTTGTCCATTTCTGAATCCTTTAGCTGATCGTTTTTATACACCTTCATTTGGATATAATGAAAGCCATAACATACACGGCCCTGGGACTTTGCCAGATGTGGCAAAGACTGAGTGTTCAATATAAACACTGCATGCCGTCTTGGTCCATCCACTTCATCCAAACGGCCAACCTTCCAATCAGCTGTTGGAAGATCTGGATTGCATCGTTTCAGTCTATTTAAAATAGATTCAGGGTCAGAAGGGTTTGCAGGTATCCAGGCATGTGCTCTAGGTCTAGCCGGTATGTCTTTCTTCTCGACTAACTCTAGAGCAGCTCCTTCCCAAACTTCACCAATTAGTATCAGAGCAGCTTTAAAACATTCTATAGACCTCTGGTCCTCAAATGCGACTAGCTTAAATCGTCCTTGATACCAACCAGCCTCTTGGTGTCGAGGATCTGGGCCGGGAAACTTTTCCAGTACCTGTGAGTAGACGACAGATAGAGCATTCTCAATTTCCCCCCATTTTTGCTTTGGAACCATACCGTCCAATGCTCCTTTATTAATGATAGCCATCACAAGGCTATATTTAGCAACTGAGGCAAACGATCTTTGATCCCTTTTGGAGGATGGCAGCTCATCCGGCGATCGTTCCCTTTTTCCAGTCTCAAGAATTCCTTGAGCCCATTTTAAGGAATCGCTTTGTTTAGCCGACAACGTGCTTGGGTCGACTGATCCTAACTTCTTTAGGATAAACAAAGCATTTATGCGTTCCTTGAATCTCTTTCGTGAGGGATTACCTCCTTTTGATGTCGTTACCTTAGAAAAAGTTCGACTTGTCAGTGTGTCGCCACCTGTCGACCCGTCTACAGGTCGACTAATTGGGCCTAACTCTTGGTCATTGCCCAGATTTATAACTCCAGTCGATACCCGTCCACTGGGCCCTGAAGTTAGCAACCCAGTGGATGACTTGGAATTTCGCTGCATGGTGGCTTAATATCCCACCACACTTGAAATTCGTAGTAGGTACCTATTACTATGAGTTTATCCGCTATTGAAAAAACACGTCCGTTCCGTTCGACGGTTGAATAGGAATACCTGATGTTAGTATATGGTCTCTAACAACCATGCAAAAATTGGTCCATATCGGTCCATAATTATATATAGCCCCCATATAAACCGATCCCCAGATTTGACCTCCGGAGACTTTTGGAGGGGCAAAATTCATCCAATCCGGTTGAAATTTGGTACCTGATGTTAGTATACGGCCTCTAACAACCATGCAAAAATTGGTCCATATCGGTCCATAATTATATATAGCTCCCATATAAACCGATCCCCAGATTTGACCACCGGAGCCTCTTGGAGGAGCAAAATTCATCCGATCCGGTTGAAATTTAGTACGTGGTCTTAGTATACGGTTTTTAACAACCATGCAAAAATTGGTCCATATCGGTCCATAATTATATATAGCCCCCATATAAACCGATCCCCAGATTTGACCTCCGGAGCCTCTTGGAGGGGCAAAATTCATCCGATCCGGTTGAAATTTTTTACCTGATGTTAGTTTACGGCCTCTAATAACCATGCAAAAATTGGCCCATATCGGTCCATAATTATATATAGCCCCCATATAAACCGATCCCCAGATTTGACCTCCGGAGCCTCTTGGAAGAGCAAAATTCATCCGATCCAGTTGAAATTTGGTACATGGTGTTAGTATATGGTCTCTAACAACCATGCAAAAATTGGTCCATATCGGTTCATAATTATATATAGTTCCCATATAAACAGTCCCCAGATTTGACGTCCGGAACCTCTTGGAGGAGCAAAAGTCATCCGATACGGTTGAAATTTGGTACATTTTGTCAATATATGGCCTCTAACAGCCATGTAAAAATTGGTCCATATCGGTCTTTAGTTATATATATCCGATGACTTATTACACAAAAATTGGTCCATATCGCCAAAAATAATCTACCAAAACTTTATTTCCATAGAAAATTTTGTCAAATTTTATTACTGTAGAAAGTTTTGTCAAAATTTCATTTCTATAGAAAGTTTTGTCAAAAGTTTATTTCTATACAAATGTTTGTCAAAATTTTATTTCCATAGAAAATTTTGTCAAAATTTTATTTCTATAGAAAATTTTGTAATCTACCAAAACTTTATTTCCATAGAAAATTTTGTCAAATTTTGTTACTATAGAAAGTTTTGGTAAAATTTCATTTCTATAGAAAGTTTTGTCAAAAGTTTATTCTATAGAAATGTTTGTCAAAATTTTTTTTCTATAGAAAATTTTGTAAAAAATTTATTTCTGTAGAAAATTTTGTCAACATTTTATTTCTATACTAAGTTTTGTCAAAATTTCATTTCTATACAAAATATTGTCAACATTTTGTTTCTATAGAAATTTTTGTCAAAATTGTATTGCTATAGAAAATTTTGTCAACATTTTACTTCCATAGAAAATTTTGTCAACATTTTATTTCTATAGAAAATTTTGTCAAGTTTTTATTTCTATAGAAAATTTTGTAAAATTTTTATTTCTATAGAAAATTTTGTCAAAATTTTATTCTATAGAAAATTTTGTCAAGGTTTCATTTCTATAGAAAATTTTGTCAAAATTTTATTTCTATAGAAAATTTTGTCAAACTAGATTATATACGTATTTAATCGGCCTTTTTATACCCACCACCATAGGATGGGGGGTATATTAACTTTGTCATTCCGTTTGTAACACATCGAAATATTGCTCTAAGACCCCATAAAGTATATATATTCTGGGTCGTGGTGAAATTCTGAGTCGATCTGAGCATGTCCGTCCGTCCGTCCGTCCGTCCGTCTGTTGAAATCACGCTAACTTCCGAACGAAACAAGCTATCGACTTGAAACTTGGCACAAGTAGTTGTTATTGATGTAGGTCGGATGGTATTGCAAATGGGCCATATCGGTCCACTTTTACGTATAGCCCCCATAAAAACGGACCCCAAAATTTGGCTTGCGAGGCCTCTAAGGGAAGCAAATTTCATCCGATCCGGCTGAAATTTGGTACATGGTGTTAGTATATGGTCTCTAACAACCATTCAAAAATTGGTCCACATCGGTCCATAATTATATATAGCCCCCATATAAACCGATCCCCCGATTTGGCTTGCGAGGCCTCTAAGAGAAGCAAATTTCATCCGATCCGGCTGAAATTTGCTACATGGTGTAAGTATATGGTCTCTAACAACCATGCAAAAATTGGTCGACATCGGTGCATAATTATATATAGCCCCCATATAAACCGATCCCCCGATTTGGCTTGCGAAGCCTCTAAGAGAAGCAAACTAGGTCCATATCGGTCTATAGTTATATATGGCCCTCAGATAAATCGATCCAATCACACAAAAATTGGTCCATATCAAGTTCATAATTGTATATAGCCCCCATATAAGCGACCCCCATATTTCAATTCTGGCTTTCTACGTACAAAAATTCCATATCGATTCGTAATTATTTGTAGACTTAACTATACATAACTTTTTTGTCTAATATATACCATGTATGGACTAAATCACTGTCTTTCGTAGAAGTTTCTACGCAATCCATGGTGGTGGGTACATAAGATTCGGCCTGGCCGAACTTGCGGCCGTATGTACTTGTTTTTTTTTTATTCGTAGTCGCTTAAGGTGATCAGCTTTGGAAATAAAGCGTTGAACAGTTCTTACACTCGCTGTAGCACCAGTTTTTGATTTAATTTTTGCCGATTAGTCGAAAGAGTTCGTTGTTTGACGTTGTATCGCACGCTTATCAGCTGACGAAACTAACATACACTTTTAGTGTGTCCTTTCATGTTTTTTCCATAATTTGACTCGTCTTTCAAAAAACTGAACACAACATTTCGGCTTCTACCTTTTTTTCAAAATTTTTTATACCCTGCTCCACACTGTGGAACAGGGTATTATAAGTTAGTGCATATGTTTGCAACACCCAGAAGGAGACGAGATAGACACATGGTGTCTTTGGCAAAAATGCTCAGGGTGGGTTCCTGAGTCGATATAGCGATGTCCGTCTGTCCGTCTGTCCGTCTGTCCGTGAACACATTTTTGTAATCAAAGTCTAGGTCGCAATTTTAGTCCAATCGACTTCAAATTTGGCACAAGTATGTGTTTTGGCTCAGAATAGATCCCTATTGATTTTGGAAGAAATCGGTTCAGATTTAGATATAGCTCCCATATATATATTTCGCCCGATATGGACTTATATGGCCCCAGAAGCCAGAGTTTTACCCTAATTTGCTTAAAATTTTGCACAAGAAGAACAATTAGTACTATAGTCAAGTGTGCCAAATTTTATTGAAATCGGTTCAGATTTAGATATAGCTCCCATATATATCTTTCGCCTGATATGGACTAATATGGTCCTAAGAGCTAAAGTTTTGACCCAATTTGGTTGAAATTTTGCACAGGGAGTAGATTTAGCATTCTAGCTATGCGTGCCAAATTTCATTGAAATCGGTTCAGATTTATATATAGCTCCCATATATAGCTTTCGCCCGATTTACACTCATATGACCACAGAGGCCAATTTTTTGCTCCGATTTAGTTGAAATTTTGCACAAGGAGTAGATTTAGCATTGTAGCTATGTGTGCCAAATTTGGTTGAAATCGGTTCAGATTTAGATATAGCTCCCATATATATATTTCGCCCGATATGCACTTATATGGACCCAGAAGACAGAGTTTTATCCCGATTAGCTTGAAATTTTGCACAAGGAGCACAATTGGTAGTATAGTCATGTGTGCCAAATTTGATTGAAATCGGTTCAGATTTAGATATAGCTTCCATATATATTTTTCGCCCGATATGGACTTATATGGCCCAGAAGCCTGAGTTTTGGCCCAATTTGGTTGAAATTTTGCACAGGGAGTAGATTTAGCATTCTAGCTATGCGTGCCAAATTTGGTTGAAATCGGTTAAGATTTAGATATAGCTCCCATATATATGTTTTTCTGATTTCGACAAAAATGGTGAAAATACCAACATTTTCCTTGTAAAATCGCCACTGCTTAGTCGAAAAGTTGTAAAACTCACTCTAATTTTCCTAAACTTGTTATACTTATATATCGAGCGATAAATCATAAATAAACTTTTGCGAATTTTCCTTAAAATTGCTTCAGATTTAAATGTTTCCCATATTTTTTTACTAAAATTGTGTTCCACCCTAGTGCATTAGCCAACTTAAATTTTGAGTCTATAGATTTTGTAAAAGTCTATCAAATTCTGTCCACATCGAATGATATTTAAATGTATGTATTTGGGACAAACCTTTATATATAGCTCCCAACACATTTGACGGATGTGATATGGTATCGAAAATTTAGATCTACAAAGTGGTGCAGGGTATAATATAGTCGGCCCCGTCCGACTTTAGACTTTCCTTACTTGTTTTATAATAGCTTAGACTCTTTATAAATATTAAATCTGATCTTTTCCTCTTCAGTTAACGTTTTTCTGCGACCCATTTTTACCGAATGTTTATTAACCCTGCTGTTAGGTTAGGCCCATTTGGTCCATTTTTATACCCTCCATCATAGGATGGGGGTATATTAACTTTGTCATTCCGTTTGTAACACATCGAAATATTGCTCTAAGACCCCATAAAGTATATATATTCTGGATCGTGGTGAAATTCTGAGTCGATCTAAGCATGTCCGTCCGTCCGTCCGTCCGTCTGTTGAAATCACGCTAACTTCCGAACGAAACAGGCTATCGACTTGAAACTTGGCACAAGTAGTTGTTATCGATGTAGGTCGGATGGTATTGAAAATGGGCCATATCGGTCCACTTTTACGTATAGCCCCCATATAAACGGACCCTCAGATTTGGCTTGTGGAGCCTCTAACAGAAGCATATTTCATCCGATCCGGCTGAAATTTGGTATATGGTGTTGGTATATGGTCTCTAACAACCACGCAAAAATTGGTCCCCATCGGTCCATAATTATATATAGCCCCCATATAAACCGATCTCCAGATTTGGCTTGTGGAGCCTCTAACAGAAGCATATTTCATCCGATCCGGCTGAAATTTGGTATATGGTGTTGGTATATGGTCTCTAACAACCACGCAAAAATTGGTCCCCATCGGTTCATAATTATATATAGCCCCCATATAAACCGATCTCCAGATTTGGCTTGCGAAGCCTAAAAGAGAAGTAAATTTCATCCGATCCGGCTGAAATTTGGTACATGGTGTTGGTATGTGGTCTCTAACAACCATGCAAAAATTGGTTCACATCGGTCCATAATTATATATAGCCCCCATATAAACCGATCCCCAGATTTGGCTTGCGGAGCCTCAAAGAGAAGAAAATTTCATCCGATCCAGCTGAAATTTGGTACATGATGTTGGTATATGGTCTCTTACAACCATGCAAAAATTGGTCCATATCGGTTCATAATTGTATATAGCCCCCATATAAACCGATCCCCAGATTTGGCTTGCGAAGTCTCCAAGAGAAGCAAATTTCATCCAATCCGGTTGTAATTTGGAACATGGTGTTAGTATATGATCTTTAACAACCGTGCCAGAATTGGTCCATATCTGCCCATAATTATATATAGCCCCCATATAAAACATTCTCCAGATTTGACCTCCGGAGCCTCTTGGAGGAGAAAATTCATCCGATCCGGTTCAAATTAGGCACGTGGTGTTAGTATATGGTCGCTAACAACCATACCAAAATTGGTCCAATCACACAAAAATTGGTCCATATCGGTTCATAATCATGGTTGCCACTAGAGCCAAAAATAATCTACCAACATTTTATTTCTATAGAAAATTTTGTCAAAAGTTTATTTCTATAGAAAATTTTGTGAAAATTTTATTTCTGTAGAAATTTTTGTCAAAATTTTCTTTCTATAGAAAATTTTGTCAAAATTTTTATTTCTATAGAAAATTTTGTGAAAATTTTATTTCTATAGAAAATTTTGTTAAAGTTTTATTTCTGCAGAAAATTTTGTCAAAATTTTATGTCTACTTTGTCAAACTGAATTATATATGTATTGGATGGATCTTTTTTGATTTAATATATACCACGTATGGACTTACATAAAATTTAGAAGATGGTGTTAGGAGGTTTTAAGATACCTTGCCATCGGCAAGCGTTACCGCAACTTAAGTAATTCGATTGTGGATGGCAGTGTTTAGATGAAGTTTCTACGCAATCCATGATGGAGGGTACATAAGCTTCGGCCTGGCCGAACTTTCGGCCGTATATACTTGTTTTTTTTCTTTTTTTATACCCACCACCATAGGATGGGGGGTATATTAACTTTGTCATTCCGTTTGTAACACATCGAAATATTGCTCTAAGACCCCATAAAGTATATATATTCTGGGTCGTGGTGAAATTCTGAGTCGATCTGAGCATGTCCGTCCGTCCGTCCGTCTGTTGAAATCACGCTAACTTCCGAACGAAACAAGCTATCGACTTGAAACTTGGCACAAGTAGTTGTTATTGATGTAGGTCGGATGGTATTGCAAATGGGCCATATCGGTCCACTTTTACGTATAGCCCCCATATAAACGGACCCCAAAATTTGGCTTGCGAGGCCTCTAAGGGAAGCAAATTTCATCCGATCCGGCTGAAATTTGGTACATGGTGTTAGTATATGGTCTCTAACAACCATTCAAAAATTGGTCCACATCGGTCCATAATTATATATAGCCCCCATATAAACCGATCCCCCGATTTGGCTTGCGAGGCCTCTAAGAGAAGCAAATTTCATCCGATCAGGCTGAAATTTGGTACATGGTGTTAGTATATGGTCTCTAACAACCATGCAAAAATTGGTCGACATCGGTCCATTATTATATATAGCCCCGTATAAACCGATCCCCCGATTTGGCTTGCGAGGCCTCTAAGAGAAGCAAATTTCATCCGATCCGGCTGAAATTTGCTACATGGTGTTAGTATATGGTCTCTAACAACCATGCAAAAATTGGTCGACATCGGTCCATAATTATATATAGCCCCCATATAAACCGATCCCCCGATTTGGCTTGCGAGGCCTCTAAGAGAAGCAAATTTCATCCGATCCGGCTGAAATTTGCTACATGGTGTAAGTATATGGTCTCTAACAACCATGCAAAAATTGGTCGACATCGGTGCATAATTATATATAGCCCCCATATAAACCGATCCCCCGATTTGGCTTGCGAAGCCTCTAAGAGAAGCAAATTTCATCCGATCCGGCTGAAATTTGCTACATGGTGTTAGTATATGGTCTCTAACAACCATGCAAAAATTGGTCGACATCGGTCCATAATTATATATAGCCCCCATATAAACCGATCCCCCGATTTGGCTTGCGAAGCCGCTAAGAGAAGCAAATTTCATCCGATCCGGCTGAAATTTTGTACGTGATGTTAGAATATGGTCTTTAGCAACCATGCAAAAATTGGTCCACATCGGTTCATAATTATATATAGCCCCCATATAAACCGATCCCCCGATTTGGCTTGCGAGGCCTCTAAGAGAAGCAAATTTCATCCGATCCGGCTGAAATTTGGTACATGGTGTTAGTATATGGTCTCTAACAACCATGCAAAAATTGGTCGACATCGGTCCATTATTATATATAGCCCCGTATAAACCGATCCCCCGATTTGGCTTGCGAGGCCTCTAAGAGAAGCAAATTTCATCCGATCCGGCTGAAATTTGCTACATGGTGTTAGTATATGGTCTCTAACAACCATGCAAAAATTGGTCGACATCGGTCCATAATTATATATAGCCCCCATATAAACCGATCCCCCGATTTGGCTTGCGAGGCCTCTAAGAGAAGCAAATTTCATCCGATCCGGCTGAAATTTGCTACATGGTGTAAGTATATGGTCTCTAACAACCATGCAAAAATTGGTCGACATCGGTGCATAATTATATATAGCCCCCATATAAACCGATCCCCCGATTTGGCTTGCGAAGCCTCTAAGAGAAGCAAATTTCATCCGATCCGGCTGAAATTTGCTACATGGTGTTAGTATATGGTCTCTAACAACCATGCAAAAATTGGTCGACATCGGTCCATAATTATATATAGCCCCCATATAAACCGATCCCCCGATTTGGCTTGCGAAGCCGCTAAGAGAAGCAAATTTCATCCGATCCGGCTGAAATTTTGTACGTGATGTTAGAATATGGTCTTTAGCAACCATGCAAAAATTGGTCCACATCGGTTCATAATTATATATAGCCCCCATATAAACCGATCACCAGATTTGACCTCCGGAACCTCTTGGAAGACCAAAATTCATCTGATTCAGTTGAAATTTGGTATGTGGTGTTAATATATGGCCTCAAACTCCCATGCAAAAATTGGTCGATATCGGTCCATAATTATATATAGGCCCCATATAAACCGATCCCCAGATGTGACCTCCAGAGCCCCTTGGAAGAGCAAAATTCTTGCCATTCGGTTGAAATTTGGTACGTGATGTTAGTATATGGTATCCAACAACCGTGCAGGAATTGGTTCCTATCAGTCCATAATTATATATAGCTCCCATATAAACCGATCCCCAGATTTGACCTCCGGTGCCTTTTGGAGAAGCAAAATTCATCCGTTCTGCTTGAAATTTGGTACGTGGTGGTAGTATATGATATTTAACAACCATGCCAAAAGTGGTCCATATCAGTCCATAATCGTACATAGCCCCATATAAACCGATCCCGTGATTTGGTTTTGGAACCTCTTGGAGAAGCAAATTTCATCCGAGTGAGTTGAAATTTGGTACATTGTGCTAGTATATGGTCGTTAACAACCATGCCTAACTAGGTCCATATCGGTCTATAGTTATATATGGCCCTCAGATAAATCGATCCAATCACACAAAAATTGGTCCATATCAAGTTCATAATTGTATATAGCCCCCATATAAGCGACCCCCATATTTCAATTCTGGCTTTCTACGTACAAAAATTCCATATCGATTCGTAATTATTTGTAGACTTAACTATACATAACTTTTTTGTCTAATATATACCATGTATGGACTAAATCACAGTCTTTCGTAGAAGTTTCTACGCAATCCATGGTGGTGGGTACATAAGATTCGGCCTGGCCGAACTTGCGGCCGTATGTACTTGTTTTGTTTAATATATACCCCGTATGGGCTAACTTACAATTTAGAAGACAGTGTTAAAAAGTTTTACGATACCTTGCCATCGGCAAGTGTTATCGCAACCCAAGTAATTCAATTGTGGATGACAGCCTTTAGTAGAAGTTCCTACGCAATCCATGGTGGAGGGTACATAAGATTCGGCCTGGCCGAACTTACGGCCGTATATACTTGTTTGTTCTGCATTTTGATATATGGTACAATTTCTTTTTATTTGCAGTTGGTACAGTTTGTACGTTGGTACATTTGATGGGCACGAACTAAATATGGAATGATTACTTATTGTTGAAATCGAACCAAAATAGATGTTTGCTTGCCCGATATTATAAATACAAATAAACAATGATTTAATTTATAAATAAATAAAAAACAATAAATAAAGTTAATTTTGTGTTTTCTTTTCTCAAATGGCGTCCTTTTTTCGACGACGAAAATTTTTTTTCATAAAGATCAAAACATTTTAGGTTGTGACCATGTTTTTTTAGCTGGGAGAAACCCATTATTGACGAATACCATAATAGTTTAGATCGTGGCCATTGTCTTTTGATTCTAACTAAATTCTTTTTTTATCAATATAATAACATTTTAGATGAGGACAATTTTATTTTTCTTAGAACCATGTTCACCGAGCCAACATGGTTGCAGGTGAAAATGTTACATGGTCGCCGCAAAAATATGACAATCCTATTTCTTCTCTGCGTGTATGTTCGAACTTATTAACATATAAGTCCAAAACATTTAATATTAATTTATGAACATTATTTGCTTGCACTCAATCATAACGTTTTACTTTTTCCGATTTTAAATCTTTCCTAAATTTTTAAATAATTTCCTACAAATCATTGTTTATAACGATAGTTAAGCTTGTGTAGCTCGCCTTGTGATTTCAGAAGAAATTTTTGTAGTAGCTACATCGTATAAACTTAGCTCGCTTACAATCTAATATTGTTAAATGAAGTTTAGGGCGAGGGCGAAGTTCTCCTGAAATTCCTCGAAAAAGGTAGATTATTATATCATATTTTTAATATCTAATTAAGCAACATGAACAAATGAAAAACAACATAGAATATTGACAACACTGCTTGTTATGTAGCAGAACATTTTAACAGGTCAAACACATAGACACATGTATACATGCTGATTGTTTCCAATGCTAACACTTCTTCAAGGATTGTCATATAGAAAGTAGAGGAGTGAGTAGATAGATATGCACATTTGATTAGTGATAACGTAATACACATTTAATGAAATAGTTTCTTGAGTCTCTTAAGCACCTTTGGTTAGTTGGTTCGTTTGCTTGTCGGTTCATGGAAATACTGGTGGTGCGATTTAAGCCTCCATTCAAGTATCGACGATTACTTGTGTAATGTTCCAATTGATGGCATTATAATCCTCTTGCGAACAACAACACCATACAGTATACAAGGAACAAAAGCGACATGCCGGAAACCGAAGATTGTCTATGTATGCGTTTAATCGCATACATGAATGCGAATGGCACTCGAACCAAAGCCAGCCAGTCAGATAAGAAGAGCCATGCAGATGAAGTTCACAAAACGATGATATGTACATAGGCTCAGGTTATACAAGCAAGGGCTCATTCATCCATACACAGAATCCCTTTTACGAGCCGCATTAATTGAATTAAAACATTGACTTCTAATTCAAACATACCGTTTGTGTGTGTTAGTGCTTGGGTGCATGTAAATGTCTACCACAAACATAATACAACAGTGGGAAATGCATAAGAGCTGCAAACTCTTCTCGATTTCAAAGATCACATCATTGATAGATATAAATATGTATGTGTGTGTGTACATTCTAAAAGGTTTACGATAAGAGCTTTAACATGAAATTAATACTACAGTAATTTTAACAGCAATTGGTAATTTTGTAATTAAGATCATTAATTCGTAAAAAATATATACGTATGTACATATGTACATACATACACAATGTGAGAGCATATCCAATAAGAGTTCATGTGAAATACCAAAATCTATGCAGACACCATTGAATCGGATTACTATTATCGATGTGATAAAATGTAGCATTGGATTTGTCGATTTCAAATTTAAATATTAATCAAAGATGATGGAAAAGGGTTTCGTTTATATAGTTCAAAGTACTTCCATGTAAAAATACTTCGAGAAAAATGGATTCATTCAGTGGACTATGTTAAGGCAAAATTAAAACAACATGTTAGTTTTTATGTAAGAAATAAATAAAAATTAACGAATCTAACTTCCGCTTCTTCATTTCTCTCAAACGAAATTTTAAGCAAACACTCATAATTTACCATTTGCTCAATGCTGTACCGAAATTTGTTTGGAAATACCAAAAAAGAATATACTTTTTGCGATAAAGCTTCATTCTTGAGCCTGAATCGTAATCGTGAGCCTGAATCTTAATCGGGCTGCCACTTTAACCTAACCTAACCTTCATTCTTTCATAAAGGTGAGTATTAAGTTCGAGTTTAGCCGCTAATTTTCACTAAAGTGAAAACTAAATGAGTAAAAAACGTCATAAAATTATACATATTTGTCGCAGATAACTTGATAATAATAACTTGATGGGGAATATCCCAAACCAAATTTTCACAAAGTTTATATTCCTTAAAATGGATTATTAAAGAAAAGTATTCGTGAAAAAATGACGATTTTAGCGGCTAAACTCGAACTTAATACCCACCTTAAGATGTGAAAACAATTTCATTAAGACTAACTCAATCTTTGTTTTGTTTTCTGAGAATCGAACCGTGGACCATACACTTTGTAAGCCGAAACACTATCCATTGCACTAAAAAAATATTTACGTAATATTAAAGATTACGGAACCTAAATTTGAGGATGCTCAATTTACAAAATTTTAAGGACAAATTTCTGTAAACTAACGAAATTTTAACTAAAAGAAAATTTATAATGTTTGCTTCAATTTTTTTTTATTAAATTTAGGACACAAATTTTTGAATTTTGCGTCCCTCAGTTAAAGTCGTATGTCTTTGAACTATGGTAAAATTTCCTTAAAGTAAAGAAATAGTCCTTAAATTAACTGAAATATGGAATTTTTAGAATTAAGATAATAAAAATGTTTCAAATATAGGCTAAGACTTATTTTGAGAATTTAGCGTCTTTGGTTTAAATTTTTTTTGGGAATTAAGAAAACATTTTTTTTTACTGTGAAGAGTCCGTAATAATTTGAATTTGTTTTTACGTAAATAGCTTTATTAATATACCACGAAAAGAGAATGAAAATTCGATAAGTGAGATCTGAATCATAATTTTAATTTTATTGATCCTATATTTAAAGCCAGATTGTTCGCTAAAAATGTATTTACTTTAAAGAAGCCGCATCTTTAGCTCGGAAAAAATACCAAAATCCTTAAGGGAGTGTGAGCTACGTAGCTGTTATTATCATCAACTGACAATTATTGCTATATCCAACACATACACACAAGCAGTTATATTTATAGAGCACGGTTTTGGGTGGCCATAAGCCGGTGTAAATGAACTTTATTTTAGAAACAGAAATAACACATATTCCAAAAAGTTTCCCAAGATTTCAAATG
This sequence comes from Haematobia irritans, assembly GCF_050003625.1. NCBI lineage: Eukaryota > Metazoa > Arthropoda > Insecta > Diptera > Muscidae > Haematobia > Haematobia irritans. The sequence continues at coordinate 90,662,925 of NC_134397.1, read as the reverse complement.
TTCGGTATTACTATATCAGATTTTTACTACGAAACCTCAAAATGTGTCTATTTTAAGACAAAAAGGCAAAAAACAACAGTGATTGGTATAAACGAAATGGACTATAATGTGTAATAAAAAGCATTTGTTATTGCAACATTAAAAATTTTGTTACAAAAAAAAAATATTTTGGTGATTAATGTTTGAACTTTTCGAAAGAATTAAAAAAGTGCCAGAATAGATCAACGTTTGCTATACCCGTTTTCCAAACGTTTTGTTTTTGAAACCTGGTTCAATATGGTTTGTTTGCATCCTTGTTTCTAATTTCTATTAATAGCATATTTAGTAATGAGAGTATTACATCTTTAAGTATTCATGTTTCTAAATATTTAAGTTAAATTCAGTTGACACCATCTACCAAAGCTGCTTATAGGGGTTAAACAACGAAATAGCTTAACGTCATTCGCGTACATTAGAATATCAACCGTGTAACGACGAGTTTCCTCCGTCTGCTGGGGTTAGCTCGCGGGGGAAAGGGTCCGTCACAGAAATTTATAGGGGAAGTGACAGAGAAAGAAAATGCAATGTTCGGTTTGCTTATATTCTTTATTTGGTTTATCTGTATGTGGGGAGAACACTGGAATAGAGCTGTGTTGCTGGACTGCTTGCTTGTTGATCCAGTGATGGGAAACGTGGCGGTGGAAAGTCCTGTGGTGTTGAAAACTGAGGGGAAGAGCTGACGACAGGAGGGTGTGGAGATGACGGATATGTACTGGATCCTGGGTCGAAACCCCACGAAATCTATAAAAACGATGGCAGGCCGTGACCGAGTCGGAACACGAGTTCGGGGTGACGACGATGGTGTTGGTACCCTACCTGTGACCGGGGTCGGAACACAAGGGTAGGGGAACGTTGAAGTGAGGGGTGAAGTCCCACGGCGGTGACCGTGTTCGGAACACAGGGTACGGGCAGGTGGAAGTAGACGACGGGCGACGTGAATATCGATGGAAAAAGAGATACAGGGACGCAGTTGTACGTGAATGACCTTCTTCGTGAGCACTTGTTAACGTAAGGATAGCTTGGACGAACCGGTAAACGTGACTGTGACCGCGTTCGGAACACAGAGCACGGGGAGCGAGAAGGTCGATGGAAACCAAGACGGTAACAGGTGTTATTCACGACCGACCTTGACCGTGAGCTTGAGCTGTGATAACGCGACCGACGATGAAATATGACTGTGACCGCGTTCGGAACACTAGCCAAAGCAAGTATAATTTTGGGTAACCGGGAAACGCAACTGTGACCACGTTCTGGACACGAGTCGTGATAACGTCAGTGAAAACCGAAAGTGACGTGACTGTGACCGCGTTCGGAACACAGAGCACGAGCAGACTAGAGTAGCTAACGGAGAACGCGAATGTCGATGGAAACGAAGACCGGAACACGGGTTATTCGCGACCAACCTTTATCGTGACCTTGAAACGTGACGACGTGGCGGACGATGAGATATGACTGCGACCGGGTCCGTAACACTAGTCAATGTAAGGATGACTCGAATAAACACGAAAACGTGACTGTGACCACGTTCGGAACACAAGTCGTGAGTGAAACAAAGGAAGTGACGTGACTGTGACCGCTTTCGGAACAGAGAGCACGAGCAGACTAGAGTAGCTAACGAGAACGCGAATGTCGAAGGAAACGAAGACCGGAACACGGGTTATTCGCGAGCGACCTTTATCGTGACCTTGAACCGTGACGATGTGGCGGACGATGAGATATGACTGCGACCGCGTCCGTATCACTAGTCAAAGTAAGGATGACTCGGATAAACACAAAAACGTGACTGTGACCGCGTTTGGAACACAAGTTGTGAGTGAAACAAAGGAAGTGACGTGACTGTGACCGCGGTCGGAACACAGAACACGAGCAGCCGGGAATAGTTGGCGGTTGACGAGAATGTCGATGGCAGCAAAGACAGACGAAGACAACACGTGCTATTCGCGAATGACCTTGAACTGTGACTGACGATGAAATATGACTGTGGCCGTGTTCGGAACACTAGTTAAAGTAAGGATGAACTCGGATAAACAAGAAAACGTGACTGTGACCGCATTCGGAATACAAGACGTGAGTGAAACAAAGGAAGTGACGTGACTGTGACCGCGATCGGAACACGAGCAGCCGGCAATAGTTGACGATTGACGAGAATGTCGATGGCAGCAAAGACAGGAACACGTGCTATTCGCGAATGACATTGACCGTGACCTTGAACTGTGACGACGTGACTGACGATGAAATATGACTGTGACCGCGTTCGGAACACAAGTTGTGAGGGAGAAGCGGGAAATGACCGTGTTCGGAGCACAGAGCAGGGGGAACGAGAAGGTCGATGGAAACCAAGACGGGAACATGGTAAATGTGGCTGTGACAGCACTCGGAACACAAACCGTGATCAAGGTTACAGATGCCCTTGGAAGGTCACGCGTAATCGTCCGGAAAGAAAGTAAACGGCGTGCGAAATTGTTTGTTTGTTTGTCTCGCGGAATAGAAACACCAACCCCCGGTCACTTCGAGAGATTATTCATTTGTCCACTTATTTCTGTTCACTTCACTTCTTTATTTTATTACACTGGTTTTTCACTCTACTCACCTGTGTTGCTGCGTCCACGTGTCGTCAACAAAGAGACCGGTTTCAATTTCTATTCTTCCTTTTATCGCCTTGCCTCTTTGCTATTCTCGCATACCTGTTTTGCATGTGTGTGTTGTGTTGTTTCAAACCGGTAACAGTACCTTGTTTACTACTCATGTGCAGCGGTGCCAACTCTGACGATTTTTCGTCATTTTGACGATTTTTAATGGTAAATTTGGCCTCTGACGATTTGACGACGATTTTAAACAACTTAGTTATGAAATGACGATTTCTTAAAATGCTCGACTCAAGTGATTCCTTTTAAGGGTTTTTATGCCAATTTGACGATTTTTCAAAGTGATGTAGTTATAAGTTGACGATTTTCATAAGTTGTAATGTAAACATGTTATTTTGGATCTCAATAATATGACAATTTATATGTAGCTTGCTCCCAGCCGTCTCCAATGTAGAAAAAAATTTTAAAGCAATCAATATAAATAAACCTAAAATTCGAAATCCTTTTGAAACTTAAACATTGCAAGGTATTCTTTTGTCTAAAAACTATTTAAAGCTAAATAATTTTGTTTGCTATGAAGCCAGTTTAGTTAAATTCTCTTTATTTATTTATTCATTACCGATAATAGTAATAATAACAAAAATTATACATGAGCAAGTAATAAGGATTTAAATTCGCTTGGAGAATAGGAAATTTATCTGTCAAGAAAATTTTGTTAAACAATGTAGTATATGTGGTCACAATCAGATATATTAATTTAAATTAATTAAAAATTTATTTCAATTAATCGTCGTTTAAAAAACTTTAACGTTTAACTAAAATGAATAAACCCCCTTTTTTAATAACAACTTTATTGTATGGATGCCTCAGATGTTTGAATAAAACTTTTATTTTGTTTTGTCTTTTTTTATACCCTCCACCATAGGATGGGGGTATATTAACTCTGTCATTCCGTTTGTAACACATCGAAATATTGCTCTAAGACCCCATAAAGTATATATATTCTGGGTCGTGGTGAAATTCTGAGTCGATCTAAGCATGTCCGTCCGTCTGTCCGTCTGTCCGTCCGTCCGTCTGTCCGGCTGTCCGTCCGTCTGTGGAAATCACGCTAACTTCCGAACGAAACAAGCTATCGACTTGAAACTTGGCACAAGTAGTTGTTATTGATGTAGGTCGAATGGTATTGAAAATGGGCCATATCGGACCACGTTTACGTATAGCCCCCATATAAACCGATCCCCAAATTTGGCTTGGGGAGCCTCCCGGAGCAGCAAAATTCATCCGATCCGGTTGAAATTTGGTACGTGGTCTAAGTATACGGTCTCTAACAACCATGCAAAAATTGGTCCATATCGGTCCATAATTATATATAGCCCCCATATAAACCGATCCCCAGATTTGACCTCCGGAGCCTCTTGGAGGGGCAAAATTCATCCGATCCGATTGAAATTTGGTACCTGATGTAAGTATATGGTCTCTAACAACCATGCAAAAATTGGTCCATATCGGTCCATAATTATATATAGCCCCCATATAAACCGATCCCCAGATTTGACCTCCGGAGACTTTTGGAGGGGCAAAATTCATCCGATCCGGTTGAAATTTGGTAAATGATGTTAGTATACGGCCTCTAACTACCATGCAAAAATTGGTCCATATCGGTCCATAATTATATATAGCTCCCATATAAACCGATCCCCAGATTTGACCACCGGAGCCTCTTGGAGGAGCAAAATTCATCCGATCCGGTTGAAATTTAGTACATGGTCTTAGTATACGGTCTCTAACAACCATGCAAAAATTGGTCCATATCGGTCCATAATTATATATAGCCCCCATATAAACCGATCCCCAGATTTGACCTCCGGAGACTTTTGGAGGGGCAAAATTCATCCGATCCGGTTGAAATTTGGTAAATGATGTTAGTATACGGCCTCTAACTACCATGCAAAAATTGGTCCATATCGGTCCATAATTATATATAGCCCCCATATAAACCGATCCCCAGATTTGACCTCCGGAGCCTCTTGGTGGGGCAAAATTCATCCGATCCGGTTGAAATTTGGTACCTGATGTTAGTTTACGGCCTCTAATAACCATGCAAAAATTGGTCCATATCGGTCCATAATTATATATATCCCCCATATAAACCGATCCCCAGATTTGACCTCCGGAGCCTCTTGGAAGAGCAAAATTCATCCGATCCAGTTGAAATTTGGTACATGGTGTTAGTATATGGTCTCTAACAACCATGCAAAAATTGGTCCATATCGGTCCATAATTATATATAGTTCCCATATAAACCGTCCCCAGATTTGACGTCCGGAACTTCTTGGAGGAGCAAAAGTCATCCGATACGGTTGAAATTTGGTACATTTTGTCAATATATGGCCTCTAACAGCCATGTAAAAATTGGTCCATATCGGTCTTTAGTTATATATAGCCGATGACTTATTACACAAAAATTGATCCATATCGCCAAAAATAATCTACCAAAACTTTATTTCCATAGAAAATTTTGTCAAATTTTATTACTATAGAAAGTTTTGTCAAAATTTCATTTCTATAGAAAGTTTTGTCAAAAGTTTATTTCTATACAAATGTTTGTCAAAATTTTATTTCCATAGAAAATTTTGTCAAAATTTTATTTCTATAGAAAATTTTGTAATCTACCAAAACTTTATTTCCATAGAAAATTTTGTCAAATTTTATTACTATAGAAAGTTTTGTTAAAATTTCATTTCTATAGAAAGTTTTGTCAAAAGTTTATTTCTATAGAAATGTTTGTCAAAATTTTATTTCTATAGAAAATTTTGTAAAAAATTTATTTCTGTAGAAAATTTTGTCAACATTTTATTTCTATACAAAATTTTGTCAAAATTTTATTTCTATACAAAATTTTGTCAACATTTTATTTCTATAGAAATTTTTGTCAAAATTGTATTGCTATAGAAAATTTTGTCAACATTTTACTTCCATAGAAAATTTTGTCAACATTTTATTTCTATAGAAAATTTTGTCAAGTTTTTATTTCTATAGAAAATTTTGTCAAATTTTTATTTCTATAGAAAATTTTGTCAAAATTTTATTTCTATAGAAATTTTTGTCAAGGCTTCATTTCTATAGAAAATTTTGTCAAAATTTTATTTCTATAGAAAATTTTGTCAAACTAGATTATATACGTATTTAATCGGCCTTTTTTTGTTTAATATATACCCCGTATGGGCTAACTTACAATTTAGAAGACAGTGTTAAAAAGTTTTACGATACCTTGCCATCGGCAAGTGTTATCGCAACCCAAGTAATTCGATTGTGGATGACAGCCTTTAGTAGAAGTTCCTACGCAATCCATGGTGGAGGGTACATAAGATTCGGCCTGGCCGAACTTACGGCCGTATATACTTGTTTTCAACTGTTTTATGAGTGACGATTTTTTGATGAATTCTTTAGGATGAATTGACGATTTTGACGAAAAATATGTTTAAAATTGACGATTTTCAGCCCAAAACAGTTGGCACCACTGCTCATGTGCCCAGCAACAATTCGTACGTTTACCCAACATACATCTTTTATCTCGCATGATAGAAACTAATTGAATAAACTGATTGTATATAACTCAAAAGAATATATTTCAAGGAAAATAAAAACAATTCATGTAACAGGAAAAAATTAATAAAACAAAACGACTTCAGTTTTGGCTGTTAATAACAAAAATGAGAAAAAAACAAGTATATACGGCCGTAAGTTCGGCCAGGCCGAATCTTATGTACCCTCCACCATGGATTGCGTAGGATCTTCTACTAAAGGCTGTCATCCACAATCGAATTACTTGGGTTGCGATAACACTTGCCGATGGCAAGGTATCGTAAAACTTTTTAACACTGTCTTCTAAATTGTAAGTTAGCCCATACGGGGTATATATTAAACAAAAAAAGCCGATTAAATACGTATATAATCTAGTTTGACAAAATTATCTATAGAAATAAAATTTTGACAAAATTTTCTATAGAAATGAAACCTTGACAAAATTTTCTATAGAAATAAAATTTTGACAAAATTTTCTATAGAAATAAAAATTTGACAAACATTTCTATAGAAATAAAAACTTGACAAAATTTTCTATAGAAATAAAATGTAGACAAAATTTTCTATGGAAGTAAAATGTTGACAAAATTTTCTATAGCAATACAATTTTGACAAAAATTTCTATAGAAATAAAATGTTGACAAAATTTTGTATAGAAATAAAATTTTGACAAAATTTTGTATAGAAATAAAATGTTGACAAAATATTCTACAGAAATAAATTATTTACAAAATTTTCTATAGAAATAAAATTTTGACAAACATTTCTATAGAAATAAACTTTTGACAAAACTTTCTATAGAAATGAAATTTTAACAAAACTTTCTATAGTAATAAAATTTGACAAAATTTTCTATGGAAATAAAGTTTTGGTAGATTACAAAATTTTCTATAGAAATAAAATTTTGACAAAATTTTCTATGGAAATAAAATTTTGACAAACATTTGTATAGAAATAAACTTTTGACAAAACTTTCTATAGAAATGAAGTTTTGACAAAACTTTCTATAGTAATAAAATTTGACAAAATTTTCTATGGAAATAAAGTTTTGGTAGATTATTTTTGGCGATATGGACCAATTTTTGTGTAATAAGTCATCGGCTATATATAACTAAAGACCGATATGGACCAATTTTTACATGGCTGTTAGAGGCCATATATTGACAAAATGTACTAAATTTCAACCGTATCGGATGACTTTTGCTCCTCCAAGAGGTTCCGGACGTCAAATCTGGGGACGGTTTATATGGGAACTATATATAATTATGGACCGATATGGACCAATTTTTGCATGGTTGTTAGAGACCATATACTAACACCATGTACCAAATTTCAACTGGATCGGATGAATTTTGCTCTTCCAAGAGGCTCCGGAGGTCAAATCTGGGGATCGGTTTATATGGGGGCTATATATAATTATGGACCGATATGGACCAATTTTTGCATGGTTATTAGAGGCCGTAAACTAACATCAGGTACCAAATTTCAACCGGATCGGATGAATTTTGCCCCTCCAAGAGGCTCCGGAGGTCAAATCTGGGGATCGGTTTATATGGGGGCTATATATAATTATGGACCGATATGGACCAATTTTTGCATGGTTGTTAGAGACCGTATGCTAAGACCACTTACCAAATTTCAACCGGATCGGATGAATTTTGCTGCTCCGGGAGGCTCCCCAAGCCAAATTTGGGGATCGGTTTATATGGGGGCTATACGTAAACGTGGTCCGATATGGCCCATTTTCAATACCATCCGACCTACATCAATAACAACTACTTGTGCCAAGTTTCAAGTCGATAGCTTGTTTCGTTCGGAAGTTAGCGTGATTTCCACAGACGGACGGACAGCCGGACAGACGGACGGACGGACAGACGGACAGACGGACGGACGGACGGACATGCTTAGATCGACTCAGAATTTCACCACGACCCAGAATATATATACTTTATGGGGTCTTAGAGCAATATTTCGATGTGTTACAAACGGAATGACAAAGTTAATATACCCCCATCCTATGGTGGAGGGTATAAAAATAAAATGGTGAGGTGAAAACAAGTGCAACGACTTTCGCTGTTACAACCGTGAATGACTGATGGTGGATCATTTATGAAAAGATTGAAAAAAAAATTAGATCCAAATGGTTACCTTATGAAACACCAGAGGTAGCCACTAATTTATAAAAGCGAACCTCACGAAAATTCATATTTTTTACTCGATCTTCCAAATTCTTGGGTATCACTAAAGCCGAATTAATTCTATTTTAGTTCAAGGAATTATTACGTTTTAACAAAGTTTCCAAGCAATATTTCATTCCAATTTCTTCCTTCAAACTACGAAATTTTCTTTAATAAGTGAAAAATAATAATTTTGTCTACTATTTGTATACCCTAAACCATTATAATAAGTTTGATCTGCCAAAAAATGTGCCTACCAGAAATATTGATTTTAGACCCCATAAAAAATATATCATATAAATATAAATATATGCATCATCCTTTAAGTCTGCAAAATTTATCGAAATCGGTTCAGATTTTGATATAGCTCTCATATATATATATCGCCCGATTTTGCCAAATTAGGCCATAAAACCCTTATTTATCAACAAATCTTACTCAAACTTGGATTAGTCTAATAGTTTATAGTGCTAACAATATGTGCACAAAATCATCGAAATCGGTTCAGATTTAGCTATACCTCCCATATTAATGTATCGCCCGATTTTGCCAAATTTAGCCGTAAAACTCTTATTTATCAACCGATTGTACTCAAATTTGACTAAATGTAATATTCTACAGCACTAACTGTATGTGCAAAATTTCATCGAAATCGGTTCAGATTTTGATATAGCTCTCATATATATGTATCACCCGATTTTGCCAAATTAAGTCATAAAACCTTTATTTGTCAACCGATCTTACTCAATCTTGGCTTAGTCTAATATTTTATAGTGCTAACAATGTGTGCAAAAAATCATCGAAATCGTTTCAGATTTAGATATAGCTCCCATATATATGTATCGCCCGATTTTGGCAATAATAACCTTATTTTTGACCATAGAGGCCTCATTTATTTATATTTATTTTTTTATTTTTTTTATTTATTTATTTATTTGTAAACCTAACACAGCAAGAACTAAATCTTATCAGATATGTGCTAGGATAATTTGCAGATTAAACAATAACAATTAAAATCGGTGGATTTTATAAACGTAATATTAAATTATAACTATCTATCTATAATGAAAATTAATATTAATTGAAAATTTTAATCAAAAATTTTAGTTAACTCCTTTTTAAATATAGAAACGTTGCTAATTGTTTTGATATGGTGAGGTAGATTGTTCCATAGACGTATGGTTGGAATGAAAAATTGTCTTTCAGATATTAGACTTTTAAATTTTGTTTGTATAATCTTCTTTCCTCTGTTTGATCTGGCAAATGATAATTTTTCATATAGATTTCCAGGTTCTTTGGTATAAATTAGTTTATGCAGGAATACTAAGTTTTTATATTTCAGCATGTTTTCAAAACTAATGTGGAATATTTTGAATGCGAATTGAGAGATTCTTTCATGTTTTTTCTTGTTAAATACATATCGCGTAATATTGTTGTAGGTAGTTTTTAATTTAGTGAAATCAGCGTAGCGTATTAGAAAATACTTCAGCGTATTAGAAAATACTTCAGCACCATAAAGTAATGTTGGTATTAGATATGTTTTGGCTAGTAGCATTCGAATTTCGAAAGATGTTGCTGATTGAACGATCCAAAGATTTCTGAACATCTCATACACTTTCCCAGCTACTGAGTTAATGTGATTAGACCAATTAAGTTTTTCATTGACTATTATTCCAAGGTTAGTAGATGAGGGCACATATTTTATAGTGTTGCCATTTAGCTTTACTTCACGATCGGCTATAGGACAAACTCGTTTAATTATTATTATGCATTTGGATTAATGTTGAGTCCATTATTCACAGTCCATGTATTGATATATTCTAAGTCCTCGTTTATAGAATCAACAATCATAGAACAATTATCAGCAGTATCACTATGATATAGCTGGACATTGTCAGCGTACATATGGATTTTGCAGTGTTTGTGTACATCTGGTAAATCATTTATGTATATGCTGAAAAGCAGAGGACGCAAAGTAGAACCTTGTGGAATTCCTCTTGTTACTGCTCTAGTATCTGAAAAGTTGTTATTAAAACAAACGGCTTGAGATCGGTTATTCAGGTACGATGCAATGAGACGGCATGCAGAAGACGAGAAAAAGAAAAAAATTTCAAGTTTTGTAAGAAGTATGGAGTGATTAACCATGTCAAACGCCTTGCTATGATCAAGTAGAACCAAATATGTTATTAAGTTTTTGTCAATATCTTTCCTGATTTCTTCAGTAACTTGAATGAGCGCAGTTGTACAACTTCGTTTAGGTCTGAAACCGGATTGCCATGTCGATAACAAGTTTTTCTGGGCGAGAAAACTTTCAATTTGAAGTATAACAATTTTTCAAGTGCCTTTGACATAAAAGGTAATATTGAAATAGCGCGAAATTCTTTATTAGCTTTTGGTTTTGGAATTACCTTTGTTGTTTTCCATGATAAGGGAAAAGTAGATTTGGTTATTATATTGTTGAAGATATACGTAATATACGGTATGAGTGTTGGTAGTATCATTTTTAGAAATCTTGGGTTTATTTGATCCATTCCGGTGGCATTCGATTTTATTGCTACCAGATTATTCCAAACTTCATCTGCTCCAACACAACGAAAGGTAAATATGTTTTAAATAGGAACATTGCAGTATTGTTTGTATACATTATCTCTATGTTTTATATTATGGTCCCCAACAAAACAATCATTTAATTCATTCCAATCGATTTCTGGGTGACTATCAGTACAATGACCTTTTCCAATGCCTATGTTTCTAATTACACGCCATTTGGATTTACTATTTAGAGCAGAAGAAAATTTGTTTTGTAATAGGCGGATTTTGCATCTGCAATGTGCTTTACAACATTTTGGCGATAATATTTGTAAGTAGCATGTAGTTTCCGGTGTCTTAAACTTTTTCCATCTATGGTATGCATCATCACGATTGTTAATAAGTATTTTAATTGAGTCATTGAACCATGGTTGATTATTATGTTTGACTCTCTTATGTCTAAGACGAACATACAGGTCAAATATGCGATTAATGTTGCTCTCTATGCAAGATATTTGCTCATCAATAGATTCATATTCATAAACAGAGTTCCAATTAGTATCGCAAATAAGATTCTGCAAAACTGATCTGATTATTAACTGATCGTATTCAAATTTTGCACAAGGTAACCGTCTGTGGTATCAATCACACCTGCAATATATTCTACAAATTGGTTCAGATTTAGATATAGCTCCCATATATATGACTCGCTCAATGTTCCCAAATTTGGCCATAATACTCTTATTTATTAACCAATTTTACTCAAATTTCAAATTATGATATACTAGCCCATCGTATTTAGACTTACATGTAGCTCTTACAAAATAATATTGTCCGATTTTTACAAATTTGGATTTATTAACCACAATTGAGAGATTACCTCTCTTTTTAACATACACTGAAAAAGATATTGACCTGATATGAAGAATAATGCAAACTACAAATTTTAGGACAGTCAAATTTCTTTAATGCAATGAAATTTTAATTAAAACAAAGTTCATAGGATAAGAATCTTTGAAATTTGCGTCCCATCGTTAAAGTCGTATGTTTTTGGGGTAAAAAAAAAATCCTTAAAGTAAAGAAAAACATTTGTTATTTAAATAAATTATCTTTAAATTACCCAAGATATTGAATATTTGAATTAAAGATCACAATACACGGACGAAAAAGACTGTTTTTCATATGTTTGGGTGTAAACATTATATGTTTGGAAGTCAAATTTTTAAACACAATATTTTTGAGTGCAAACATATAATGTTCATAAACTAGCATAATATGTTTGGGACATATATGTTAATATGTTAGAACATATTATGTTTGAAAATATACTATGCTTGGATTCAAACATATATTAATTTAGAAATAGCCCATAAACATATATATGTTTACAAAGGGAGACAAAGTGTATGCTGGAAGTAAAATAATGAAAGTAACCAATTGGCGCATTAAAAATATATATACACAAAGAAAATTTCATTAAATATAGGAAAAATACTACGTGTGAATATAAACAAGTATAAATTTACATATTATGAGTAAACATATATATGTTGTGATATAAGACTTCGCCAAAAATTGTATATGCGTAAGTAAAATATTAAAATGAGTATTCGGAGAGAAAATTCATTCGGAACCAAGATAAAATATATTTGAAAAAAAGAGCATGAGTTTTGTTTATCATTTTCGCATTACGGGCACAATTTTTTTGTTTCGTCAAAATAAATCGGAACGTAGGAGGAGTAATTCAAAATATTCAAACAAAGGTAATTAAAGGGATCTTCATAAAAACTAACGAAAGGGCACTATACACTGAACAAAAAGCATGTCCGGTTCCAAAGATTGTGTCTCCACTTTAACAATGTTTGTATTGATTCCGAACCAAAGAAGCGGAGAATACAAGTAAGGATGCTTTTAAGACACAATTCTCTTTTAAATGGGGTTTTGTGTACTTGACTCTACGAAGCACATTTTAATTTTTCGCTTTTTCAGTTTTTTTTTCATATGCTATAAAATGTCCGTTAAAAACATGACTTCCAGTAGAAATTATGCTATGTTTCAAGTAAGAAATGTCTTTAAAATAAAGAATTGAAAAACATATCCTATTTTTAAATGACTTTTGCCTTGTAGTCAAGATGCAAAAATGCAACAAATTTAAAGACAGTTTCATTAATTTTAAAGAATTTTTCTGAATTATTAAAGTCAAGTTGACCTTAGTCCAAAAATTTGTTCTTTCATGTTATGATACCCATTTTTAAGTCAAATCACTTAATTATAACGACAACACGACTTCATTGAAAGTATCGACCTTTGAAGATCTATAAAAACAAAGATTAGTTCCTCTTTATTAATGAGTAGTCCAAGAGGAGTTGACGGATTTTTTGGAAAATAAAAGTGGGCATTGAGTTCGAGTTTTGCCGCTAAAATTATTTCTCACTTTAGCGGCAAAACCAGAATAACATTGCAACTTTTTCCGGTAAATTGTATTATAAAATAGTGGGGAAAGATCCAAAGCAACATTGAATAAGTTTATTTTCTTTAAAAGAAATTATTAAAGAAAAGTAAAAGGGTAAACATGGCCATTTTAACGTGATAATGCCAATTTATACCGGCCTTAAGAATTAAATTAAGTACAAAATTATTCGTTAATAAAAATTCATATTTATTTGTATTTCTAAATTAATGGTGTAACATGCTAGCAAACAATTGTTCGCACCAAAATAAATTTATGTGCTGTTTTAAAATTACTGTTTAGAATTTAAATATAATGTGCTTTTGAATGGTTATCGTTAACCTTAGGATTCGATGGAAACATATTTATATTTACTCGACTTCACGTTCTTCTTTTGTAAGAGTTTTTGAATTTCTTCGAAAATTTTAAACTTGTATACAAAAACCTTTATTTGTTACACAATTTTTATTGTTGCAATAAAAAAATAATATTTAATTTGAACTCAGTCCATTTCGTTTATATCAAGCACTTTTCTTTTCTGACTTTAAGTCTTTTATAAAACACACTTTAGAATTTCGTAGTAAAAATTTTATATAATAGTACGTAATGCTGAACACCTTTTCGGGAACTTCCGAACGTATCTGGAATATGTGTTAAAAAATATATTTAAAAAAAAAAATGGTGTTGGTCGAAGCAGGGATCGAACCCAGGTCCCCTGTCACGCAAGGCGGACGACCAACCACTGCTCCACGCTGCCAACAAATATATGTTTAACAATGTTATGTTGTTAAACAATGTTATGTTTGCATCGGCTCGTGGGCGCCACAAGCTATGCTATATAAATATAACTTATAACGATAATTATCTCTTGATGACCATAACAGCTACGTAGGCCAGTGGTTAGTGTGCTGGCTTACAAACTGAGTGGTCCGCTGTTCGAATCCCCGTCCGGCAAAAGGTAAAATTAAAAAAAAATTATAAAATATAATAATTTCCTCTAAAATGTTTTTATTACAGAAAAAGTGAGGAAAATGTGAGGGAATATACAATTAGGCAGAAAAAAAATTTTGTGCACAATCTTCTTTGGGAGCAAATTCTTCTAAGCATATAATATTTTTGGGTTCAAAATGTTTCCAAACATATTATATGTTCACATAAGAACATATAGTTTTTTGGAAGACAACATTATTGAATTTGGATGGAAAAATACAAAATGTTTGGAACTTAGACTACCCAAACATATTATATTGTTTAGACCAATATGCTTTCAAACATATTATATATTGGAAGAAATCAAACATATAAATGTTTGGGCAATACCCAAAAATTTATATGCTTGAAGCAAAATATGTTTGGGAGTATATGTTACAGAAGCGATTTTTTTTTGAGGCTAATACTTATTTTGAGGATTTGGCATTTGCGCCCTAATTTTTCTAATAATATATTTTTTCTTTGAAATATCGGTTTAACTGCTTTTATTCACACATGAGTCGCTTTGTTAAAATATCACAAAAAGAGAACGAAAGTTCGATATTTTTTTTAATTATATGAAGCCTAAATTTAAAGTTCGATATCTCCCTAAAGCAATTTCTTATTTCAAAGGGACCGCATCTTTGGTTCGGAATCAACACAATTAAATGCTTTTTGCCAAAATACTTTTTTCTCGGTCTGAAAACTCTCTTGACAAAGATATAGTACATCGTTTTTGCTAGAGCTAAATGATCTAAATAAGCATCTGTAGTAAACATGTCCAAACATTGGCATTAGGGCTATAACTTTTTAACAATTTTTGAGAATTTCAAAATTGGCATACTATACTCCAGTAGGCCATTAAAAACTATGAATAGGCCATTAAAAACTTTTTCGATAGCGTCAAAAAAGTTCACCTACCAACAGCGATGAAGTTTAGAATATGAATATGAAAACAAAAAACAATTCTGTCAAACTTTATTTTAGTTTTAATGGAACTTTTAGCTTCTTCGACGCGTTTTCGAGTATAACCACCTTTATTGTTAATAATTTGGCTTCGTGATTCATTGCATTTCAATATATCTTATAAGAAAAGTGATATGAAATAAAATTACTTAAATTTTATTTTTTTTTTATTTTTTTGTTGTTTTGTATTGATTTAGAAAATGCGTTTGGTGGGTGAAGTTTTTTCTTAAAATGATGCAAGATAATGCTTTTCATTAATAAAACATCATGGCGTATCTCGTGGTACTATGCCAAAAAATTTGATATAGCCCTAATGTGCATTCTTCCACACATTTGAATCCTTTGAATCAACAAACAATATAGTTCATATTTATATTCTCGTTGAGAAACATATTTCTCTCGGTGTGCATTAGCAGAACACATTTTATTGTTGACATTCTATAAAGTTAGTTAAAATTTTTCAGGCAAATTAGAGATATGAATTTGACAAAATAGTTAAATACGGAAATTCAATTAATTTGGGAGCTTATCACTGTTGATTACCAATTACCACTTATTCAATTATTTAGTTCGGTTAGAAATCTCTCGTATTATACTCCAATATAAATAAATATGAATTTAATTTCATAATGTTTAAAGTGGTTATCCATCCAACAACCTTAATGGATTTCAGTCCAATAAACCTTCTACATGTAGTTTTATGAATAGGGAGGGCTCTTTATGTTGAAATTTAAATTTCCGAACTGAAGTTGAATGGAATCATGCATAGAAATTGCCCATTGTTTTCCGAAACATACACATAAGCTTTGTTTTAATGACGGTTTATACGGACTCTAGGGTATCAATGACCTTCTCTTAAGGGGTTTGAGCAATAATTTTTCGTTCCAAATAAGTTTCAATACAAAAGCGATTTCCAATGGAGTAATAAAACATACCATTTATGAAGTACAACAATGAAAAATTCTGTTAAACATTCTAGAAAAGGCATTTGAACTATAGTGCAATAAATTACGGGCCATATCTCTATACTACACATTAGTCAGGCTATATGGCTATATATAAAATGTACGAATGAATAAGTTCCTCAATAGGTGTACAGATATATGTGTACTTATGTGTGTGTTTTGCAAATCTATATAAGTATACATTAGGTAGGCATGAACGTTTATTAGACAACATTGGGACTTTGTTATGGATATTTGAGGCCATAAATGTAATATAAAGAATTTTAATTGAATGTGATGGAACATGCCCCTTAGTTAATTTCATTTGTCCTGTCTTCGTTGATATAGGTGGAATTGTAGTAGCCTTCCTAGTTATGAATATAGGCTGAATATAATCAAGCTCACAACGTCAAGAGTCGCCGTACAATACTAAACAATTGTTTCTTGTCTAATGTTATTCACGGACGAACGGATAGTGTCTATAGTTTGAATCGGATCCTTGTGAAATTCAAATTATGAGAATAATGACCCAATACATCGGCTGTTCTTCCAATTCAATAAGTACTTCTTCTTAGTGGACCTAACTGAAAATCATACTACACATAAGCGTAAAATAATACAATTTTTAAATGCATAATGTTATTTGAGAGAAGTTCACCAATGTGGTATCACAATGGACTAAAAGTCTAAGTGAGCCTGATACATCGGGCTACCACCTAACTAACCTAACCTAACCTATTTGTAAATATGTATTTGTATAATTACTCTGTAAGGATTATTTAATCTATAGACTTAATAATAAACAAGTATATACGGCCGTAAGTTCGGCCAGGCCGAAGCTTATGTACCCTCCATCATGGATTGCGTAGACACTTCTTCTAAACACTGCCACCCACAATCGAATTACTTAAGTTGCGGTAACGCTTGCCGACCTCCTAACACCATCTTCTAAATTGTATGTAAGTCCATACGTGGTATATATTAAATCAAAAAAGATCGATCCAATACGTATATAATTCAGTTTGACAAAGTAGACATAAAATTTTGACAAAATTTTCTACAGAAATAAAATTTTAACAAAATTTCCTTTGGAAATTTTCTATAGAAATAAAATTTTCACAAAATTTTCTATAGAAATAAAAATTTTCACAAAATTTTCTATAGAAAGAAAATTTTGACAAAAATGTCTACAGAAATAAAATTTTAACAAAATTTTCTATAGAAATAAACATTTGACAAAATTTTCTATAGAAATAAAATCTTGGTAGATTATTTTTGGCTCGAGTGGCAACCATAATTATGAACCGAATAAAATTTGAACAAAATTTTCTGTAGAAATAAAATTTTGACAATGATGAAAATTTTATTATGAACCGAATAAAATTTTAACAAAATTTTCTCTAGAAATAAAATTTTGCCAAAATTTTCTATAGAAATAAAATTTTGGTAGATTATTTTTGGCTCTCGTGGCAACCATGATTATGAACCGATATGGACCAATTTTTTTGTGATTGGACCAATTTTGGTATGGTTGTTAGCGACCATATACTAACACCACGTTCTTAATTTGAATCGGATCGGATGAATTTTGCTCCTCCAAGAGGCTCCGGAGGTCAAATCTGGAGAACGTTTTATATGGGGGCTATATATAATTATGGACCGATATGGACCAATTTTTGCACGGTTGCTAGAGACCATATACCAATACCATGTACCAAATTTCAGCCGGATCGGATGCAATTTGCTTCTCTTTGAGGCTTCGCAAGCCAAATCTGGAGATCGGTTTATATGGGAGCTATATATAATTATGGACCGATGTGGACCAATTTTTGCATGATTGTTAGAGACCATATACCCGTACCATGTACCAAATTTCAGCCGGATCGGATGAAATATGCTTCTCTTAG
The DNA here is from genome assembly GCF_050003625.1 of Haematobia irritans. Lineage (NCBI taxonomy): Eukaryota > Metazoa > Arthropoda > Insecta > Diptera > Muscidae > Haematobia > Haematobia irritans. Next base: position 90,644,775 of record NC_134397.1, on the reverse strand, counting down.
AGGCTCCACAAGCCAAATCTGGAGATCGGTTTATATGGGGCTATATATAATTAAGGACCGATATGGACCAATTTTTTCATGGTTGTTAGAGACCATATACCAACACCATGTACCAAATTTCAGCCGGATCGGATGAAATATGCTTCTCTTAGAGGCTCCACAAACCAAATCTGGGGATCGGTTTATATGGGGGCTATATATAATTATGGACCGATGTCGACCAATTTTTGCATGATTGTTAGAGACCATATACTAACACCATGTACCAAATTTCAGCCGGATCGGATTAAATATGCATCTCTTAGAGGCTCCACAAGCCAAATCTGGGGATCGGTTTATATGGGGGCTATATATAGTTATGGACCGATATGGACCAATTTTTGCATGGTTGTTAGAGACCATATACTAACACCATGTACCAAATTTCAGCCGGATCGGATGAAATATGCTTCTGTTAGAGGCTCCACAAGCCAAATCTGAGGGTCCCTTTATATGGGGGCTATACGTAAAAGTGGACCGATATGGCCCATTTTCAATACCATCCGACCTACATCGATAACAACTACTTGTGCCAAGTTTCAAGTCGATAGCGTGTTTCGTTCGGAAGGTAGCGTGATTTCAACAGACGGACGGACGGACGGACATGCTTAGATCGACCCAGAATATATACTTTATGGGGTCTTAGAGCAATATTTCGATGTGTTACAAACGGAATGACAAAGTTAATATATCCCCATCCTATGATGGAGGGTATAAAAATAAAAGACAATCGTTTCAAATGGTACTGATTTCATTTGTAATCATCGGATTTGTCGTGAGATTTAAGATTTCAGAAAAATTTTGTTCTTTAGTTTTTAGAAGGAGTCTTCAAATTATGTCTAAGCGTTTAAGAAAGCGGAATAGATTTTTTTGATAGAAATGTATAATGTTAATCAAATTCCGATTTTTATTTTGACATAGTCATAAGTTTCCTTAATGTGTCCAAAATTAATTGCGGATGGACCACTAAAAAATAATATTTTTATTTGGCATAAATTTCAGTTTTTGTTGGTCCATGAAGTCCAATCGGTAGATTGGTCTATAACGGAGTTATATCGCAATATTTAAATTATATATAATATATAAATTATATTGGGCATAGATTCTTTAAGATCTAAATCCCTCCAGAATTTGCATTTTAAACAAATCGGGTAAAAATTGTGGCTTAAATGCCTTCAAGAAGTCAAATCGAAAGATCGATATATATGCAGGCTGTATGGAAACATGGACCGATATGTACCAAATTTTGCAATACTCTTTACGAATATAAAATATCTCTAAGTTTCAACTTTCAACTAATTCAGGCTTCCAACCATCAAGAAATCAATTCGGGTGATCGGTCTATGTATCGAAACATGCATGCAGAGAAGAAACGTGATTGTCACAATCAAAATAATATGATAGGTTCTTTTTTGCGGCAACCATGTAACATTTTCACCTGCAGCCTGTTGGCTCAGTGAACATGGTTCTAAGAAAAATAAAATTGTCCTCATCTAAAATGTTATTATATCGATAAAAAGAATTTTGTTTCCATTAAAAGACAATGGCCACAATCTAAAATGTTATGGTATTAGTCAGAAATGTGTTTCTTCCAGTTAAGATAACATGGTCACAACCTAAAATGTTTTGATTTTTATGAAAAAACTGTTTTCGTCGTCGAAAAAAGGACGCCAATTGAGAAAAGAAAACACAAAATTAACTTTATTTATTTATTTTTATATATTTATAAACTACTTCATTGTTTATTTGTATTTATAATGTTGTGCAAACAAACATCACATATATTTATACACTCTATTTTGGCTCTATTTCAATAATAAGTAATCAATCCATATTTGTATAGTGCAAATGAACAAACGCAGATATCATGTAACTGCAAATAAAAACAAGTATATACGGCCGTAAGTTCGGCCAGGCCGAATCTTATGTACCCTCCACCATGGATTGCGTAGGATCTTCTACTAAAGGCTGTCATCCACAATCGAATTACTTGGGTTGCGATAACACTTGCCGATGGCAAGGTATCGTAAAACTTTTTAACACTGTCTTCTAAATTGTAAGTTAGCCCATACGGGGTATATATTAAACAAAAAAAGCCGATTAAATACGTATATAATCTAGTTTGACAAAATTATCTATAGAAATAAAATTTTGACAAAATTTTCTATAGAAATGAAACCTTGACAAAATTTTCTATAGAAATAAAATTTTGACAAAATTTTCTATAGAAATAAAAATTTGACAAACATTTCTATAGAAATAAAAACTTGACAAAATTTTCTATAGAAATAAAATGTAGACAAAATTTTCTATGGAAGTAAAATGTTGACAAAATTTTCTATAGCAATACAATTTTGACAAAAATTTCTATAGAAATAAAATGTTGACAAAATTTTGTATAGAAATAAAATTTTGACAAAATTTTGTATAGAAATAAAATGTTGACAAAATATTCTACAGAAATAAATTATTTACAAAATTTTCTATAGAAATAAAATTTTGACAAACATTTCTATAGAAATAAACTTTTGACAAAACTTTCTATAGAAATGAAATTTTAACAAAACTTTCTATAGTAATAAAATTTGACAAAATTTTCTATGGAAATAAAGTTTTGGTAGATTACAAAATTTTCTATAGAAATAAAATTTTGACAAAATTTTCTATGGAAATAAAATTTTGACAAACATTTGTATAGAAATAAACTTTTGACAAAACTTTCTATAGAAATGAAGTTTTGACAAAACTTTCTATAGTAATAAAATTTGACAAAATTTTCTATGGAAATAAAGTTTTGGTAGATTATTTTTGGCGATATGGACCAATTTTTGTGTAATAAGTCATCGGCTATATATAACTAAAGACCGATATGGACCAATTTTTACATGGCTGTTAGAGGCCATATATTGACAAAATGTACTAAATTTCAACCGTATCGGATGACTTTTGCTCCTCCAAGAGGTTCCGGACGTCAAATCTGGGGACGGTTTATATGGGAACTATATATAATTATGGACCGATATGGACCAATTTTTGCATGGTTGTTAGAGACCATATACTAACACCATGTACCAAATTTCAACTGGATCGGATGAATTTTGCTCTTCCAAGAGGCTCCGGAGGTCAAATCTGGGGATCGGTTTATATGGGGGCTATATATAATTATGGACCGATATGGACCAATTTTTGCATGGTTATTAGAGGCCGTAAACTAACATCAGGTACCAAATTTCAACCGGATCGGATGAATTTTGCCCCTCCAAGAGGCTCCGGAGGTCAAATCTGGGGATCGGTTTATATGGGGGCTATATATAATTATGGACCGATATGGACCAATTTTTGCATGGTTGTTAGAGACCGTATGCTAAGACCACTTACCAAATTTCAACCGGATCGGATGAATTTTGCTGCTCCGTGAGGCTCCCCAAGCCATATTTGGGGATCGGTTTATATGGGGGCTATACGTAAACGTGGTCCGATATGGCCCATTTTCAATACCATCCGACCTACATCAATAACAACTACTTGTGCCAAGTTTCAAGTCGATAGCTTGTTTCGTTCGGAAGTTAGCGTGATTTCCACAGACGGACGGACAGCCGGACAGACGGACAGACGGACGGACGGACAGACGGACAGACGGACAGACGGACGGACGGACGGACATGCTTAGATCGACTCAGAATTTCACCACGACCCAGAATATATATACTTTATGGGGTCTTAGAGCAATATTTCGATGTGTTACAAACGGAATGACAAAGTTAATATACCCCCATCCTATGGTGGAGGGTATAATAAATTATACTATATATAAAAATGCAGAACAAAAACCAGGTACATTTTTTTCAACTACACTTTCCTTTTTTATGTTCACATAAAACCACGTGCCACTTCTGAATAAATAAATTAACACAGTAATTCCGTATTCTCCGTCCATTCCAAGAAACAATCAACACACGACTGATGCGCAAAATGAAAATCGTGTGGAAAACAATGTACCACAATGTCATGTAATAGTCATGTAATGGTTCTAGACATGTCTATACGTAACCTATAATAATACTTTTTTCTCTGCAAAATAGTAAAAAAATTGAATGGTCTCAAATTCTATCATTTAAATAATAGAACATGTTTGCGGCATTTGAGAACCATTTAAATGCTTACTGCCACCATATATTTTTCTCCACTTGAAAATAATTTTTACAAAGACAAAATGGTTTTCGCCACAATTACCTACTCTAGATAAGCATCAAATGGATACGGCAACCATCTTCAAACATGTCTTTTCTGTGCGTGTGGAGCGATATAGTCCGTTTTCGAACTAGACTTGCAGCAAAAAACGAGTTTTTGGACAGTCTAATTTTAATTTTCATCAAATCGCCCAGATTAATAATACACTGAAAAAAAATTTCGTGGTTTAACTAACACTAACAATTTAACCTTATTTTATTGGAAAAAATAATTTGCTAGTAGTTAAATTTTATTATTTTTATCGAAATTTTCTACAGCTTAATGGAATTTTACTGTTTTTTAAGTATGTCTCAAAAATTTTATGAACTTAACGTGAGTATAAAGTTCAATGACTGTACACATAAGTTCAATATGAACTAAAGCAAAAGAAGATTTTCGTACGATTCCCAAAAATAGTAAAAATGAACTACTGTATGGTTAAAATGGTCATGATTTGGCGCCAATGATTTACTTCTTTACTTTTAGTTAATTTTTTCTTCTATGAGAGGATGTAATTTCGTGAACTGCAGTTAAAAAGTATATCAGTGCATTAATTTTTCCCGGTTTTAACAACGCTTTGTGGAAATCTCAAAATGTGGAATAAAATTTAGTTCAATTTTCGTGGGAGGTAGTTCATTCTTCCTATAAAACAGTTTACTTTTTTTCGGTGTATATACTTTATAGAGTCGGCAATGTGCTACAAAGGGGTTGATAATCTTATTATATCAGAATCACCCTTTGCTGGTGGGATTTTTCAATAAAACATTTTGTCTACCATAAATAACTTCAAACATTGATTTTGATTTTCTTCGAGATGTAGTTCAAAATAAAAGAAAAATTTGGGCCGGTAACGCGGGCCGGATCCTGCTAGTAAAGAATAAAAGAATAGATCCAATCACGTTATTATTTTGTCGCAAACGGAAATGTTACAAATTCAACGGAACTTCCTCGTAATTTCATACAAACAAGATCCCCAGTTTGCTTCCATACACTGAAAAAAATATTGTCGTGAGGCCAAAGATTCCATGTCCTTAAAATACGAATGCGAATTTTGTTTAGCATAGAAGACTGAATTCTTTGCTATAAAGTTTTTTTTTCCTTCTCCAAAAGTCGATAAACTTTTCAATGAAGTCGTTTTGTCCTTATAAGTGATTCGACCTAAGAATTGGTATCATAACATGAAAGAAAATGTTTTTGAACAAGGGTCAACTTGACTTTAATAATTCAGAAAAATTCTTTAAAATTAATGAAATTTTCTTTAAATTTGTTGGCTTTTTGCATCTTGACTACAAAGCAAAAAAGTGTTTAAAAATAGGACATGTTTCTCAAAACTTTATTTTAAAGACGTTTTTTACTTGAAAAATAGCATAATTTCTACTGGAAGCCGAGTCTGAATTTGAAAATTTATGTTGTCTTTAACACGTTTGTAAAAGACTTTGATAGCATATGAAGAAAATAACTTGAAAAAATTAAACATTAAAATTTGCTTCCTAGAATCAGGTACGCAAAACCTAAAATTAAAAGATAATTTCGTCTTAAAAGTATCCTTACTTGAATTCTCCGCTTTTTTGGCTCTGAATCAATACCAAAATTATTAGGGTAAAGACAAAATCTTTGGAACCGGACATGCTTTTTTTTAGTGTATAGAGACCTTTATTATGATTCAATCACGAAATTAGTTTATCCAATTACTCTAAACCATATAGTGGTCACGGTATAATAACATTGATCTGCAAAAAAATTGACAACCGGAAATATTGATTTTAGGCATATATTAACTTTAATTTTGATGAAATTTGGGAAACGGTGTTTTTCTGGTACAAGGAAGAACGCTATCGAATTTGAAAAAAAAAATCGGATCGATTCTAGGTGTAGCCCCCATATACAAAGAAAAAAATATTTACGCGATATTAATGGCTATGCAAACTAAATTTTAGGATGTGTTTTTCTGGTACAAGGACGAATGTTATCGAATGTGGAAAAAATGGGATCGATTTTAGGCGAAAAAAAATGTTTACATGATATTAAAGGTTATGTAACCTGGATGTGCAATTTACAAAATATTAATTTCTTTAAAATAATGAAATTTTAATTAAAATAAAGTTTATAATCTTTGCTTAAAAAAATTATTAATTTTAGAAATTTTCGTGCCTCCGTTAAAGTCGTGTGTCTTTGGACTAAGGTAATTTTTCCTTAAGTAAAGAAACACATTTTTGATTTAAAGAAATTGTCTTTAAATTAACTAAAATATTGAATTTTTAGATCGAAATCGGTTCAGATTTATATATAATATCCTTATTTATTGATAGATCTTAATCAAAGCTGGAACAATGTAATCTTCCATAGTAGTTACTGAACCTGATCGGCTACATTACCCCAAATAATTGAGTGGATTTCTAGTCTTTTTTTTTAATAATGGGCTCGATTATAATGGAAGTGTAAATTAAATACAGCTCCTATTTGTATATATGTGTATATCACAAGATTTGTATGAATATAGCCAAATTACAAATCTCAACGAAATCAAATATCAGCATTTGACCTTATTTTGCACAGAGTACTACGTTGGAACACCTCAGCGAATGCAAATAAAGTTCCAAAAAATATGTACCACGTAGTTTTCATCCACATCGTACGAATTTAGGTTTATAACCCATGTCCTTTTTTAATAAAATGACATTGGTTTAATATCTCAATAGGAGTGGTTTTGGTTTTCTTTTTTAAATGAAATTAGTTCAATCATGAAAATTATACTATAAAATACATGATTAATTAGAAATGAAAATATATTTATTAAAAAAAAATAATTTATTTCTTTGAAACTTTCAATTCATTTTTAATTGGTTCAATTGCAATTTTAATTGAATTTTGTCGCAAGCACCAATACATTTTTGAATTGAGGCAATCAAATATTTGTTGTATTTTTGTTTGTTTATCTAAAATTATTTTATCTTTAGACGGAATAATTTTCAGGCAATTTCTAAGTGTTTATATTTCTTATGAATTTTCCGATTGGATTCTGGTTTGGATTTGGATCAAAAAATAATGGATTATTGAATAGTACTAATTTTTTAATTTTTTTTTTATTTAATTAAAGTATTAATTTGGATAATTAATATTTCAATTAAAAAATATCAATGATTTATTTTTTAATTTGATTAAAAAATAAATTATATCAGTACATATTTATTTATATTTGCAATTTTCGATTCAACCTAATGTGCATATGCAACAAAATATATCGTCGTTTATGTTCCCACAACAAGCAATATTAATAAAACATATTTGACATATTGAACAGGTAGTATAGAGCGGCAAAAATGTATGGATTTTTATGGATAACATACAGCATCCTTTCAAATACACCTTTACAGCTGACCATTATTACATGGCAACACACACATACAAACACACATTTAGAGTTTCTGTATGGCGCATATTGAATGTTGATCAATTAAAGTTTTTAAATGTTGGGTGAAAGTTAATGTCAGATAAATTTGCCAATAAAATAAAATATTTTTGTATTGCAATAAACAAATTGTTTTCGGGACAAATGAATGTTGTACAATTTTAAAGAGATTATTTTGTTGTTATTTATTGTGGTTGCTTGCACCAAGGTGGCTCATCCATGCATATGTTCCGAGGCATTTAGCGCAATAAAAAATATTTACTTGGATCAAAAGATTTTGACTTTCACATAAGAATTTTTGTATTGATTCTGAGGAAGAGACACAACTTTCGTTTTGCAATCTATTAGCAAAGCTATTCACAAACAAATGAATATCAGTTGAAAAATCAGTAAAAAAATTGAAACTAAAGGGTGATTCTTTTGAGGTTAGGATTTTCATGCATTAGTATTTGACAGATCACGTGGGATTTCAGACATGGTGTCAAAGAGAAAGATGCTCAGTATGCTTTGACATTTCATCATGAATAGACTTACTAACGAGCAACGCTTGCAAATCATTGAATTTTATTACCAAAATCAGTGGCAGAAAATCCGCTTTTTTATCGACAAATTTTGTTCAGCGATGAGGCTCATTTCTGGTTGAATGGCTACGTAAATAAGCAAAATTGCCGCATTTGGAGTGAAGAGCAACCAGAAGCCGTTCAAGAACTGCCCATGCATCCCGAAAAATGCACTGTTTGGTGTGGTTTGTACGCTGGTGGAATCATTGGACCGTATTTTTTCAAAGATGCTGTTGGACGCAACGTTACGGTGAATGGCGATCGCTATCGTTCGATGCTAACAAACTTTTTGTTGCCAAAAATGGAAGAACTGAACTTGGTTGACATGTGGTTTCAACAAGATGGCGCTACATGCCACACAGCTCGCGATTCTATGGCCATTTTGAGGGAAAACTTCGGAGAACAATTCATCTCAAGAAATGGACCGGTAAGTTGGCCACCAAGATCATGCGATTTGACGCCTTTAGACTATTTTTTGTGGGGCTACGTCAAGTCTAAAGTCTACAGAAATAAGCCAGCAACTATTCCAGCTTTGGAAGACAACATTTCCGAAGAAATTCGGGCTATTCCGGCCGAAATGCTCGAAAAAGTTGCCCAAAATTGGACTTTCCGAATGGACCACCTAAGACGCAGCCGCGGTCAACATTTAAATGAAATTATCTTCAAAAAGTAAATGTCATGGACCAATCTAACGTTTCAAATAAAGAACCGATGAGATTTTGCAAATTTTATGCGTTTTTTTTTTTTTAAAGTTATCAAGCTCTTAACAAATCACCCTTTATAATGGAAACCCCCAAATTAAAATTATTTTATTAACAAACAATTTTAAATCAAAGGTGCAAAATCACAAAGAATAAAATGCTTCGTCAAGAAGAAACTAGGATAGACACAACCTTAGTCACAATGAAAAAATAAATTAAATGTTGTTGACTAAAGGGTGATACGGTCAAAATTTGGTCAATATAAACTTGACGTATTTCTTTCAATTTTGCATTTAAAAAACCTGAACACCTCTCATTTTGAAGGTGTGTGTGTAGAATGTTGCTCCTATTTTGATTTTGGAATTCACTTTTCAGTTGTCAAAATGCCGTCCAAGCAAGAAGAGCAGCGTATCAAAATTTTGCTCGCGCATCGCGAAAATCCGAGCTACTCGCACACAAAGCTGGCAAAATCGCTAAAAGTTGCCAAATCAACCGTTACAAATGTAACTAAAGTGTTTGGGGAAAGTTTGTCGACAGCCAGGAAGTCTGGATCGGGGGGAAATCGAAAACCGGAAGCCGCTGAGACGACAAAGAGAGTTGCCGGTAGTTTCAAGCGAAACCCGCTGAGGCGACAAAGAGAGTTGCCGGTAGTTTCAAGCGAAACCCTAACCTCTCGCTCCGAGATGCCGCAAATAAGCTGGGTGTATCGTCTACAACCGTGCATCGAGCCAAAAAACGAGCCGGACTATCGACTTACAAGAAGGTAGTGACTCCAAATCGCCATGATAAACAAAATACGACGACCAAAGCGCGATCCCGGAGGCTGTACACGACGATGCTAACGAAGTTTGACTGCGTGGTAATGGACGACGAAACCTACGTCAAAGCCGACTACAAGCAGCTTCCGGGACAGGAGTTTTATACCGCAAAAGGAAGGGGAAAGGTAAAAGATATTTTCAAGCATATAAAACTGTCAAAGTTCGCAAAGAAATATCTGGTTTGGCAAGCCATCTGTACTTGTGGCTTGAAAAGCAGCATTTTAATAGCTTCCGGGACTGTCAACCAAGAAATTTACGTGAAAGAGTGTTTGAATAAACGTCTGCTGCCTTTCCTGAAGAAACACGATTGTTCCGTACTGTTTTGGCCGGATTTGGCATCTTGCCATTACGGTAAAAAGGCCATGGAGTGTTACGCCGCCAACAACGTGCAGGTGGTTCCCAAGGACAAGAACCCTCCCAACACGCCAGAGCTCCGCCCAATTGAGAAATACTGGGCTATTGTCAAGCGGAACCTAAAGAAGACCAAAAAAACTGCTAAGGACGAGCAGCAGTTCAAGGCAAACTGGCTTTCTGCGGCGAAGAAGGTGGACAAGGTGGCTGTACAAAATCTGATGGCAGGTGTCAAGCGTGAGGCCCGGAAATTCGGATTTGGAAAAGCGAAAGCCTAACTGAATATTTTCTTGATTTTTATACTAATTGAACTTGAAAAAGAAATTTAATTTGATTTTTTAAATAAACGATTTCACCCATTTACACGCGTTTTCCCTTGACCACATTTTGACCGTATCACCCTTTAATGAATTCGTCTTTAAATTTATTGACTTTTGTGTCTTGACTACGAAGCCAATAAGTGTACCAAATAGGAAATGTTTTTCAATACTTTATTTTAAAAACGTTTTTTGTTTTAAACAAAGCCTAATTTCTATTTAATGTCGAGTCGAATTTGGAAATTTAAGTTGTCGACAACACGTTTTTAAAAAGCTTTGATAGGACATGAAGAAAAAATGGAAAAAAGTAGAAATTCAAATTTGTTTCTTACGCAAAACTTAAATTTAAAAGATAATTTTGTCTGAAAGATGTCATTACTCCTATACTCCACTTCTTTAGCTCGGAATCAGTACCAAAATCATTAGTGTAAATCTTTGGAACAGTGCTCTTACTCCAGTTTGTGGACGGCAGTATAAGTTTTGACGCAATCCATGGTGGAGGGTACATAGGTTAGGTTAAGTAGCAGCCCGATTAAGTTTCAGGCTCACTTAGACTATTCAGTCTATTGTGATACCACATTAACTAATGGTGATTTCGTTTGGGGAAAAAGTGTTGCATACAAATGGTACAACATTTTATGGTGTTACCACAGTGTTGCCGAAACCCCTTGACAACACCATTTGCGTGTAAAAACGAGCAAAAAAGGTACAACACTGATATTAAATCAAAACAAAAGACATTTGGCGGAAATATTTGGTTATTATTAACTATAAGTGGGTATTAAGTTCGAGTTTAGCCGCTAAAATCGCCATTTTTTCATGATTATTTTCTTAATTAATCAACTTTAAGGAATACAAACTTTGTGAAAATTTGCTTTGGGCTATTCCCCATCAAGTTATAATAAAATTTGCAACAAATATGAATAATTTTATGCCTTTTTTACTGGCTTAGTTTTCACTTTAGCAATTTTAGCGGCTAAACTCGAACTTAATACCCACCCACCTTATTATTGGAATCTCGACTAAAGGTCAGTACTATGTTCGCTTTTCGCTTTGAAATTTTCGCGGTTACTTTATTAAAACATTTCAATATAAAGTAGATAAATTAACTCAATTGGTTCGCAGTTTCTTGTTCATCTAGATTTCGGGAAGACTTTAGAGAAATATGTTTGTTTTCATTTATAAATTTGATTATTTCAGGAAAAGTAATCGCGAAAATATAGTGATTTTCAACTCGAAAACCGAACTAGTACCCACCGTAACATGCAAATTTTTCTTGAACTAAGGAAAATTGTTTAGAACTTTTGATTTTATATATTTTTAATGATCTTCTACTTCAGAGTACAATTTAATTACATCCTAGACAAAGTTTTTAACTCGCCGTTGGTCATTTCATCCAAGCAATGATGTTGTAACTTCTTTATCGTCGTCAGAAGAACTTCTTTCCAATAGCGCATCTACAATGGTGTTGGCTAAAAAAACGCATTTGCTTTTTGCATTTTGCTATTATATTAAAAATATTTAATATCGAATTTTGTTGTTGCGGCACTAAACAATTGATATGCTTCTTCTTGGTAAATTAATCAGCTGTGTTGAAGAAATTGACCAGCAACCACAATACACGCGTCACGCACTTTCTTTTGTATTTTCAACAACGCTATTATTTAGGTCGGAGAATAAAAGCGTCTTCAACATCTGATTGAAAGTGTAACCATCTGCGCCGTAGACCAGCTACGGTGTAAAATGGGTTACACTTTTGCTCTTGTAATGGGTAACTCCCCTTCAATCGAACGTGCACATTTTGGGTAGGCTGCACTGAATATTCCAATCGAAGAAAAATTTTCGATTTATGGTGGTAAGGTGTAAAATTTGCAACATATTTTTTACCAATCGAAATACCCATTAAGTTACCTATTACAAATGGACACTTCTAGTTTTAACCAGGGATCCGGAGCGGAGCGTGGAGCGGAGCGGAGCAAGCCCTTTTTTTGCCGGAGCGGGAGCGGAGCGGGAGCGGCATTTCTAAAATCCGGAGCGGAGCGGTTTCCAAATGAAAAACCGCTCCGTAACTTTGAAATTACACTGTGTAGGTAATTTCAAATATAACTAGTACTTAGAGTAGTGTGAGTAAATGTTTAAAATGTACGATATGTATTTTTGTACGTACGTACATTGGGGAAAACACAACGTGTTTTTTTAGTAATTGTTTTCAAAAACGGCAAATGTCAAAATATATCTCTAGTATGTGTTGTAAAAGTAACAACAGTACTTTCGATCAATTTCATCCCGTATTACTACAAAGATGTTTGTAATGAACGTCAAATAAATGCAATTAAACTATCTTATTTATATTTAATTTTTTAGTTTTCTACACTGAAAAAATATTGTCGTGAAGTCAAAGATGTCATGTCCTTAAAATAAGAATGCAAATTTTACTTAACATGGAAGACGCATTTCTCTAAAATAAAGTTTTTTTCCTTGTCCAAAAGTCAATAAACTTTTGAATGAAGTAGTAATTGTCCTTATAATTAAGTGATTTTACTTAAAAATGTGTATCATAACATGAAAGATAAAATTTTTGAGGTAAGGTCAACGTGACTTTAATAATTAAGAAAAATTCTTTAAAATTAATAAAATTGTCTTTTAATTTGTTTCCTTTTTGCATCTTGCCTACAAAGCAAAAAATCGTTAAAAAATAAGACATGTTTTTCAACACTTTATTTTAAAGACGCTTTTTACTTGAAACATAGCATAATTTCTACTGGAAGTCGAGTCTTAATATGGAAAATAAAATTGTCGTTAACTCGTTTTTAAAGGATTTTGATAACAACTGACGAAAAAATCTAAAAAAATGAAAAATTAACATTTGCATCCTAGAAGCAAGTACATAACCCCCAAATTTAAAAGATAATTGCGTCTTTAAAGTATCCTTACTTGTATTCTCCGCTTCTTTGGCTCGGAATTAATACCCAAACTGTTAAAGTAAAGACAAAATCTTTGGAACCGGGCATGCTTTTTTTCAGAGTAAGGACATTCATATTTCCTTTACTATTGTACTATATCCTAGCATTCTCTTATTTCTGATATTAGTTCTCGAAAATTTAATTAAAATTATGGATAGTTTCAATTTTGGTTGAAAAATGTGCGCATATACATTTATTTTAATATTTTCTCACATTGAAAACTAATGACTTCATTTGTATTATTGCATGTTATCTACTTTTTTGAGAACGAACATTTCTTAAAAACGCTGTTCGAAAATGTATTTTTACAATAAAGGGGAAAAAAGCGAAATTAAGTAACACTAGATCTGAGTAAGAATATTCGTAGGTATACCACGGACTGATTTCGATGGAGGTTGTTGCAAACATAAACATACACACACACATTACAAATATAACAAAACCTCTTCTCTACGTCTGTTGCAAAACAAAAAAAAAGAAACTTTCGGAGAGTATTTACTTCTACTCTGTGTATAGACTTTCAATTCCAATCAGCGTTGCCGTTGTGGTCCGATCGGACCAAAATTGGTCCAAAAGATTTCTAATTTTTAAATTTGGTCCGATGGTCGGACCAAACAGAATTTGGTCCATTTTGGTCCATTTTCATAAATTTGGTTTCTATCACATATTAAATAGAACATGGTGCACCGCAAAGAATATTGTCGGGAGGCCAAATATTTCACATGCTTAAAATACGAATACGAATTTTGCTTAGAATAGAAGACGTATTTCTCTGAAATAAAGTTTTTTCCTTGTCTAAAAGTCTCTAAACTTTTCAAATAAGGCTGTTTGTCCTTATAGCTAAGTGATTCGACATAAAAATGTGTATCCTAACATGAATGAAAATTTCGTTTTAATGAAGTCAAAATGGATTTAATATTTCTGAAAAAATCTTCAAAATTAATAAAATGTTTCAACACATTGTTTTAAAGTCATTATACCCTGAACCACATAGTGGTTAGGGTATAATAAGTTTGATCTGCCAAGAAATGTGCCTACAAGAAATATTGATTTTAGACCCCATAAAATATATACCGATCGACTCAGAATCACCTCCTGAGTCGATCTAGCGCTTGGTGTCCGTCCGTCTGTCCATGTATTTGTTGTTCACAGGATTCCGGTCGCAATTATTAATCGATTTCGATGAAATTTGGTACAGGGAGTTTTTTGGGCACAAGGACGAACGCTATTGAATTTGGAAGAAATCGGATCAAATTTAGATATAGCTCCCATATATATGTATCGCCCGATTTCGACAAATGGGGTCACGCTGTACCCCCTTAAAATAAAACTCAATTGAACAAATAATACAATGTTTGTACTATAATTTTCTCGAAGAGGAGCGGAGCGATTTTTTTTTCTCGGAGCGGAGCGTGGAGCGGAGCGATTTATTATTCTCCGGAGCGGGAGCGGAGCGGAGCGAAAAAAATGGACCGCTCCGGATCCCTGGTTTTAACCACTGAACCTTCTCGAATATTGTACTGCTCACTCATCTCGTTTAGAGATTTGCGGCAGTCGATGGTTGTTTAAAAGTATGGATCACAGAATGTAAGGATTTTATTGCAGGTTGACTATCTGAGTATATATTAATGCCAACATTTGTTGGAACATTACTTCTCAGCCAATTCGCCACCTCTCTTATTGCTAATATATCAGCCTGAAAAACACTACAGTGATTAGGTAATCTTTTCGCTATTCGAAGGTCCAGATCTTTAGAATATACTCCGAAACCCACTTGTCCATCCAATTTGGTGCCATCAGTGTAGAAATCTACTCCCTCAAAAACAAAAAATCGCTTCTCTTACATACGTTCCAAACATATTTGACAGGAAGCACATATATTATTGGATACTGCCGAAACATTAATATGTTTGTTTTATGTGAACATATTATATGTTTGGAAGCATTTTGAGCCCAAAAATATTATATGCTTGGAAGAATTTTCCCCAAAGAAGATTGTGCTCATTCCCACACATAATTTTCACTTCCACGAAATTTTTTAGTTCGTGGCACCTTTTTCTGTAATACAAATAATGTTGAAGAAATTATTCAATTTTATAAATTTTTTAAATTTTACCTTTCGCCTGGACGGAGAATCGAACCGAGGACCATACAGTTTGTAAGCAAACACACTATCCACTGGGCTTCGTAGCTGTTATAGTCACCAGTAGACAATTATTGTTATAAGTTACATTTATATAGCATAGTTTGCAGCGCCCACGAGCCCATGCAAACATAACATTATTTAACAGAAACATACATTTCTTGGCCACGTGGAGCAGTGGTTAGCGTGTCTGCCTTGCATCCAAAGGGTCGTGGGTTCAATCCCTGCTCCGACCGAACCTTTTTTTTACACATTTATATTTATACCATATTAAATTTTTATAATGAAACTTCGAAATGTGGGTTTTTAGAGATTTACAGTCAGAAACAGTGGTTGATATAAACGAAATGGACTGAGCTTTTGGATAAAATATTATTTTTTATATCAAAAATAACATTTTGGTAAAAAAACTGATTTTGGTATAAAAGTTTGAAATTTTGGAAAGAATTCAAAAACTCTAACAAAAGAAGAACGTGGAGTCGAGTATAAACATACATAAATAATTTTATAATATACACATAAATTTATTTAGGCGTGAACAGTTTTTTACTAGCATTTAACACCATTTTAAATGCATGTGAAACTTATCGTGTTTTGTACTTAATTTCTTTTTTACCTTTAAGGCTGGTATTAAGTTGGCATTATTGCTCTAAAATGACCCTGTTTCGTCTTCTACTTTTCTTTAATAATTCATTAAAAAAAATAAACTTTTTCAGTTGTTTTAGCTGCAAAACTCGAACTTAATGCCCGCTTTTATATTTGAAGGTGTCCGTCGACTTCTCTTGGACTACTTATTAATAAAGAGGAACTTAACTTTGTTTTTATACATTTTACTGTTTAATTTTTCACTATTTCCTCCTTTTTTCATTTTACTGCCCCAACTCTAAAAAGAGTATAATGTCCTTTCGTTATTTTTATGAAGATCCCTTTGTAATTTTTGTATATTTTCCATCGTTTTTTTTTTTAATTTCCTTTGTCTGAATATTTTTACTTACTCCTCGTACGTTCCGATTTCTTTCAACGAACCAAGAAAAAATTGTGCCCATAATGCCAAAATGATAAACTAAACACATGTCCACACATACAAAAAATACTGATCTCAAGGCGAAAACACATGGTGTTTTTTTTCAAATGTCTGTCTTGGTTACGAATGTCTTTCTTTACTCCGAATACTCATTCTAATGTTCAAATTAAATAATATTTAGACATAAGCATATCAATTTTTGGCCTTATCATAAAACAGTTTTCCGAAACAACATACAAGCGGTTTCACAGAAAGAACCCCTCCCGGTTTGCATCTCTATTTCTTTCTCTATACTCTCTCTCTCTCTCTCTCTCTGGCGCTCTCTGAATAAAATATCACAACATATATATGTTTACTTGAAATTTGTAAATTTATATATGTTTACATTCACACATATTATTTTTATGAAACATTCATGCCCCAAACATAATATATTCTAACATATTAACATATGTGTCCCAAACATTTAGTGTTAGTTTAGGAACATTACATGTTTTCACTTAAATATATTGTGTTTAAAAATTGTGCCCGAAACACATTTTGTTTATATCGGAACATATGAAAAACATATTTTTCTAACATTGTATATGAAGTTTATTCCCTGGGGTCTGTGTGCACCACGCCTCACTGATGGGAATTAGAGTTTTAAACTTCTTGTCGAAAAGTGGTTTCGCCAGAGTGTAATCCACAACGTTTGGCACATCTGGCGTTATTTTGAGGACCGAACTGTGACCGTACATTTTTTCCGACCACAGCGATAGCTCGCGCAACCGCACAGCCGTTGTTGCAGCTGACTGTTTGGCCAAAATGTCAAAAAGCAATAGATGCAGCATGACATTGAGGGAATCTGTTGCTGTCTTGCTGAATACGCCTGAGATACACAAGCGAGCAATACGTTGAACTTTATCTAAACTTGTAGGCTGCTGAAGTACCGGCCACCAGACTACAACACCATATAGCATTATAGGACTAACCACTGCCGTGTATAGCCAATGCAGAATTTTCGGTTTTATTCCCCACCTTTTTCCTTTTTCGGTTGGTTTTCTCGCCCTTTCTTCAATATTAAACTTAAAGTTCAGCTTCTTGTCCAAATTAACGCCACCGTGGGAGTTTTTCGATCTTTGCAGCAGGGCTGTGGAGCCGGAGTCGGAGTCGGAGTCTGAAGATTTTTCTGGAGTCGGAGTCGTAAAAATTTTGCTCGACTCCGACTCCGGCTAAACCAAATTTTTTAAAACCCTTCACATTTTTGTAACTAAGCAAGTTTTTATGCAAATTAGTTTCCATTGCGTTATTCATTCGATCAATGTACAGCATGATTGTAAATGAAAATCAACTTCCATTACGGCTATCTTTTTATGTTTCCTAGAATGTTAGACTAGCAGATGGGCTGGATCGATCCACTTTAATGCCCATATCAATTTATTTGAAATATTTCGAACAATTGAAATTATTTTTTTTTTAATTTTATTTTAAGGCCATATACATATGTGGAATATTGACAGAACATTTTTTCAAAGTTTTTATAGAAAATTTTGTCAAAATATTATTTCTATAAAAAGTTTTGTCAAAATTTTATTTCTAAAGTAAATTTTGTCAAAATTTTATTTCTATAAAAATTTTATTCAAAATTTTATTACTATAGAAATATTTTTTTCTATAGACAATTTAGTCAAAATTTTATTTCTATAGAAAATTGAGTCAAAATTTTGTTTCTACAGAATATTTTGCAAAATTGTATTTCTATAGAAAATTTTGCAAAATTTTGTTTGTTACACAAAATTTTTTTCAAAATTATATTTCTATTGATAATTTTATTTCTATAAAAATTTAAGTCAAAATTTTATTTCTATAGAAAATTTTGCAAAAATTTTATAGTAATAGATTTTTTATTAGAAAATTTGGTCAACATTTTATTTCTATAGAAAATTTAGTCAAAATTTTGTTTCTGTACAATATTTTGCAGAATTTTATTTACTACACAAAATTTATTGATAATTTTTTCAAAATTTTATTTCTATAAGAAAAAATTGTCAAATTTTATTTCTATAGCACATTTTCTCAATTTTTTTTTTCTTACTGATGCTTACTGATTCTCACTGCTACAAAAAATGTATTCAACATTTTATTGCTATAGAAATATATTTTTTTTTCTATATAAAATTTAGTCAAAATTTTGTTTCTGTAGAAAATTAGTCAAAATTTTGTTTCTATAGAATATTTTGCAAAATTTTATTTCTATAGAAAATTTTGCAAAATTGTGTTTGCTGCACAATTTTTTTAATTGTATTTCTATTGATAATTTTTTCAAACTTTTATTTCTAAAAAATTTTGCCAAATTTTATTTCTTTAAAAATTTAATCAAAATTATATTTCTATATATTTGGTCAAAATTTGATTTCTATAGAAAATTTTGCCAAAATTTTATTTCTATAGAAAATGTAGTCAAAATTTTGTTTCTGTAGAAAATTTTGAGGAATTTTATTTCAATATAAAATTTTGCAAAATTTTATTTACTAGACAAAAATTTTTCCAAAATTGTATGCTCACTGATACTCACTGCTAAGTCGAAAACTTGTAGAAATGACTCAAATTTTCAAATTTTTCAATGAATGAATCATAAATGCATTTTTGCGAAATTGTCTAAACAATTATAAATATTTCCCAAATATTTGATTTGAGATTTTATCAAAATGTAGATCTAAACACAAAGTTGTGCAGAGTATATTATAATCGGCCCGCCCGACTTTAGACTTTCCTTGCATTTTTATTTTTTTGTTAAAATTGTGTTACGTCCCATAACGTTAGATTTAAATTTTAAGTACATAGATTTTGTAGAAGTATATACAATTTTGTCTAAATCGATTCAGATTCAAATTCATGCATATGGAAATATAAACCTTTATATAGCTCGCAACAAATTTAAAGGATTTTATGATGGGTATTTATATCATTATTTTATTTATTAAACATTGCCCTAAATTTGAAATGTAGAGTTCAATTGGCATCTAATGTGAAATTAAAACCTTTTTTTTGCACACATAAATAAATATGAAACTTATAACGATCCACTTACGGTACCCCCACAATAGAACTACAAATTAGTGGAATTAAAATGAGATTTAGTTATATTACCCGGAGTCGACTCCGGAGTCGGAGTCGAGCTGATGAAAAATGCTAGAGTCGGAGTCGAGCAAAATTGACTCGACTCCACAGCCCTGTTTTGCAGTACATGACTAGTTCCGTCTTTGCAAAATTTACTCCAAGACCATTCTCTTTCGCCCATTTCTCAGTCATCCGGAGGGCTCTCTGTATAATATCTCTGATTGTAGATGGGAATTTTCTCCTGACTGCTAGAGCTACATCGTCTGCGTATGCCACCACTTTTATCCTTCCTTTTTCTAGGGAAACCAGAGGTTGTTTATAGCAACCTTCCAAAGAAGAGGTTGAGGGTACATATAAATCATCGTGCATAAATTTTTATCAGAAATAAATAATTGATTTGATAATGCACATATTTGAAGATACTTTCTTACATGCATTGATAGCAGTACATGCCATTTATGTTCATTAAGTTAGCTACATTAGATTTAGTAACTACAATATCAATTTTCGATATAATCCATGCGGATTATTAGACAAGCTCGGACATATATTTTTTGGGTTAAACGAAATGACGTAGCATAACATACATAAAGTACACTGCCCGCCACATGATTAGGACACCCCAAGGTGCTTCATTTATAAAAAAAAAACAACAACAAACAACAAACACTACTCGTTTTTGTTTTTATTTTAAAGGTTATTAATTGTAGTAGTTTTCTGCAAAATATTAGACAAATTGGCACAATGGTTGATTTTTCAAAATTATTTTTGTGAAATTTGTCTCAAATGTTGCTCCTTATTTTGCGACACTTGAATAAGACCCACTCCCTAAAAAAAGTGTTCGGAACTGTTTTAACCAAAAAAATTATATATATTCAAGTGTAGTGTATATTAGATAGGGTCGCGAAAAAAAGTTCATGCAGTCACCCCCCTGTTTTGTAGCATATTTGAAGACAATTTCAGAACACTAAAAGTTTTTTTTTCCGTGCACCCTACGACCCCCCGAAATGCAATTTACTGTACTGTGTCGTCATTTGAAGTCCGATCGAAAAGAAACGCATATCGTTGTTCATGGTTGATCAGGGGCTATATTTCGTGCATTGGTCATTTTTGACTCCGACGTCAAATTTGATTTTTAATTTTTTTATTTCGCTTCGTATACCCCTGTGATGCCCATTTCTTATAACCATTATAAAGACCTTATCAAAATATGAAACTTTTGCTTTGGAAGTATTTAATTATATTCATAAACAAAAAAGTTACAGAGATTTTAAAAAGTCAATAGGTCACCCTACACCATCAAATAGCTTTTGCTGTGTTGTCATGATATCCGATCGAAACCACATGCACATCGTTATTCACATCTACGAAATTAATTTGAAAGGTATTTAATATACACAAACTGTTTATCTGTAAATTTCTAACCGTATCATTGTATACATACTCGTTGTGTGCACTACGGCATTTTCTGCGTTATGCAAAGTTCTTGTGTTTTTGCTTGAACAACTTGAGAGCCTACTGTTTTAAAATCTAACAATCAATCTAACAATAAAAGTAAGTGGTAACGGAATTGTGGAAAATTACGAAGATCGTTATGCTGCTTACACATTGGTTAAATTTCTGCCTTTCAACATCTGACTACGCCGTATTTTTTTTTTTGCGTTTTCTTGTCATCTTCACAATGGTGAGCAATGTTGTCACATGAGTAAATACTTTAAACAAGAATATATTAGATTAGATTTGAATTTGATTTGAGTTCATTTCATGTTTATTAATTGTAGAATTTTATTATGCGGCTAACAACTTTTTAGAATTAATTTATAACAAATCCTGTCTAGAATCAAGTTTACTATGTTGTAGGCGACTTTTAATTTTGGATATTATATAACCCAATCGTTTATCGTCTGTAACATGACTAGTAGATTCATTTTTAACACTTGCGGTGCCTGCTTTCTTTAAATATAAAAGGAATTCAATAACTTGATGATTTGTTGGTAATTTAGTTTTGTCGATAACCCGAGCTTCGAATTTCATTTTGTTTTCACTTTTTTCAAATACTATCAACAGCCTTCTCTCACAAAAATATGGACATACTTAAGAAATCATGTAGCGAAAGTGTTTGTTAGATTTTTTGCTAGAACAATTTGAGAGCCTACTGTTCTCAAATTGTTCTAGCAAAAACACATGCACTTTGCATAACGCAGAAAATGCCGTAGTGCACACAACGAGTATGTATACAATGATACGGTTAGAAATTTACAGATAAACAGTTTGTGTATATTAAATACCTTTCAAATTAATTTCGTAGATGTGAATAACGATGTGCATGTGGTTTCGATCGGATATCATGACAACACAGCAAAAGCTAATTGATGGTGTAGGGTGACCTATTGACTTTTTAAAATCTCTGTAACTTTTTTGTTTATGAATATAATTAAATACTTCCAAAGCAAAAGTTTCATATTTTGATAAGATCTTTATAATGGTTATAAGAAATGGGCATCATAGGGGTATACGAAGCGAAATAAAAAAATTAAAAATCAAATTTGACGTCGGAGTCAAAAATGACCAATGCACGAAATATAGCCCCTGATCAACCATGAACAACGATATGCGGTTCTTTTCGATCGGACTTCAAATGACGACACAGCACAGTAAATTGTATTTCGGGGGGTCGTAGGGTGCACGGAAAAAAAAGTTTTCGTGTTCTGAAATTGTCTTCAAATATGCTACAAAACTGGGGGGTGACTGCATCAACTTTTTTTTTGCCTTAGGCCGTGACCCTACCTAGTGTATATTTTACAGAGTTTAACGATTTTTAATGCATTTTAAAAGTGTGTTGAACCTCCTTTTTTAAGGATTGTTTCAAAAATCCTGTCAGGAATTGAACCGTATGAGGATTTGATATAATCGAGAGAAATTGTTGACCAGCAAGCTTTAATTGCTTAATTAGCTCTTCTCTATTGTTGTACTGCTTGCCAGAAGCATACACTTTTCGAGCAAGCCATCCCCAAACATTTTCTATTATATTTAAATCTGACGAGTAGGGAGACCAATCCAGTACCGCCATATTTTGAGCTTGAATCCACGACTTAACCACTCTGGAATTGTGGATTGGTGAGTTGTCCTGCTGGAACGTCCACTGTAAACCTCCAGACAAGTTGTCGAAGTAAGGAAAAGCTTCCTCGAGCATATTCTTATAACAAATTGCGTTCATGGTGGTAGGTAAAAATTGCAATTCCTAGGTGTCATAATAACTAACATAATAACTGGCACCCCACACCATAACACCACCCACACGGCTATGTAAATGATTCAAATGTATGTCCTCCTTCCGAATATCGTGAAAATAATAATTAAAACCATCCGGATCCTCCAAATTAATTTTCTTTTTCATCAGAGAAAACGACACGGTGCCATTCGCTGTTCCACGTCATATGGGATTTGGAAAAATTCAATCGAGACTTTTTTCGAACTTCATTAAGTGTTTTTTTTATTCGTAGTCGCTTAAGGTGATCAGCTTTGGAAATAACGCGTTGAACAGTTCTTACACTCGCTGTAGCACCAGTTTTTGATTTAATTTTTACCGATTAGTCGAAAGAGTTCGTTGTTTGACGTTGTATCGCACGCTTATCAGCTGACGAAACTAACATACACTTTTAGTGTGTCCTTTCATGTTTTTCCATAATTTGACTCGTCTTTCAAAAAACTGAACACAACATTTCGGCTTCTACCTATTTTTTCAGAATTTTTTTTTATAATAGCTCAGACTCTTTATAAATATTAAATCTGATCTTTTCCTCTTCAGTTAACGTTTTTCTGCGACCCATTTTTACCGAATGTTTATTAACCCTGCTGTTAGGTTAGGCCCATTTGGTCCATTTTTTTTCTTTTTTTCCTTTGTAACTTGGAATCGGTGGTATATATTGACAAAAAATTTCTGCTAATGGGTTCATTTTATACAGCAAAAGTATATAACAAATATATAAAAATTTTCTAACTTTACCCAATACTGAGAAAAACACAAAATCACGAATCATAGGTAAGTGGACCATTTGGTCCATAGTAAGTTTTTATTGATATTTTTTTAAAACTTTATAATTTATTTTTTTATTTGTACATATTTTTCATTGCAAGTAATGCACAATGTTTTTCGGCTAGTTTTGCAAATAAATTTTCTGCAAATGGAGCATTTTACGTCACACTTTGATTTGCAGCAAGCACAATTTCCACGCTTCCGAGTACCAGAATGGGAAGTTGCATTATTTTTGGAAGCCTCTGAAGCTGTGCATGTTGTACGTATATTTGACAATAACTGGGCTGAGAATCCTTGTTGAGATAATCTAGATCGTTCTGTCATATATTTGGCATGAATATTATGATTATTATATGATTATTTGCCATGAATAAAGGGTGATACGGTCAAAATTTGGTCAATATAAACTTGACGTATTTCTTTCAATTTTGCATTTAAAAAACCTGAACACCCCTCATTTTGAAGGTGTGTGTGTGTAGAATGTTGCTCCTATTTTGATTTTGGAATTCACTTTTCAGTTGTCAAAATGCCGTCCAAGCCAGAAGAACAGCGTATCAAAACTTTGCTCGCGCATCGCGAAAATCCGAGCTACTCGCACGCAAAGCTGGCAAAATCGCTAAAAGTTCCCAAATCAACCGTTACAAATGTAACTAAATTTGTTTGGGGAACGTTTGTCGACAGCCAGGAAGTCTGGATCGGGGGGAAATCGAAAACCGGAAGCCGCTGAGACGACAAAGAGAGTTGCCGGTAGTTTCAAGCGAAACCCTAACCTCTCTCTCCGAGATGCCGCAAATAAGCTAGGTGTATCATCTACAACCGTGCATCGAGCCAAAAAACGAGCCGGACTATCGACTTACAAGAAGGTAGTGACTCCAAATCGCGATGATAAACAAAATACGACAGCCAAAGCGCGATCCCGGAGGCTGTACACGACGATGCTGACGAAGTTTGACTGCGTGGTAATGGACGACGAAACCTACGTCAAAGCCGACTACAAGCAGCTTCCGGGACAGGAGTTTTATACGGCAAAAAGAATGGGAAAGGTAGCAGATATTTTCAAGTACATAAAACTGTCAAAGCTCGCAAAGAAATATCTGGTTTGGCAAGCCATCTGTACCTGTGGCTTGAAAAGCAGCATTTTCATAGCTTCCGGGACTGTCAACCAAGAAATTTACGTGAAAGAGTGTTTGAATAAACGTCTGCTGCCTTTCCTGAAGAAACACGGTTGTTCCGTACTGTTTTGGCCGGATTTGGCATTTTGCCATTACGGTAAAAAGGCCATGGAGTGGTACGCCGCCAACAACGTGCAGGTGGTTCCCAAGGACAAGAACCCTCCCAACACGCCAGAGCTCCGCCCAATTGAGAAATACTGGGCTATTGTCAAGCGGAAACTAAAGAAGACCAAAAAAACTGCTAAGGACGAGCATCAGTTCAAGGAAAACTGGCTTTCTGCGGCGAAGATGGTGGACAAGGTGGCTGTACAAAATCTGATGGAAGGTGTTAAGCGTGAGGCCCGGCAACTCGGATTTGAAAAAGAAATTTAATTTGATTTTTTAAATAAACGTTTTCACCGATTTACACGCGTTTTCCCTTGACCAAATTTTGATCGTATCACCCTTTATTATAGTATGGACCAAATGCAATCGATTGCACGTGGCCATTCACAAATATTATACGCTAATTTAGGAATATTATATGTTTGTTCGTGTATTTAACAATCCAGTCCGAATCAAAGTTTGTTTACATCGAAACATATAATATTTCAGACATAATTCGGTCCATTGTTATATCACCGTGGTGAACTTCTCTCTTTTTAATATACAGTGCAAAACTAACAATTTTAATAATTTGTTTCCAAATATTTCAATCATTACCAATTTCTCATAATACCATTTCGATAATTGCAATATACGTAGCCCACTGTGCATATCAAAAGGAAATCCTTGTGTAATTTTTAAACCTAATTGTTTTTTATGGGCTGTAGTTTATGAAATACATGCTTTATTTTGTTTTTCTCTGCACTTACAAGATTTCCCAAAAATGATTTCTATGGACAAGCAACTAAATTCCAAACTTATCCCAGAATTAAAAGTAGACATTGCAGTAGACTTAAAAATAAAAAGGCAACAAAGTGTAAAGAACATGCTAAAGGGATCGAAGTATTTTGAATTATTACATTTATTAAATCCCTACATAAAACTCAAATCTTTTCAAGGAAGGAGTGGAAAATTATATTTTCCAGTTTTCTATAGTAAAGGAAAATTGCATGTGCCTTTGTTACGTAAGGTTATATTAAAGTGCAGGACTGATGTTTTGCAGGTTCACTTATGCAATCAGTAACATTTATGTCTTAATTTTTTAATTATTTTTATTTTCGAATGTTCTTTTTTCTTGTAAACAAGTAAGGAAAGTCTAAAGCCGGTCGAGTCGACTATATTATACCCTGCACCACTGTGTAGATCCTTCAAAATTTTTTGGGTGCTATATATAACGGTTCATGTTCACATACACTTACCTTGACGGATAATCGAACCGAGGACCATACAGTTTGTAAGTCAACACACTATCCACTGGGCTACGTAGCTGTTATAGTCACCAGTAGACAATTATCGTTATAAGTTACATTTATATAGCATAGTTTGCAGCGCCCACGAGCCGATGCGAACAAAACATTATTCTGTAGAAACATACATTTGTTGGCCACGTGGAGCAGTGGTTAGCATGTCTGCCTTCCATGCAAAGGGTCCTGGGTTAAATCCCTGCTCCGACCGAACACCACATTTTTTCTTAATTAAATTTTTACAATGAAATTTCGAAATGTGGGTTATTAAAGATTAACAGTCAGAAAAGAACAGTGCGTGATATAAACGAAATGGACTGAGCTTTTGGATAAAGTATTTTTTTATTGCAAAAAAAAAAAACTGTAAAAAATAAAATGTTTTTGGTACAAAAGTTTGAAATTTTCCAAAAAAAAGCAAAAAATCTAACAAAAGAAGAACGTGAAGTCAAGTATTAATCTAACTAATTTTATAATATACACATAAATTGAATTTTTTACTAGCATTTAATACCATTTTAAACGCATTTAAAATTTATCGTATTTAGAACTACAAATAAATATGAATATTTATTAACGAATAACTTTGTTCTTAATTTAATTTTAACCTTTAGGGCCGGTATTAAGTTGGCATTACCACTCTAAAATTGCCATGTTTTCACGTTTTCTTTTCTTTAATAATTCATTTTAAAGAAAATAAACTTTTTCAATTGTTGCTTTGGATCATTCCCCACCAAGTTATAATACAATTTTTTTGGGAGCCACCGTGGTGCAATGGTAAGCATGCCCGCCTTGCATACACAAGGTCGTGGGTTCGATTCCTACTTCGACCGAACACCAAAAAAAAGTTTTTCAGCGGTGGATTATCCCACCTCAGTAATGCTGGTGACATTTCTGAGGGTTTCAAAGCTTCTCTAAGTGCTTTCACTGCAATGTGGAACGCCGTTCGGCCTCGGCTATAAAAAGGAGGTCCCTTGTTATTGAGCTTAACATGGAATCGGGCAGCACTCAGAGATAAGAGAGAAGTTCACCAATGTGGTATCACAATGGACTGAATAGTCTAAGTGAGCCTGTCTAAGTGAGTGAGGCTGCCACCTAACCAAACCTAAGCTATAATACAATTTGTCAAAAACTTATTTTATACTGCTTTTAGCGATTCGAGTTTTGCATCTTGGACTACTTATTAAAAAAGTAATTTTTATATATTTTCCACTGTTTGTGTTCTAATTTCCGTTCTTCTTAAATATTTGGTCTACTCGTCGTACGTTCCGATTTCTTTTGACGAACCAAAAGAAAAATATGTTTTTCATATGTTCCGATATAAACAATATGTGTTTCGGGCACAATTTTTAAACACAATATATTTAAGTGCAAACATGTAATGTTCCTAAACTAACACTAAATGTTTGGGACACATATGTTAATATGTTAGAATATATTATGTTTGGGGCATGAATGTTTCATAAAAATAATATATGTGAATATAAACATATATAAATTTTCAAATTTCGAGTAAGCGTATATATGTTGTGATATTTTATTCAGAGAGCGACAGAGAGAAAGAGAGAGTATAGAGAAAGAAATAGAGATGGAAATCGCGAGGGTTGACCAAAGATATCAACATAACACAGTGAGAGGATCAAAAGAGAGCAATTTCTGTGAAACTGTTTGTATGTTGTTTCGGAAAACTGTTTTATGATAAGGCCAAAAATTTGATATGCTTAATTCTAAATATTATTTAATTTGAATATTAGAATGAGTATTCGGAGTGAAAAAAAACAGCATGTGTTTTCGCCTTGAGAGCAGCATTTTATGTATGTGTGGACATGTGTTTTGTTTATCATTTTGTCATTATGGCACAATTTTTTTCTTGGTTCGTTAAAAGAAAACGGAACGTACGAGGAGTAAGTCAAAATATTCAGGCAAAGGAAATTAAAAAAAAAACGGTGGAAAATATACAAAAATTACAAAGGCATCTTCACAAAAAATGAATGAAAGGCAAAACAGGGTCATTTTAGAGCGATAATGCCAACTTAATACCGGCCTTAAAGGTAAAAATGCATTTAAAATTGTGTTAAATGCTAATAAAAAACTTTTCACGCGTAAATAAATTTATATGTATATTATAAAAATATTTATGTATGTTTATACTCGACTCCACGTTCTTCTTTTGTTAGAGTTTTTGAATTCCTTCCAAAATTTCAAACTTTTTTATTAAAAACAGTTTGTTGTTACAAAATTATAATTTTTGCAATAAAAAATAATATTTTATCCAAAAGCTCAGTCCATTTCGTTTATATCAAGCACTGTTCTTTTCTGACTGTAAATCTTCAATAACCCACATTTCGAAGTTTCATTATAAAAATTTAATATAATATAAATATAAATGTGTAAATTAAAACAAAATGGTTCGGTCGGAGCAGGGATTGAACCCACGACCCTTTGCATGCAAGGCGGACATGCTAACCACTGCTCCACGTGGCCAACAAATGTATGTTTATGTTAAATGATGTTATGTTTGCATGGGATCGTGGGCGCTGCAAACTATGCTATATAAATGTAACTTATAACGATAATTGTCTACTGGTAATAGTGTTTTGGCTGACAAATTGCATGGCTCCCGGTTCAATTCTCCGTCCAGACGAATGGTAAAATTTAAAAAATTTATAAAATTGTATAATTTCTTCAAAATTATTTGTATTACAGAAAAAGGTGCCAAGAACTAAAAAATTTCGTGGAACTGAAAATTATGTGTGGGAATGAGCACAATCTTCTTTGGGGAAAATTCTTCCAAGCATATAATATTTTTGGGCTCAAAATGCTTCCAAACATATAATATGTTCACATAAAACTAACACATTGGTGTTTCGGCAGTATCAAATAATATATGTGCTTCTTGCAAAATATGTTTGGAACATATGTTAGAGAAGCGATTTTTTTTTGAGGGTGTACAAATCAAAATATAGGTAAATGTGAATAATTTTACGACATTATAAGATTTTAATCTTGTTGTGTACACTGAAAAAAATATTTAGGTGATATTAAAGATTACGCAACCTAAATTTTAGGATGCGAAATTTACAAAATATTAAGGACAAATTTCTTTAAAATAATTAAATTTTAATTAAAATAAAGTTTATAATATTTGCTTCAATAATTTTTTTTTATTAAATTTAGGACACAAATTATCGTCCTTCCGTTAAAGTCGCATGTCTTTGAACAAAGGCTAATTTTCCTTCAAGTACAGAAAACATTTTTTATTTAAAGAAATTTTCCTTAAATTAACTGAAATATTGAAACTTTAGATTTAAGATAAAAACGCTTCAAGTATAGGCTAAGACTTATTTTGAGGATTTAGCGTCTTTGGTTCAAAGCTTTTTTGGAAGATTTTTTACCTTGAAGTATCCGTTATAATTTATATTTTTAAACTGGCATTTGTTTGTACGTGAGTACCTTTATTAATAAACCGCGAAAGGAGAATGAAAATTTGATAAATGAGATCTGTATCCTAATTTTAATTTTATTTGTCCAGATTGGTCGCTAAATATGTCATTATTTTAAAGAAGCCGCATCTTTGGCTCGGAATCAATACTAACTGCCTGTTCATGGAATTTTCGTTCCCCTCGAGACGAACGATTCGCCAAGAATCACATATTGATATCTCGAAAACCAGGGACTGTGGAATCCCAATTGTTTCGGTGTTCGATAGTAAATCATAAGCAATGAGTTCAGAACAAAATTCAGGATTTTCTAGAAAATATATCTTAAGTTATTTTAGTTTCAATCTAGACGAACGATTCGTCTCGAGTCGATTTTGTGTTTCATGAACTGGCAGTAAAATCCTTAAGGGAAGGTCAAAATCTTTGGATCCAAGTAAACTTTTTTTTTGAGTGTAGGTACTCAATAAAAATGAAATGAAATCGCCACTGCTAAGTGCAAACATTACTCAAAATTTTCCAGACTTCTATACATATCTATCGACCGATACATCATAATTGCACAACTAATCGTTGTTCTGATAAACCTACAGAAACTAGACCCCAAATCGAAGGGCCGGTTTATTAAGGGGCTTTATCAAAAACTGTACCGGTACACGATATATTCGGCACACCTATTTATGGTCTTAAAAATCTCCATATTTCCGATTTCAGGTAAATCGGATAAAAAGTCCGGTTTCTATAAGCCCAAGAAGTAAAATCGTGAGATCGGTCTATACACCCTCAAAAAAAATCGCTTCTCTAACATATGTTCCAAACATATTTTGCAGGAAGCACATATATTATTGGATACTGCCGAAACATTAATATGTTCGTTTTATGTGAGCATATTATATGTTTGGAAGCATTTTGAGTCCAAAAATAGTATATGCTTGGGAGAAGTCCCCAAAGAAGATTGTGCTCATTCCCTCACATAATTTTCACTTCCACGAAATTTTTGAGTTCTTCGCATCTTTTTCTGTAATACAAATATGCTGTTTTTTTCAAATGTCTATTCTCTTGGTTCCGAATATTCATTCTAATATTCAAATTAAATAATATTTAGACTTAAGCATATTAAATTTTTGGCCTTATCATGAAACAGTTTTCCGAAACAACATACAAGCGGTTTCACAGAAATTGCTCTCATTTCATTCTCTCGCTGTGTTATGTTGATATCTTTTTATTCAACCCTCCCGGTTTCCATCTCTATTTCTTTCTCTATACTAACTCTCTCTCTCTGTCGCTCTCTGAATAAAGTATCCCAACATATATATGTTTACTTGAAATTTGTAAATTTATATATGTTTACATTCACACATATTATTTTTATGAAATATTCATGCCCCAAACATAATATATTCTAACATATTAACATATGTGTCCCAAACATTTTGTGTTAATTTAGGAACATTACATGTTTGTACTTAAATGTATTGTGTTTAAAAATTGTGCCCGAAACACATTTTGTTTATATCGGAACATATGAAAAACATATTTTTCTAACAGTGTATGGACCGATACACACCATTTTCAGCACACACCCAAAATACCTCTAGATTTCTGATTTCAGACAATATTTGATTAAATCTTTTGTTTCTATAAGCCCAAGGCCCCAAATCGGGACGTCGGTTTATATGGGGACTATATCAAAACCTGGACCGATATAACCCATCCTCGAACTTGACTTGCCTGAAAATAAAACCCCAGCAAAAAAGAGCTTCCAAAAAGTAGTTTGGATCCCCAATTTGTGATCCGGAAATAAAGCAAACTTCGATCAACTCTAATGAATTTTACATGGGCTTGTCATAGGAACTACGAAAGTACTCCATTATTTGCATTGCTTTAGAAGTTGTGCCTTGGAAGTTCATTTGGATGAAGAAATTTTTATTTTATTTATTTATTGATATTTAATATAAGCTTGTGTACGATACAATAGAAGAGTAGGATATATACCAATTTAAAGAGAATAGTCTTAGCGACTTTGCAACTTAAATATTTACAAAAGAGTTTGATATTACAATCTATGGTTTTTACTTGTTAGATATAAATTAAGATTTTTTCTATGAAATCTTAAATTCAACAAAATATTTTGCATGTTCTGAATCTTGATATAAATATATTATACTCCCTCAGATGTTATGCACTGTAAATTG
This sequence comes from Haematobia irritans, assembly GCF_050003625.1. Classification (NCBI taxonomy): domain Eukaryota; kingdom Metazoa; phylum Arthropoda; class Insecta; order Diptera; family Muscidae; genus Haematobia; species Haematobia irritans. Next base: position 90,612,893 of record NC_134397.1, on the reverse strand, counting down.
TCCTTTTGATTGCCTTTTTGTTCTCTGGAATCATTCACTGAAATATTTTACAAACATATGTAAAGGGTGATTTGTTAAGAGCTTGATAACTTTTTTTTAAAAAAAAAACGCATAAAATTTGCAAAATCTCATCGGTTCTTTATTTGAAACGTTAGATTGGTCCATGACATTTACTTTTTGAAGATAATTTCATTTAAATGTTGACCGCGGCTGCGTCTTAGGTGGTCCATTCGGAAAGTCCAATTTTGGGCAACTTTTTCGAGCATTTCGGCCGGAATAGCCCGAATTTCTTCGGAAATGTTGTCTTCCAAAGCTGGAATAGTTGCTGGCTTATTTCTGTAGACTTTAGACTTGACGTAGCCCCACAAAAAATAGTCTAAAGGCGTCAAATCGCATGATCTTGGTGGCCAACTTACCGGTCCATTTCTTGAGATGAATTGTTCTCCGAAGTTTTCCCTCAAAATGGCCATAGAATCGCGAGCTGTGTGGCATGTAGCGCCATCTTGTTGAAACCACATGTCAACCAAGTTCAGTTCTTCCATTTTTGGCAACAAAAAGTTTGTTAGCATCGAACGATAGCGATCGCCATTCACCGTAACGTTGCGTCCAACAGCATCTTTGAAAAAATACGGTCCAATGATTCCACCAGCGTACAAACCACACCAAACAGTGCATTTTTCGGGATGCATGGGCAGTTCTTGAACGGCTTCTGGTTGCTCTTCACTCCAAATGCGGCAATTTTGCTTATTTACGTAGCTTATTTATGTAGACCATAAATCGGACGTAAAGCGCGAAACACATTTCGAACCGAACACTGATTTTGGTGATAAAATTCAATGATTTGCAAGCGTTGCTCGTTAGTAAGTCTATTCATGATGAAATGTCAAAGCATACTGAGCATCTTTCTCTTTGACACCATGTCTGAAATCCCACGTGATCTGTCAAATACTAATGCATGAAAATCCTAACCTCAAAAGAATCACCCTTTATATCTATGCTCTACATATGCTCCACGGAAAACCAGCATAAACAAACAAACATATGCGGCATCAACAATCTTTTCCACAACGATTGGCTTATGCAGTGTAATCTAACATCCGGATGATATTCTAAACTCTTTTATCCATGGTATATAGAGGTAATTAAATTATTACGGTTTTATGGATTTTTATAAAAACAATTTTCCGCGTTTGTATTTCGAATATGTACAATGCTCACTTGCATATGTAAAAATAATTGTCTTTATTCGTTTATTTTTCTATTGAAAGTTTAATCAACTCGACATATTTAGCCAGTTCTCTGTTTAGTTGTAGTTTAGTACAACTGAAAGGACTAAATTAAAAAAAAAAAAAACAAAAAACAAGTAAGAAAAGTCTAAAGTTAGACGGGGCCGACTATATTATACCCTTCACCACTATGTATGCCAACATCTTAACACCTTCAAATTTGTTAGGAGCTATATAAATATTTATTTTCCCATATACATATAACCAGTGTTACCGTTGTGCGACTTTAGTCGCATTTTGAAACCTTTTTGACGTCATGCGACTTTTTGTGCGACTTTTTTAAAATATGTAAAATGTGCGACTTTAGTCGCATGCGTAGCACAAAAGGGAAGTGCTTAAATTTTAAGCAATTTTTATAAGTGGAAATTCATCGTCGTGCGCCTTACGCGAAGCCACCGCAATGGCCCGCCTTGTATACAAAGGGTCATGGATTCAAACCCAGTTTCGACCAAAGAGCAACATGTGTTTCTACGGTGGATGCTGAATGTTTCAAAGCTTCTCCACCACAATGTGAGACGCCAGAACTCGGCTATAAGAAAGAGTTCACTTTTCAATGACAAGTTGTCATTGAACTAAACATAGAAGCACTCATAACTAAAATAGAAGTAAATCACGTATAGTATCACAATGGACCTAACCTACGATACCTACCCTACACGGTGTTCTGGTTTGTTAAGTCGTTGTTTTGTTGCATATCATTTCAACCACTAGCTCCGTTCGAGTACCCACTAATTTTTGATAATTATCAAAAATTTTTACTGGAGTCTTTCGTTTACTCCAAAAAGCCAGCAAAAGAGAGCCACAGTGAGATCAAATTTGAAATTTGAGGAATAAGTAAGTTGCAAGTTTTTGCTAGGAATTTTTTTCCCAGTAAAATCTTGCAAGAGTTAGCCATAAACAAATAATAGATGCAAAATATTTCACAGAGTCAATTAGGAGTGTAGTATAACAAATAAATATTTTTGTTTTTATACCCTCCACCATAGGATGGTCGGATGGTATTGAAAATGGGTCATATCGGTCCACTTTTTCGTATAGCCCCCATATAAAGGGACCCTCAAATTTGGCTTGTGGAGCCTCTAACAGAAGCATATTTCATCCGAGCCGTCTGAAATTTGGAACATGGTGTTGCTATATGATTTCTAACAACGATGCAAAAATTGGTCCACATCGGTCCATAATTATATATAACCCCCATATAAACCGATCCCCAGATTTGGCTTGCAGAGCTGCAAAGAGAAGCAAATTTCATCCGATACGGCTGAAATTTAATACATGATATTGGTATATGGTCTCTAACAACCATGCAAAAATTGGTCCACATCGGTCAATAATTATATATAGCCCCCATATAAACCGATCCCCAGATTTGGCTTGTGGAGTCTCTAACAGAAGCAGATTTCATCCGATCTGCCTGAAATTTTGTACATGGTGTTGGTATATGGTCTCTAACAACCATGCGAAAATTGGTCCACATCGGTCCTTAATTATATATAGCCCCCATATAAACGGATCCCCAGATCTGGCTTGCGGAGCCTCAAAGAGAAGCAAATTTCATCCGATCCGGCTGAAAATTTGGTACATGATGTTGGTATATGGTCTCTAATAACCATGCAAAAATTGGTTCACATCGGTCCATAATTATATATAGACCCCATATAAACCGATCCCCAGATTTGGCTTGCGAAGCCTAAAAGAGAAGCAAATTTAATCTGATCCGGCTAAAATTTCGTACATGGTGTTGGTATATGGTCTCTAACAACCGTGCAAAAATTGGTCCACATCGGTCAATAATTATATATAGCCCCCATATAAACCGATCCCCAGATTTGGGTTGCGGAGCCTCAAAGAGAAGCAAATTTCATCCGTTCCGCCTGAAATTTGGTATATGATGTTAGGTTAGGTTAGGTTAGGTTAAAGTGGCAGCCCGATTAAGATTCAGGCTCACTTAGACTATTCAGTCCATTGTGATACCACATTAACTAAAAGTACCTATTACATATGGGCACTTCTAGTTTTAACCGCTGAACCTTCTTGATTATTTTTCTTTGTTGAACCAACCAGATTGTTTCAAAAATATTAGCAGACTGCTTAAGTTAACGTTTTCCAGATCCGCCAGTAATCTGAAGCTATATGCTCCTAAAAGTTGCTTGCGCTTTACACAAAATGCAGGACACTCACACAAGAGGTGTTTAATTGATTCTTTTTCCTCCGCATCATGACAGCTCATACAATAGTCATTATACTTCGCGCCAATAGTTTTTGCAAAATCTCCTATCAGGCAGCGACCCGTTATAGCAGATATCAGGAGTGATACCTGACGTCTCGAGAACATTAGCATATCTAGTGTGCGGTTTAAGTTGAAATGGGGCCATATTTGCTTGGTGTCGTTACAACCCTTGCAATTCTCCCATCGAACATTTGCCATCATAACAGCCTTCTCACGCAGCATGAGCTTGCAGGTAGCTAGGGGCATACCAACAAATTCTAGTTCCCCTGGAATATGTAAGGTAGTCCCTAGCCTTGCCAACTCATCCGCTTCGCAGTTCCCCGGAATGTTCCTATGGCCAGGCACCCATATTAGGTGAATATTGTACTGCTCAGCCATCTCATTGAGAGATTTGCGGCAATCGATGGCCGTTTTCGAGTTGAGGAACACAGAGTCCAAGGATTTTATTGCAGGTTGACTGTCTGAGTATATATTAATGCCCACATTTTTTGGAACATTACTTCTCAGTCAATTCGCCACCTCTCTTATTGCTAATATTTCAGCCTGAAAAACACTACAGTGATTAGGTAATCTTTTCGCTATTTGAAGTTCCAGATCATTAGAATATACTCCGAAACCCACTTGTCCATCCAATTTGGAGCCATCAGTGTAGAAATCTATATATTCTTTATTCCCCGGGGTATGTGTGCACCACGCCTCACTGTTGGGGATTAGAGTCTCAAACTTTTTGTCGAAAAGTGGACTCGCCAAAGTGTAATCCACTACGTTAGGCACATCTGACATTATTTTGAGGACAGAACTGTGACCGTAACCATTTTCCGACCACAGCGATAGTTCGCGCAACCGCACAGCCGTTGTTGCAGCTGACTGTTTGGCCAAAATGTCTAAAGGCAATAGATGCATCATGACATTAAGGGAATTTGTTCCTGTCTTGCTGAATGCGCCTGAAGTACACAAACACGCCATACGCTGAACTTTATCTAAACCAGTCGGTTTCTGAAGTGCCGGCCACCAGACTACAACACCATATAGCATTATAGGTCTAACCACTGCCGTGTATAGCCAATGCACAATTTTTGGTTTTAGTCCCCACTTTTTTCCTATTGCCTTTTTGCACGAGTACAAAGCTACAGTTGCCTTCCTCGCCCTTTCTTCAATATTAAGCTTAAAGTTCAGCTTCCTGTCCAAAATAACGCCAAGGTATTTTGCACAATCACCAAAGGGAATTTCAGTACCCCCTAAGGAAATAGGCCTAACCGTGGGAGTTTTGCGATCTTTGCAGTACATGACTAATTCTGTCTTTGCAGGATTTACCCCAAGACCATTGTCTTTCGCCCATTGTTCAGTCATCCGGAGGGCCCTCTGAATAATATCTCTGATTGTGGATGGGAATTTTCCCCTGACTGCCAGAGCTACATCATCTGCGTATGCCACCGGCTGAAATTTAATACATGATATTGGTATATGGTCTCTAACAACCATGCAAAAATTGGTCCACATCGGTCAATAATTATATATAGCCCCCATATAAACCGATCCCCAGATTTGGCTTGTGGAGCCTCTAACAGAAGCAGATTTCATCCGATCTGCCTGAAATTTTGTACATGGTGTTGGTATATGGTCTCTAACAACCATGCGAAAATTGGTCCACATCGGTCCTTAATTATATATAGCCCCCATATAAACGGATCCCCAGATCTGGCTTGCGGAGCCTCAAAGAGAAGCAAATTTCATCCGATCCGGCTGAAAATTTGGTACATGATGTTGGTATATGGTCTCTAATAACCATGCAAAAATTGGTTCACATCGGTCCATAATTATATATAGACCCCATATAAACCGATCCCAAATTTTGGCTTGCGAAGCCTAAAAGAGAAGCAAATTTAATCCGATCCGGCTAAAATTTGGTACATGGTGTTGGTATATGGTCTCTAACAACCGTGCAAAAATTGGTCCACATCGGTCAATAATTATATATAGCCCCCATATAAACCGATCCCCAGATTTGGGTTGCGGAGCCTCAAAGAGAAGCAAATTTCATCCGTTCCGCCTGAAATTTGGTATATGATGTTGGTATATGGTCTCTAACAACCACGCAAAAATTGGTCCACATCGGTTCATAATTATATATAGCCCCCATATAAACCGATCCCCAGATTTGGCTTGCGAAGTCTCCAAGAGAAGCAAATTTCATCCCATCCGGTTGTAATTTGGAACATGGTGTTAGTATATGATCTTTAACAACCGTGCCAGAATTGGTCCAAATCGGTCCATAATTATATATAGCCCCATATAAAACGTTCTCCAGATTTGACATCCGGAGCCTCTTGGAGGAGCAAAATTCATCCGATCCGGTTCAAATTTGGAACGTGGTGTTAGTATATGGCCTTATTCAACCGTCGAACTAAACGGACGTGTTTTCTAATAGCGGAGTATTTCATCGTAATAAGTACTTATTACGAATTTCACGTGTGGTGGAAATAATAAACCACCATGCAGCGAAATTCAGTCATCCACTGGGTTGCTAACTTCAGGGCCCAGTGGACGGGTAACGACTGAAGTTATAAATTTCGGCATCGACCAAGAGTCAGGCCCAATTAGTCGACCTGTAGACGGGTCGACTGGCGGTGACACTTTGGCAAGTCGAACCTTTTCTAAGGTGACGACATCAAAAGGAGGCAATCCCTCTCGAAAGAGATTCAAGGAACGAAGAAATGCTTTGTTTATCCTAAAGAAATTAGGATCAGTCGACCCAAGCACGTTGTCGGCTAAGCAAAGCGATTCCTTAAAATGGGCTCAAGGAATTCTTGAAGCTGGAAAAAGGGAACGATCACCGGATGAGCTACCATCCTCTAAACGGGATCAAAGATCGTTTGCCTCAGTTGCAAAAGACAGCCTTGTGATGGCTATTATTAATAAAGGAGCAATGGACGGTATGATTCCAAGGCAAAAATGGGGGGAAATTGAGAACGCGATGTCTGGTGTCTACTCAGAGGTGCGAAAAAAGTTTCCCGGACCAAGTCCTCGACAGCAAGATGCTGGATGGTATCAAGGACGATATAAGTTAATAGCTTTTGCAGACCAGAGGTCTATGGATTGCTTTAAAGCTGCATTGATGCTAATTGGTGAAGTTTGGGAAGGAGCCGCTTTGGAGTTAGTCGATAAAAAAGACATACCGGCTAAACCTAGAGCACATGCATGGATACCGGCAAACCCTCCTGATCCTGAGTCAATACTAGAGAGACTAAAAAAATGTAACCCAGATCTTCCAACCGCCGATTGGAAGCAGACTATGGCGAAAATCATAGGCGGGAAGTTTCTACAGGCTCAAGCCTCACCAAAGCTGAACCGCGGATTGTTGCGAGAGTCACCGAGATCTGTGAAGAGGAAGCCCTTGATGACTCAATTGAAGCGGCTGATGTGACGGTAGTTGAAAATTTGGATGGTTCTACGGTTCCTCCAGATAAATCTTCACCATTGTAAGGCCGCTTGTGCTGCCTTAAAAGTTCTCCTGATGAAAGGAGACATAGATATAGTTCTTATTCAAGAACCATACATATATAAGAACAAGATCTGTGAATTAAGCACTCCGGGTTTCAAACTTTTGCATAATACCGGTACCGATATAAATCGAGCATGTATAATTGCTAAAAACGAACTAAACTTGTTTCTGCTTCCTTCATTGAGCAATGCAGACACTGTCGTAGCCAGTCTAGAGATATCCACATGCAAATATTGGGTATCTTCGGTCTACATGGGACATGATAGGGATATGCCACCCTGTGCCGTTAAGACCTTAGTTGAGGAGTCACTAAAAACAAAGACAAAACTCATTATGGGATGCGATGCAAATGCACATCATAGTATTTGGGGAAGTAGTGATACTAATGCAAGGGGAGAGTCGCTAATAGAGTTTATTTTGCGTACTAACCTGGTAGTTTGCAATAAGGGAGATGCACCAACCTTCGTCACCAGGAACAGACAAGAGGTTTTGGACGTAACGTTGACCTCTCCGGAACTGAATGATAAGATATATGAGTGGCAAGTTTTGAGGGAACATAGCTTCTCAGATCATCGCTACATCAGTTTCAGATTGGCTGTTCGTACTTCAAAGACCATATTTCCGCCAAATGTTAGGAAAGCTGATTGGAATAGGTATAGGGAATCGTTCAATTTGATGATACCGGAAGTGCCGGAGACAAATATGAGCACTGTGCAAGATATCGAACACGCAGTGGAGCGGATTACTAAGGCCTTCAACATTTCACTGAAAGCTGCATGCCCTAGAGGAAAGCCAAGGGGAAAAAATCGGCCGCCATGGTGGACTACGGAGTTAAGTAATATGAGGAAATCCTGCAGGAAGCTCTTTAACAAAGCAAAGTCCACAAGAGCTCCAGAGGATTGGGACACTTACAAGATGAATCTGAGAGAATATAAACGAGAACTGAGAAGGTCTCAACAAAACTCTTGGGATGATTACTGTAGCAGTATTGAGAATACGTCAGAGGCTTCCAGACTACGGAAGGTACTAGGAGACGTTGGAGGTACTTTTGGACACACACTTCCCTGGAAATCAGACGGTTGAACCATGTTCCGGCGGTGTAACAGAGGCTCAGCGATCATTTCCTATCGAGGAAATTGTGTCGGAATCTAGAATAAAATGGGCTTTAAATAGCTTTGGACCATTCAAATCCCCCGGACCTGATGGAATTACTCCGGCGGAGTTACGGGCAGTGGCTGAAAGAATTATCCCCTGGTTGACGGTGGTATATAAAAAATGTGTAAACTTAGCATATATTCCAGAAAAGTGGAGGGAAACAAAAGTCGTCTTCATACCTAAAGCAGGAAAAACCTCTCACTCGAGTGCGAAGGATTTCCGACCAATCAGCTTATCCTCATTCCTACTTAAGACCCTGGAGAGGATGATAGACATGTATCTTAGAACTAGCGTGGATTCAGGTTTGCTCTCGAAACGACAGCATGCATACTCGAAGGGCAGGTCTACTGAGACCGCATTGCATGAACTGGTCAGCTTTATTGAAAGCTCACTATCTGTCAAAGAATACACAATCGTGGCGTTTCTAGACATCGAAGGGGCGTTCAATAATGTCCATCCGAGCTCGATATTAAATGGACTGACAACTCTGAATGTTGATCCAGGTATACTTAGGCTGTTAGATGAACTTCTAATGAAGAGACGTATTTCAGCCACACTAGGACAAGCAAACATACAAAGGTATGTGAACAGAGGCACTCCCCAAGGAGGAGTTCTATCACCTCTTCTTTGGAATGTTGCTATAAACAACCTTCTGGTTTCTCTAGAAAAAGAAAGGATAAAAGTGGTGGCATACGCAGATGATGTGGCGCTAGCAGTCAGGGGAAAATTCCCATCCACAATCAGAGATATTATACAGAGAGCTCTCCGGATGACTGAGAAATGGGCGAAAGATAATGGTCTTGGTGTAAATCCAGCAAAGACAGAAATAGTCATGTACTGCAAAGATCGCAAAACTCCCACGGTTAGGCCCATTTCCTTAGGGGGTACTGAAATTCCCTTTGGTGAGTGTGCAAAATACCTTGGCATTATTTTGGACAGGAAGCTGAATTTTAGGCTTAATATTGAAGAGAGGGCGAGAAAAGCCACGGTAGCTTTGTACTCGTGCAAAAAGGCAATAGGGAAAAAGTGGGGACTAAGACCAAAAATTGTGCATTGGCTATACACGGCAGTGGTTAGACCCATAATGCTATATGGTGTTGTAGTCTGGTGGCCGGCACTTCAGAAACCGACTTGTTTAGATAAAGTTCAGCGTATGGCGAGCTTATGTATCTCAGGCGCATTTAGTAAGACAGGAACAGACTCCCTTAATGTCATGCTACATCTATTGCCTTTAGACATTTTGGCCAAACAGTCAGCTGCAACAACGGCTGTGCGGTTGCGCGAGCTATCGCTGTGGTCGGAAAAAATGTACGGTCATAGTTCGGTCCTCAAAGTAATGCCAGATGTGCCTAACGTAGTGGATTACACCCTGGCAAAACCACTTTTCGACAAAAAGTTTGAAACTCTAATTCCCAACAGTGAGGCGTGGTGTACACAGACCCCGGGGAATAAAAGATATATAGATTTCTATACTGATGGCTCCAAATTGAATGGACAAGTGGGGTTCGGAGTATATTCTAAAGATCTGGAAATTCGAATAGCGAAAAGATTACCTAATCACTGTAGTGTTTTTCAGGCTGAAATATTGGCAATAAGAGAGGTGGTGAATTGGCTGAGAAGTAATGTTCCAACAAATATTGGCATTAATATATACTCAGACAGTCAACCTGCAATAAAATCCTTGGACTCTGTGTTCCTTAACTCAAAAACGGCCATAGACTGCCGCAAATCTCTCAACGAGATGGCTGAGCAGTACAATATTCACCTAATATGGGTGCCTGGTCATAGGAACATACCGGGGAACTGTGAAGCAGATGTGTTAGCAAGGCTAGGAACTACCTTACATATTCCAGGGGAACTAGAATCTGTTGGTATGCCTCTGGCCACCTGCAAGCTCTTACTGCGTGAGAAGGCTGTTATGATGGCCAATATTCGATGGGAAAATTGCAAGGGTTGTAACGACACCAAGCAAATATGGCCCCATTTAAACTTAAACCGCACACTAGATATGCTAGTGTTCTCAAGGCGTCAGATAGCACTCCTAATATCTGCTATAACGGGTCGCTGCCTGATAGGCGAATTTGCAAAAACTATAGGTGCGAAGTATAATGACTATTGTATAAGCTGTCATGACGTGGAGGAAAAGGAATCAATTAAACACCTCTTGTGTGAGTGTCCTGCTTTTTGTGTAAGGCGTAAGCGAATTTTAGGAGCATATAGCTTTAGATTACTGGCTGACCTGGAAAACGTTAACTTAAGCAGTTTGTTAATGTTTTTGGAGCAATCTGGTTGGTTCCACAAAAGTAAATAATAGAGAAGGTTCAGTGGTTAAGACTAGAAGTGCCCATATGTAATAGGTACTTTTAGTTAAATGTGGTATCACAATGGACTGAATAGTCTAAGTGAGCCTGAAATTTAATCGGGCTGCCACTTTAACCTAACCTAACCTAACCTAGTATATGGCCGCTAACAACCATACCAAAATTGGTCCATATTGGTCTATAGTTATATATAGCCGATCTCCAATAACACAAAAATTGGTCCATATCGGTTCATAATCATGGTTGCCACTCGAGCCAAAAATAATCTCCCAAAATTTTATTTCTATAGAAAATTTCGTCAAAATTTTATTTCTATAGAAAATTTTGTAAAAATTTTATTTCTATAGAAAATTTTGTTAAAATTTTATTTGTGTAGAAATTTTTGTCAAAATTTTCTTTCTATAGAAAATTTTGTCAAAATTTTTATTTCTATTGAAAATTTTGTGAAAATTTTATTTCTATAGAAAATTTTGTCAAAATTTTATGTCTATTTTGTCAAACTGAATTACATACGTATTTGATCGATCTTTTTTGATTTAATATATACCACGTTTGGACGTACATACAATATAGAAGATGGTTTTAGGAGGTTTTAAGATACCTTGCCATCGGCAAGCGTTACCGCAACTTAAGTAATTCGATTGTGGATGGCAGTGTTTAGAATAAGTTTCTACGCAATCCATGGTGGAGGGTACATAAGCTTCGGCCTGGCCGAACTTACGGCCGTATATACTTGTTTTAATTGATTTAAATGCTTTTAATTGGCTAATAGTAAATTGACACTTGATGGCGTTCTCGTATATTTCTGCTAATTTTAGGAAGGAGAAAAAATCCATTTTTTATTTATTGCAAGTTTACGTTTTATTGGATTTTATGATACAATAAGTTGCTAAAATATCTCTTTATGGCAGTGTTCCTTTATTGTTTTTATGTTGATTTATAGAAGATTTTTTGTAATAAAAATACTTCACAAATGTATGCGACTTTTTTTATCATTATGCTACTTTTTTGTGCGACCTTTTTTGAGTATGCGACTTTTTCAAAATTTCCAACGGTAACACAGCATATAACATATTTAAATATGAACCGATTTTGACAATTTGTTTTAAACATTCACAAAATGTCTAGACTCAAAATTTAAATTGGTTTATGACCGAGACGAACCACAATGTTAGTAAAAAATATTTGAAATATTTAAATTTCATAAAATTTCGTAAATCTTCATTTATGATTTAGAGGTCGATATAGAGTATAGGTAAATTTGAATCATTTTTGCGAGTTTTCGACTTAACAGTGACGATTTTACAAGGAATATGTGGGTATTTTGGCCATATTTGCTAAAATCGGAAGAACATATATATGGGGGCTTTGTCTAATTCTGAGTCGATTTTGATAAAATTTGGCACACATTGCTAAAATTTTAATTGAACTTTCAGAGCAAAACATCAACATTTTCAAAATGAAACTTTGGCCTCCGTAAATCGGAGTGAAATTTTAACCTCTGGTAGATATATCTAAATCTGAACCAATTTCATCTAAATTTGGCATGCATAGTAAAATCATATCTCCATTCCCTGTTCACAATTTCAAGTAAATCGGAGAAAAATTTTAATCTACAGTGATCATATCTGTAAATCGGACGACAGATATATATGACAAAATTTCAACTAAGTCGGAAAAAAAATTGTCCTCTGGGCCCATAGGAGTGTAAATCGGGCGAAAACTACATGTATATATAAATCTGAACCGATTTCAACCAAATTCGGTGTGGATATTTATAAAGTTAATTCTACTCCCTGTGCAAAATTTCACGTAAATCGGAACAAAAGATTGGCCTGTGAGGCCATAGGAGTGTAAATCGGGCGAAAGCTATATATGAGAGCTATATCTGAATCTGAACCGATTTGACTGATATTTTGCAAACTTTATGAGACTCACAAAATATTCGATTATACGAAATTGGAAGAAGATCGGTTGATAAATACGCCATTTGTGACCAGATCGGTTATAAATATATTTGACAGCTATATCTAAATCTAAACCGATTTTTTCCAAAATCAATAGGGATCGTTTTTAAGCCGAAAATGACACTACGCAAAATTTGAGGACGATTGCACTTAAACTGCAAGCTGGACTTTGCATACAAAAATACATCAACAGACAGACGGACATCGTTAAATCGACTCAGAATTTAATTCTAAGCCGATCGGTATACTAAAAGATGGGTCTATGACTATTACTTCTCGGCGTTACATACAAATGTACAAACTTATTATACCCTGTACCACAGTAGTGGTGAAGGGTATAAAAAACTCATAGATATGGTTGGCTAGGGATTACCTACACATACACGCAGATAAGAAACATGATTTCCACAATCATATTCGAAGAGAAAAATAATATGATAAGAGCTATTTTTGCGGCGACCATGTAACATTTTCACCTGCAATCATGTTGGCTCAGTGAACATGGTTCTAAGAGAAATAAAATTGTCCGCATTTAAAATGTTATTATATTGATAAAAATAATTTTGTTTGAATCAAAAGACAATGGTCACTATCTAAATTATCAAAAATGGGTTTCTTCCAGTTAAAAGAACATGATCACAACCTAAAAAACACAAAATTAATTTGAGAAAAGAAAACACAAATTAACTTTATTTATTTATAAATTATATCATTGTTTATTTGTATTTATAATGTCGTGGAAGCAAAAATCATATATTTGTAAACACTATTTTGGTTCGATTTCAACAATAAGTAATTATTCCATATTTACTTCGTGCCCATCAAATGTACCAACGCAGACATCATGTAACTGCAAATAAAAATAAATGATACCACACTGTTAGAAAAATATGTTTTTCGTATGTTCCCATATAAACAAAATGTGTTTCGGGCACAATTTTTAAACACAATATATTTAAGTGCAAACATGTAATGTTGCTAAACTAACGCTAAATGTTTAGAACACATATGTTGATATGTTAGAATATATTATGTTTGGGACATGAATGTTTCATAAAAATAAAATGTGTGAATGTAAACATATATAAATTTACAATACATATATATACATATATATGTTTACAATTTCTGTGAAACGGTTGTATGTTGTTTCGGAAAACTGTTTCATGATAAGGTCAAAAATGTGATATGCTTAAGTCTAAATATTATTTAATATGAATATTAGAATGAGTATTCGGAGTAAAGAGAATAGACATTTGAAAAAACAGCATGAGTTTTCGCCTTGAGAGTAGAATTTTATGTATGTGTGGACAAGTGTTTTGTTTATCATTTTGGCATTATGGGCACAATTTTTTTTACCGGCCTTAAAGGTAAAAATGAAATTAAGTACAAAACACGAGTTTTAAAGGCATTTAAAATGGTGTTAAATGCTAGTAAAAAACGGTTCAAGCCTAAATAAATGATCTTCTTTTGTTAGAGTTTTTGAATTCCTTCCAAAATTTCAAACTTTTTTTTGCCAAAAACAGTTTTTTGTTACAAATTGTTATTTTTGCAATAAAAAAATAATATTTTATCCAAAAGCTCAGTCCATTTCGTTTATATCAAGCATTGTTCTTTTCTGACTGTAAATCTTCAACCCTTTCACTACCGATGTCCATTTAGAAGGACATTCGAAAAAGACACCAAATTCTATTTTCCCACTTAGTTTCGATTTATTTCCCGATATTGTTTTACAGTAGAAGCTTTAATCTAAATAGGCTATAAATATTTTCCATATAAGCGAGCACTAAAATACATTTTTATAAACTTCTTTAACAATAAACGAAAAATACGAAGATTTGAGACAATTTTTCTATTATATGTTTCTAGTAAATTGACATTTATACAAAAATCATAGATGATACTTTTACGGGTCCTTTTTTGTATTTTTTCTCACACTTTTAAAGATATTATAGGTCAAGTAGCGCTTATTTTCGTAAGGCCATTTGGTCACAATTCTAGAAGCAAGTTTTCAGAACAAGCTCATATAGCTATTGAAGGAATGTACAATTTTTGTTCTACATGCTGTTAGTACAAGTATAAACAGAAGAAAAATTGACGTTTTTAACATTAGGTTTATTTCGGTAGTTAATACCCCACATTTCGAAATTTCATTATAAAAATCTAATATAGTATAAATGTCTAAATTAAAAAAAAAAAAAAAACAAGTATATACAGCCGTAAGTTCGGCCAGGCCGAAGCTTATGTACCCTCCACCATGGATTGCGTAGAAATATATTCTAAACACTGCCATCCACAATCGAATTACTTAAGTTGTGGACCAATTTTTGCATGTTTGTTAGAGACCATATACCAACGCCATGTACCAAATTTCAGCAATATCGGATGAAATTTGCTTCTCTTTGAGGCTCCGCAAGCCAAATCTGGGGATCGGTTTATATGGGGGCTATATATAATTATGGACCGATGTGGACCAATTTTTGCATGGTTGTTAGAGACCATATACCAACACCATGTACCAAATTTCAGCCGGATCGGATGAAATATGCTTCTGTTAGAGGCTCCACAAGCCAAATTTGATGGTCCCTTTCAGGGATCCGGAGCGGTCCAATTTTTTCGCTCCGCTCCGCTCCCGCTCCGGAGAAAAAAAAACCGCTCCGCTCCACGCTCCGCTCCGAGAAAAAAAAAATCGCTCCGCTCCGCTCCTCTTCGAGAAAATTATAGTACAAACATTGTATTATTTGTTCAATTGAGTTTTATTTTATTTAGAACAAGTAAGTAAAGTAGAAAGTCGGGCGGGGCCGACTATATCATACCCTAAACCACCATTATAGAAATAGTAATCATAAACATTTGTGGGGTAACATATAGGTCTGGGAGATAAACCGCAGTTGCATATTTAAGAAAATTAAGGGGTACATGTCTATGGGTGCTTTGTGTCAATCTGACTATAGCTCATAGTCAATGTTGACACGGAAAATGTTCGGTTTACCCCGCAAGGGCAAAAAATGTTCCCTACTTTCCCATACATTTTCAAACAATTTTCCCTACTATATTTTTCTTTAAATTTAAAAAATTATACAAAACAAAAATGGTTCTAAGTACTTTATTATCTTAGAACATGAATATGCAACGTATATAACTTAGAATATAAATTTGTATTACCAACACGGTTGCCACAGTTGGTAGAAATCTACCCAAATTAGTGATTTGTTAAATCTCTATAAAAATAAAATTTTGGAAAAAGTTTCTATAAACAAATTTTTGTGAGAAATTTTTCTATAGAAATAAAATTTTGACAATAAATTCTATAGAAATAAAATTTTGAGAAAAAATTCCACAGAAATAAAATTTGGAAAAAATTTTTATAGAAATAATATTTTGAAAAAAATGTCTATAGAAATACAATTTTGACAAAATGTTCTATAGAAATAAAATGTTGACAAAATTTTCTACAGGAATAAAGTTTACCACACATTGGTAAAGATCAAGCCTTGCCGGCTTCTAATTTCCTCCTCTACAGCTACCAAAATGTAAAAATTATTACAAATTGTGTTGAGTGAACATGTCCTACATTGTGGTCCTATGTCCCTACAAGACGCTAAATATTAGAAAAACCCTACATATAGGGAATTTCCCCTATTTCTAGCAACACTGGCTGTGTTGATATTGCGTCTACGGAGTTAGTATGCCACTAATATTGAGCCCATTATTAAAAAAGAGAAAATCGTTAAATTAGTGTGGGTAATAAATACAAATTTGTAAAAATCGAGCAATATTCTTATGTAAGAGCTACAAGTACGTATAAGTACGATCGACTAGTACAACAAAATTTGAAAATTGAATAACATTGGTTAATAAATAAGAGTACTATGGCCAAATTTGGGAAAATCGAGCGATGCATATATATGGAAGCTATATCTAAATCTGAACCAATTTGCATAATATTTTGCGGGTTTGATTAATACCACAAAAGGTGACCTTGTGCCAGATTTGAGTAAGATCAGTTATGAAATGAGGCCTGTGTGGTCAAACATAAGGTTATTAGGGGCGAATTTTTCAAAATCGGGTGACACATATATGGGAGCTATATCTACATCTGAACCGATTTCGATGAAATTTTGCACATATAGTTAGTACTATAGAGGACTGGATCTAACCAATTTTTAGTAAGATCGGTTAAGAAATAAGGGTTCTATGGCCAAATTTTGGATAATCGGGCTATACATATATATGGGAGCTATATCTAAATCCGGACCGATTTCGATGATTTTTTGCACATATAGTTAGTGCTATAGAAGACTACATTTAGCCAAATTTAAGAAATTTAAGATAAGATCGGTTGATAAATAAGGGTTTTATGGCCAAATTTAGAAAAATCGGGCGGTACATATAAATGGGAGCTATAGCTAAATCTGAACCGATTTCGATGATTTTTTGTACATATAGTTAGTGCTATCATATTTAGCCAACTTTGAGTAAGATCAGTTGATAAATAAAGGTTTTGTGGCCAAATTTGGTACTCCCTGTACCAAATTTCATCAAAATCGGTTAATAATTGCGACCGAAATCTTGTGAACAACAAATACATGGACAGTCGGACGGATGGACGGACGGACACCAAGCGCTAGATCGACTCAGGAGGTGATTCTGAGTCGATCGGTATATATTTTATGGGGTCTAAAATCAATATTTCTTGTAGGCACATTTCTTGGCAGATCAAACTTATTATACCCTAACCACTATGTGGTTCAGGGTATAATGACTTTAAAACAATGTGTTGAAACATTTTATTAATTTTGAAGATTTTTCAGAAATATTAAATCCATTTTGACTTCATTAAAACGAAATTTGCATTCATGTTAGGATACACATTTTTATGTCGAATCACTTAGCTATAAGGATAAACAGACTTCATTGAAAAGTTTAGAGACTTTTAGACAAGGAAAAACTTTTTTTCAGAGAAATACGTCTTCTATTCTAAGCACAATTCGTATTTTAAGCAGGTGAAATATTTGGCCTCCCGACAATATTCTTTGCGGTGCACCATCTACTATTTAATATGTGATAGAAACCAAATTTATGAAAATGGACCAAAATGGACCAAATTCTGTAGAAGAGAAGAGGTTTTGTTATATTTGTAATGTGTGTGTGTATGTTTATGTTTGCAACAACCTCCATCGACATCAGTCCGTGGTATACCTACGAATATTCTTACTCAGATCTAGTGTTACCTAATTTCGCTTTTTTCCCCTTTATTGTATAATAAATGTATATGCGCACATTTTTCAACCAAAATTTAAACTATCCATAATTTTAATTAAATTTTCGAGAACTAATATCAGAAATAAGAGAATGCTTGGATATAGTACAATAGTAAAGCAATATGAATGTCCTTACACTGAAAAAAAAAGCATGCCCGGTTCCAAAGATTTTGTCTTTACTTTAACAGTTTGGATATTAATTCCGAGCCAAAGAAGCGGAGAATACAAGTAAGGATACCTTAAAGACGTAATTCTCTTTTAAATTTTGGGGGTTATGTACTTGCTACTAGGAAGCAAATGTTAGTTTTTCATTTTTTTAGATTTTTTCGTCAGTTGTTATCAAAATCCTTTAAAAACGAGTTAACGAGTTAATTTTTCCATATTAAGACTCGACTTCCAGTAGAAATTATGCTATGTTTCAAGTAAAAAGCGTCTTTAAAATAAAGTGTTGAAAAACATGTCTTATTTTTTAACGATTTTTTGATTTGTAGGCAAGATGCAAATTTAAAGACAATTTTATTAATTTTAAACAATTTTTCTTAATTATTAAAGTCACGTTGACCTTACCTCAAAAATTTTATCTTTCATGTTATGATACACATTTTTAAGTAAAATCACTTAATTATAAGGACTTCATTCAAAAGTTTATTGCCTTTTGGACAAGAAAAAAAAAAACTTTATTTTAGAGAAATGCGTCTTCCATGTTAAGCAAAATTTGCATTCTTATTCTAAGGACATGGAATCTTTGACTTCACGACAATATTTTTTTCAGTGTAGAAAACTAAAAAATTAAATATAAATAAGATCGTTTAATTGCAATTATTTGACGTTCATTACGAACATCTTTGTAGTAATACGGGATGAAATTGATCGAAAGTACTGTTGTTACTTTTACAACACATACTAGAGATATATTTTGACATTTGCCGTTTTTGAAAACAATTACTAAAAAAACACGTTGTGTTTTCCCCAATGTACGTACGTACAAAAATACATATCGTACATTTTAAACGTTTGCTCACACTAGGCTAAGTACTAGCTAAATTTGAAATTACCTACACAGTGTAATTTCAAAGTTACACATTTCATTCAAGTAATATTTTATTCGGAGCGGAGCGGTTTTTCATTTGGAAACCGCTCCGCTCCGGATTTTAGAAATGCCGCTCCCGCTCCAGCTAAAAAAGGGCTTGCTCCGCTCCGCTCCGGATCCCAGGTCCCTTTATATGGGGGCTATACGTAAAAGTGGGCCGATATGGCCCATTTGCAATACCATCCGACCTACATCAATAACAACTACTTATGCCAAGTTTCAAGTCGATAGCTTGTTTCGTTCGGAAGTTAGCGTGATTTCAACAGAGGGACGGACGGACGAACATGCTTAGATCGACTCAGAATTTCACCACGACCCAGAATATATATACTTTTTGGGGTCTTAGAGCAATATTTCGATGCGTTACAAATGGAATGACAAAGTTAATATACCCCCATCCTATGGTGGAGGGTATAAAAAATTGGTTCGGTCGGAGCAGGGATTGAACCCACGACCCTTTGCATGCAAGGCCGACATGCTAACCACTGCTCCACGTGGCCAACAAATGTATGTTTCTGTTAAATAATGTTATGTTTGCGGGCGCTGCAAACTATGCTATATAAATGTAACTTATAACGAGAATTGTCTACTGGTGACTATAACAGCTACGTAGCCCAGTGGATAGTGTGTTGGCTTACAAACTGTATGGTCCTCGGTTCGATTCTCCGTCCAGGCGAAAGGTAAAAATTAAAAAATTTATAAAATTGAATAATTTCTTCAACATTATTTGTATTACAGGAAAAGGTGCCAAGAACTAAAAATTTCGTGGAAGTGAAAATTATGTTAGGGAATGAGCACAAACTTCTTTGGGGAAAATTCTTCCAAGCATATAATATTTTTGGCCTCAAAATGCTTCCAAACATATAATAGGTTCACATAAAACAAACATATTAATGTTTCGGCAGTATCCAATAATATATGTGCTTCCTGCTAAATATGTTTGGAACATATGTTAGAGAAGCGATTTTTTTTTTGAGGGTGCATATAGCAAAATGCAGAACAAAAGACAGGTAAATTTTTTTAATTATACTTTCCTTTTTTGTGTTCACATAAAACCACGTAATTCCGTATTCTCCGTACATTCCAAGAAACAATCAACACACGACTGACGCACAAAATGAATTTCGTTTGTTTCTGCTCAATGTTTTTATAAAATTATTTTCGCCACAAAAAAATTAAATGGTCACGAAAACAATGTACAAAAAAGTAAAAAAAAAATTGAATGGTCAGGTACATGATTTCCCCGACCATGTAATGGTCTCAAATTCTATCATTTAAATAATAGAACATGTTTGCGGCATTTGAGAACCATTTAAATGCTTATGGCCAACATATAATTTTTACAAAGACAAAATACATGGTTTTCGCGACAACTACATACTCTAGATAAGCATTAAATGGATGCGGCAACTACACAGTCTTACACAAGTTTACATACGGTTTAAGAAATTGTATTTTCTTTAATTATTAAAATATAATAAAATATGCATATATATGCTTTAGATTTTGTAAATTAATTTGAAAAACAAAGTATTTGTCCATTTTCAAGAAGATGTTTTTAGTCTGGATTATAAACAACAACAAGAAACATGTTTAGTTATAAGGTAAAAACCTCAAGGGTATGTAAACTTATGTGAGACTGTGTATGTCCAAACATGATTTTTCTGTGCGTGTACATCGAGTTGCGATCATCATTAATAGAGAAAAGCATGGCGAGAGGCAGAGATATGAGATACTCACATAGACAGTCTCTTCATTGTTGTACCACATTTATTAACAGTTAATATCTCCCATATAATTAATGGAATTTTTTGAACAAAATTGATTTAGATGCTTTATTTTAATACAAACAACAAGCCATTGTAACAGATTAAAGGATTGTTAACTTGAAACGTTAAAAAACATATCTTAGCGATTTAAGAATAATGGAATGTTCCGAACACTGCTCATTTGTTCGACAACTCTCCACTGAATACCGATCACATCTTAAACAGTTTTGCAATTTCAGTGCAACGGCTGTTGAAGTGATGGGCATCCTTCCTATCACAAGCCCATGTTAAATTCATAGCTTTTGCGCCAATTTTGCAACACATCCGGATCCAAAAAGAATATTTTCACTACTTTGGAAACAAATAGTGTTGTTAATTATTGAGAAACAAAAATGACCAGATCAAACAAAACAAACCATTTTATAAATAATCAATTAGAGTCCTTTAGAAACGTGTTACCGACAACTTAAGTCTTGAAATTCAGACTCGACTTCAAGTAGAAATTATACAATGTTTCAAATAAAAACCATCTTTAAAATAAAGTGCTAAAAAACATCTCCTATTTTTAAACGCTTTTTAAGTCATTAAGTTTGAAGAATTTTTCACAATTATTAAAGACAAGTTGACCTCAGTCAAACAAAATTTTCTTTCATTCTAAGATTCTCATTTTTAAGTTGTATCACTTAATTATAAGGAAAAAGCGACTTTATGGAAAAGTTTACCGTCTTTAGGCAAAAAACGCATTCGTATTTTAAGGAAATGAAATCTTTGGCCTAACGACAATATTTTTTTCAGTCTAATGGCCTGAAGTCGATATTTTAGTTATAGCAAAAAAAAAGGTAGAATTGAATTTAATTTCACAAATTTTATAGCAAGTCAACAAAGATAGATATAGCTACACTAAAAAAATCATGCCCTGTTTCAAAGGTGTTGTCTTTACTTTAACAATTTTGGTATTGATTCCGAGCCAAAGAAGCGGAGAATTCAAGTAGGGATACTTTTAAGACACCATTCTCTTTTAAATTTGGGTTTTGGGTACTTGACTCTAGGAAGCAAATTTTAATTTTTCATACGAGTGTTGTGGGATTAGAGAAGAAATTAATCATCGAAAATCACTTTATAGTTTTTCAAAATATTCCCCATTAAGATCTATACACGTTTGCATGCCCTTGAATCAACTATCGATGAATTATTGCCACTCTGATTGAGGGAGAAAACTCTGACCTCTCATTGTATTTTTTACATGCGCGAATCAAAAGATGTCATTCGGTGTCAACGCAGCAAAAGCAAATAAAATTATAATCAACAAATGCGTTTTAAAACCAATATGGGATCCAGTTGTGGGGAACTGCGTCAATCAGATGGCCTACAAACAATCACAAACGCGCCAACGTGCACTGAAAAAAATATTTACGTGATATTAAAGATTACGCAACCTAAATTTTAGAATGCGAAATTTACAAAATATTAAGTGCAAATTTCTTTAAAATAATTAAATATTAAATAAAATAAAGTTTATAATCTTCTAATCTGATTTTTAAACAGGCATTTGTTTGTACGTGAGTACCTTTATTAGTAAACCGCAAAAAGAGAATGAAAATTCGATAAATGAGATCTGTATCCTAATTTTAATATAATTGGTCCTAGATTTAAAGCCAGATAAGTCGCTAAGAAATTTCTTTATTTTAAGAAGCCGCGTCTTTGGCTCGGAATCAAGAACAAAATCCTTAAGGGAAGATCAAACTTTTTTTGAGTGCACTTCAGCAATAAACGTTTGCACGATGAGTAAGTGTAAAAAACTGTACATGAAAATCTCACATAATATCTTACAAAAGTTCACTGAAAAAAAAAAAATATGACATGATATTAAAGATTACGCAATCTAAATTTTGGGATTTTGCGTCCTTCCGCAGGGCCGTCTTTAAACTTTTAGAGATCCTGGGCATAAAGAGTGATACGGTCAAAATTTGGTCAAGGGAAAACGCGTGTAAATCGGTGAAATCGTTTATTTAAAAAATCAAATTATATTTCTTTTTCAAGTTCAATTAGTATAAAATTCAGGAAAAATATTCAGATAGGCTTTCGCTTTTCCAAATCCGAATTGCCGAGCCTCACGCTTGACACCTGCCATCAGATTTTGTACAGCCACTTCTCCACCTTCTTCGCCGCAGAAAGCCAGTTTGCCTTAAACTGCTGCTCGTCCTTAGCAGTTTTTTTGGTCTTCTTTAGGTTCCGCTTGACAATAGCCCAGTATTTCTCAATTGGGCGCAGCTCTGGCGTGTTGGGAGGGTTCTTGTCCTTGGGAACCACCTGCACGTTGTTGGCGGCGTACCACTCCATGGCCTTTTTACCGTAATGGCAAGATGCCAAATCCGGCCAAAACAGTACGGAACAACCGTGTTTCTTCAGGAAGCAGACGTTTATTCAAACACTCTTTCTCGTAAATTTCCTGGTTGACAGTCAGTTTTATGTGCTTGAAAATATCTGCTACCTTTCCCCTTCCTTTTGCCGTATAAAACTCCTGTCCCGGAAGCTGCTTGTAGTCGGTTTCTTCGTCCATTACCACGCAGTCAAACTTCGTCAGCATCGTCGTGTACAGCCTCCGTGATCGCGCTTTGGCCGTCGTATTTTGTTTATCATCGCAATTTGGAGTCACTACCTTCTTGTAAGTCGATAGTCCGGCTCGTTTTTTGGCTCGATGCACGGTTGTAGACGATACACCCAGCTTATTTGCGGCATCTCGGAGAGAGATGTTAGGGTTTCGCTTGAAACTACCGGCAACTCTCTTTGTCGTCTCAGCGGATTCCGGTTTTCGATTTCCCCCCGATCCAGACTTCCTGGCTGTCAACAAAAGTTCCCCAAACACTTTAATTACATTTGTAACGGTTGATTTGGCAACTTTTAGCGATTTTGCCAGCTTTTCGTGCGGGTAGCTCGGATTTTCGCGATACGCGAGCAAAATTTTGATACGCTGCTCTTCTTGCTTGGACGGCATTTTGACAACTGAAGAGTGAATTCCAAAATCAAAATAGGAGCAACATTCTACACATACACACCGTCAAAATGAGGGGTGTTCAGGGTTTTTAAATGCAAAATTGAATGAAATACGTCAAGTTTATATTGACCAAATTTTGACCGTATCACTCTTTATTAGTATAATGGGGCCCTTATGACTTTTACAGAACACTATTTTTTTATAATACAAAATATATATACAAGGTTGTTATTGCTACTCGCATTAACCGAATAGATAAATATAATATTTGCCATAAACATAACTCCCTTAGCATTCACAGATTAGTGATTAAAAATCTATGTAAGAATTCAATTACATATATTAGAATTCAAGAAATTGCAGTTTATTTATTCTTTTTTAAAAAATACGAAAACTTAGGAGCAAAGGTAGAATTAAAAATTTTAAATAATAATCGATTGATGCTACTTTAAACCGGCAACTGTAACGATAAAACAAAGTACTTCTAAGGGCACAACTTTAAAAGCACTTCAGGAAGGTTTTTAATTAAAATTTTTAACTCGTTTTTTCATATTTTCAAAAGGTAATTTTAACTTTTTTTGTTTCAAACAGGTTTAAAACAGAGTAAGGATTAATAAGTAGGTACATTTTTTTTTAAATTTTGTAAAAAATGCTAAATCCATTGTATAAAAATTGTGAATTTTTGGAAATATTTTATTTATTTGGCAAAATAACACAAATTTTTTTAATTTACATCAAATACACTGAATTCGGATCACACTTTAAGAAGTGAATCAAATTCAGTGCAACGGCTGTGGAAATGGTGAACATTCGCCCTATGACAAGCCCATGTTAAATTCATACGGCAATCTTACACCACTTCCGGATCCAAAAAGCACATTTTCATTACTTTCTTGGCGACTTTTTTTTTGCTGGGGTCTATGGACATCTACGATATCCCTAATCTTAATCTCTCTTGAAGCATTGTACTTCTCAATTCATTTTTAATTCTTTTTAGTGTGGAGAAGGAACGTTCCCCACTGCAGTTAGTAAGCATCATAAGATTCTCATTGCGATTTCTACATTTGTAAATGTGTCGTCAATGTTTTTTTCTTTCAAAACTTGATATATTTTTAACATAGAAATAGGTCCCTCATTTTCACTGTCCACAATTTTCAAAGCTTCCACAAGCGTAACATGCACCAAAAGTTTTTCTAGGTTTCTTGCATACCGCCGCAATGTGACCAAATGGGCGATAATTAAAACACTGAAAATTGTTCGCATTTTACTTTTCAAAGGACCCATTGTCAATGAAAGATTTCATTCTTGATTGTTCAATTTTAGAAAGGGCTTGCAAAAGTTGTGATTTGTTTTTAAAGCTCTGCAGACTAGCTTGCATCTTAAGTTGTTTATCAGTAATGCTATGTATTATGTTATCTATAAGCTCATCTTCTGCAATGTCTAAATGAGAAGCCAGCTCCTTACAATACTCCTTCGAGAAAAAACTGCTTCCATTTCTTCTAACAATTCACTTACATTTTGAGCAGCGAAATTTGGTTTGGAGTGCAACCAAGCCTGCGCTTTATCAGTGACTTCATTCACATCGTAAACTTTGACTATGCTAAGGAATTGATTTATCCATATTTCTGGGTACACTTTACCATCATAATCAGGAACAATATCCTTAATAACGACAAAAGACGAATCTATTTTTCCACGGTTGCTGTAATCCATTTTGTGATTTAAACAATATTTTGTTTTCGGCATACTTTCATATACTTATATATAAGTAATATACATATATCTTCTTAATCCAAAGGATACCTTATTGCTACAATACCAAAATCCTAAAGAGAAGATTAAAATCTTTGGATCTAAGTAAGCTTGTTTTTTGGGTGTAAAGTCATCCATTACCCAAATACACTGGCGTCAAACTTAATGCCAAACAACACAGCAAAAACTTACTATCCACAACTCATTACAATTTGCATTACCAGAAGTAAAACTCTCATTACAAGTTGCGTTACAGTGCGAGTTATAATGACTTATAATGACAATAATAAACACTTCTCAGTAATTGGTGATTATTATTCCCAAAATGTATTGCAGTTGACCGATAATGACTTATTAAAATGGAATAAATTATGGCAAACCAATAACGTTGATTCTCAAGATTTTCCAAGCATTTCACAATAATGGTGTTTTAAATGAATGTAGGTATATTATGAAGTATTTCACAAGTTTAACTCACTGGTAGTTTTAGTAAGTTTTATAATTCAATCGTGAAATTAATTTGCGTTTAATGCTGCAATTCTAGCGTATATGCACATCCAAAGTTACATCGTCCTTATGGACCAAATTTCGTTAAAAACGGCACTATGCATTGTGAGGCCAAAGAATTTTTGTTCTTAAAATACGAATGCGAGTTTTGATTAGCATAGAAGACGCATAACGTTTTTTACTTTGTCCAAGAGTAGATAAACTTGTTAATAAAGTTGTTTTGTTCTAACAGTTAGGTTATTCCACGTAAAAGTGGAAGTTTACATGAAAAACAATTTTGTTTGACAAATATCAACTTGGCTTTAATAATTCAAAAAAAAAACTTTTCAATATTAATGAAATTGTCTTTAAATTTTTTGGCTTTTGCGAGATACAAAAAAAAACTAAACAGCATTATAAAATAGGAGTTACCTTTTGATAAAGTATCAAAACGTTTTTACTTGAAGCAAAGCATATTTTCTACTTGAAGTATTAATGCCTTAGTTTGGAAATTTAAGTTATCGTTAAAACGTTTCTAAAGGACTCTGATAGCACCAGAACATAAAGTCGAAAAAAATCGAAAAAGTTCAAATTTGTCTCCTAGTATCACCTCAATTCTCCGTTTCTTTGGCTTGGAATTAATACCGACATCATTGGTGTAGGACAAATTCTTTGGAACCGCACAATCTTTGATTCCCAGCGTAGAAAACTACGTTATATATGATTCAAAAATTATCCTTGTATACACGTATGTGCATACAATTATACACCATTTTCAACACCGATTCGTTAGAAAAGTGTTAATTTACTTTATTACATCTCCGGTAGACAAAACTAATAAACAGACAATGTACCACTGGGGTTTGCCATATAAAGGTGAGTACTATGTTCGCGATTATTTTATTAAAATAGTTTAATTTAAAGCAGATAATTTAACTCAATATATGCGCAATTTTTTCATCTAGATTTCTTCAAGAATTAACAGGAATATGTTGCTTTCATGTATAATTTTGCATATTTCAGAAAAAGTAATCACGAAAATAAGGAGATTTTCAATTCGAAAACTGAAGATAGTACCGACCTTAACATAATACTCGTATATTAGGAATACTGGTAAATATCGATAAGATGGATCGCATTACTAAAGAGCGACAAAAAATGTCCAGGAATGTCTTTGAAGTACTGCATGTGCAAGCAACCTTTGTTGAATATGGATTATCTTGAAACCATACAGTCGACTGCTGTTTACGCTCGTATGCGAAAATCCAAGATTCATCGCCTGTCACGATGTCATTGCTGCTGGTCCAACTAATGTCTAAGGTATGCTGGTCCAACTAATGTCTAAGGTCGCCTCAATCTGACGATAGGTCAAATGACGATCTTGCATTATCAGATGGCGAACAGCAAAACATAAATGGTTGCCGGAACAACTACTGATTTTGGACAAACTAAGAAATTTATTTTGGAGTGAACTACGGTCGTGAATTCATCATACCATCGATCAAAACTGGGTTGAGTTTATCGATGGACTGTTGAGTTAATTCACTTTGAAAGTTGTAAAAAATATTCGCACAAAAATGTTTACGATTTAATTCCAGTTTTTGAGCGAGCTGAATCTTTTATGTTGTTGTAAACAACACAAATAGCGCACAAAACTTTCTACTACGTCAAAACGTTCTACTACGTATAACGCACACTCGCTTTAAATCTAGGATCGATAAAATTAAAATTGGATACAGATCTCATTCATTGAATTTTTATTCTCTGTTTGCGATATATTAATAAAGGTATTCATGTACAAACAAATTCCAGTTTCAAAATCCAAATTATGCCAAGTACTTCAAAGTAAAAACTGTTTTCTTAATGCTGAAAAACTTTAAACCAAAGATGCAAATCCTTAAAATAAGTCTTAGCCTATATTTGAAGCATTTTTATTTTAAAAATAAAAAATTCAGCCAGTTGAGTTAAAGACGATTTCTTTAAATTAACAAGTAAGGAAAGTCTAAGGTCGGGCGGGACCGACTATATTATACCCTGCACCACTTTGTAGATGTAAATTTTCGATACCATATCACATCCGCCAAATGTGTTGGGGGCTATATATAAAGGTTTGTCCCAAATACATACATTTAAATATCATTCGATCTGGACAGAATTTGATGGACTTCAACAAAATCTATAGACTCAAAATTTAAGTCGGCTAATGCACTAGGGTGGAACACAAAGTTAGTAAAAAATATGGGAAACATTAAAATCTGAAGCAATTTTAAGGAAACTTTGCAAAAGTTTATTTATGATTTATCGTATATATCGAATATGTATTAGAAGATTAGGAAAATTACAATTATTTTGACAACTTTTCGACTAAGCAGTGGCGATTTTACAAGGAAAATGTTGGTATTTTGACCATTTTTGTCGAAATCAGAAAAACATATATATGGGAGCTATAACTAAATCTGAACCGATTTCAACCAAATTTAGCACGCATAGCTACAATGCTAATTTTACTCCCTATGCAAAGTTTCAATTAAATCGGAATAAAAGATTGGCCACTGTAGTCATATGAGTGTAAATCGGGCGAACGATATATATGGGAGCTATATCTAAATCGGAACCGATTTCAACCAAATTTGGCACACTTGACTAGACTATTAATTTTACTCCTAGTGCAAAATTTCAACCAAATTGGGGTAAAACTTTGGCTTCTGGGACCGTATTAGTCCATATCGGGCGACAGATATATATGGGAGCTATATCTAAATCTAAACCGATTTGAATAAAATTTGGAACACTTGACTATAGTACTAATTGTTCTTCTTGTGCAAAATTTTAAGCAAATTAGGGTAAAACTCTGGCTTCTGGGAGGAATATATTTGGGAGCTAAACATATATATGGGGCAAAACATAATATGGGAGCTTTATCTAAATTTGAACCGATTTCTTCCAAAATTAATAGGGTTATATTCTGATCCAAAACACATACCGGGCTATATCGACTCAGTAGCCCACCCTGAGCATTTTCGCCAAAGACACCATGTGTCTATCTCGTCTCCTTCTGGGTGTTGCAAACATATGCACTAACTTATAATACCCTGTTCCACCGCGTGGCGCAGGGTATAAACATGTTTTTCTTTAGTTTAAGGAACATTTGCCTTACTTCAAAGATCTACAACCTCAACAGAGGGACGCAAAATTTCAAGATTTGTGTCCTAAATTTAATGAAAACAATTTTTGAAGGAAGGATTATAAACTTTCTTTCAATTACAATGTCATTGTTTTAAATAACTTTGTCCGTAGCATTGCGTAAATTTCGAGTCCTAAAATTTAAGTTGCATAATCTTCCATATTAGGTCAATATTTTTTTCAGTGTAAGCTTTTCGATAGAGCTGTCAGCTGGCAGATTGCAAACCAAGGGTTGCCGAATCTCGAAATATAAAGCGCAACCCTCGTATTCATCTTCATATATTGCGTTACTTTTCTTCAAATGTTTAGAAATGACTAGCATATCAGGATACTCCTATGACCCAAATTGCTTTTTTTTGTTTAAAGAATAGTCCTAGCACAAATTTTCCTAGGAAATTTGCTTTATTCGCACACCAGTGAACTTTGTGTTTAAAGAGATTTTCGATGCCATGTAATCCTGTATATCCTAAACCACTATTAGGGGATTTTCATGGAGGAGTGCACGTTGTTTTCAAATAAATGTTAATTACACCGATAAATTTAAAATTGACATTTAAATATTTAATTTAACTTCATGATTACATTGTATAAAACATGTAAGCTTATCATTGGCAAATTAGCGTTTGTATATTTTTATGTCCAGTGCCACATTGTTAATGTCAACTATTGTGCATATACTTGTACCAATACAATAATTTTCCCATAATTCCTTCCACCGTACTTTTGCGGAACAATGGTCGTTGTCGTATGTTCTAATAGCATAGAATATTTGTACAGTGGAGAAATAATGAGATTTTCTATACAGTTTAGAATCATTGAACTCACAATATCCCGGTATAGAGTCTAATATTCAAATCATCATTCAAATGATTACTCTGTTTTTTTAGAATGTTATTGGAATGATTCGATAAAATGACCGACCATATATTAAAAAGCAAATTTTCAATGGTTTTGAAGTTAGGGTATCACAAAAATAAACAGAGGATGCTCCAAAAATATTACATTAAACTGGATATATCAACCATAGCGATCAAATGTAGCGCTTTAGAAGTCGGAGTGCGATTTAAGAGCTATATAAATATTTATTTTCCCATATACATATATTTAAATACGAGTATGAACCGATTTGGACAATTTGTTTTAAACATTCACAAAATGTCTAGACCCAAAATTTAAATTGGTAATATTTTTTACCACAATGTTAGTAAAAAATATTGGAAATATTTAAATTTCATAAAATTTTGTAAATCTTCATTTATGATTTACAGGTCGATATATACGAATTAGAGTATAGGTAAATTTCAATCATTTTT
Source organism: Haematobia irritans (assembly GCF_050003625.1). Classification (NCBI taxonomy): domain Eukaryota; kingdom Metazoa; phylum Arthropoda; class Insecta; order Diptera; family Muscidae; genus Haematobia; species Haematobia irritans. The sequence goes on along the minus strand of NC_134397.1, from coordinate 90,582,580 downwards.
GCGAGTTTTCGACTTAACAGTGACGATTTTACAAGGTATATGTGGGTATTTTGGCCATATTTGCTAAAATCGGAAGAACATATATGGAGGGTTTGTTTGTCTAATTCTGAGCCGATTTTGATAAAATTTGGCACACATTGCTAAAATTTTAATTGAACTCTCAGTGCAAAACATCAACATTTTCGAAATGAAACTTTGGCCTCCGTTGTCATATGAATCTAAATCGGGCGAAGGATATATATGAGAGTTATATCTAAATCTGAACCGATTTTAATCAAATTTGGCATGTGTTGCAAGAATATTAGTCCTACTGTCTGTGCAAAACTTCAAGTAAATCGGAGTGAAATTTTTACCTCTGGTAGCTATATCTAAATCTGAACCAATTTTATCTAAATTTGGCATGCATAGTAAAATCATATTTCCATTCCCTGTTCACAATTTTAAGTAAATCGGAGAAAAATTTTGATCTATGGGAGCTATATTTAATCTGAACCGATATCAACCAAATTTGGTGTGCATATTCTACTCCCTGCGAAGATTTCAACTAAATCGGAAAAAAAGATTGGCCTGTGGGGCCATAGGAGTGTAAATCGGGCGAAAGCTATATATGAGAGTTATATCTGAATCTGAACCGATTTGACTGATATTTTGCAAACTTTATGAGACTCACAAAATATTAGATTATACGAAATTGGAAGAAGATCGGTTGATAAATACGCCATTTGTGACCAGATCGGTTATAAATATATATGACAGCTATATCTAAATCTAAACCGATTTTTTCCAAAATCAATAGGGATCGTTTTTAAGCCGAAAATGACCCTACGCAAAATTTGAGGACGATTGCACTTAAACTGCAAGCTGGACTTTGCATACAAAAATCGACTCAGAATTTAATTCTAAGCCGATCGGTATACTAAAAGATGGGTCTATGACTACTACTTCTCGGCGTTACATACAAATGCACAAACTTATTATACCCTGTACCACAGTAGTGGTGAAGGGTATAAAAATATGGGAAATTTGAAACGAGAGAAATTTTAATGCAATTGTACAAAATAGCATTTATGATTTATCAGGCGATACATATGCATTCGAGATATAGGACAATTTTAGTAATATTTACAATTTTTGCTATTCGTCAGTGGTGATTTTAAAAGGATATGGGTTAGATCTCGCCAGGTCAAGTGTGGGTTGTGATATATTATTTGGTCAAGTCGGGCAACTTGGAGCCTTATTTAAAACTCAACCGTTCTGTGGAAATTCTGGCATTACAGTGTGTAGGATATGACTAAAATATGGGGAAATCATCACAGAATTTTGTGTAAAGTGTGGGAATTTTGGCCATATTTGTATAAACCGGAACAACGAATATATGGACGCTTTATCTATATCTGAACCAAATTAGATCAAACTTGACACACTTAAATATCATATTAAATATATTCACTGTGGAAACTATCCAGTCAATAGGAGGAAAATCCCATTGAAAATGGGTCTAAAATATGAAACAGTCTACCAGTCTAGGTTATGTGGCAGCCCGATGTATCAGGTTCATTTAGACTATTCAATCCATTGTGATAGCACAGTGGTGAACTTCTCTCTTATAACTGAGTGCTGCCCGATTCCATGTTAAGCTCAATGACAAGGGACCTCCTTTTTATAGCCGAGTCCGAACGGCGTTCCACATTCCAGTGAAACCACTTAGAAAAGCTTTGAAACCCTCAGAAATGTCACCAGCATTATTGAGGTGGGATAATCCACCGCTGACAAACTTTTTGGTGTTCGGTCGTAGCAGAAATCGAACCCACGACCTTGTGTATGCAAGGCGGGCATGCTAACCATTGCACCACGGTGGCTCCCGTATATATAGGAGTTATATATTCTCAACCGAGTTTGACTAAATTTTACATGAATAGTTAGAATAATAATTCTGAAATCTCTGCACAATTGCACATAAATGGGGGTATAACTTTGGCCCCCTGTGGTCATATGAGTGTATAACCGATTTCAATCAAATTTGGCACACTTACCGACACTCCTTGTGCAAAAATTTTAAGCAAGTCAGGGCAAAACTCTGGCTTTTGAGGCCATATAAGTGCAAATCGAATGAAAGATAGGGAGTTATATCTAAATCTGAACCGATTTCAATAAAATTTACCAAGCATTGGTAGAATGTCAATTCCACTCTCTGTGCAAAATTTCACAAAAATCGGTATTAAACTTTGGCCTCTGTTGCCATATGTGTCTAAATCGGACGAAAGTTATATATGGAAGCTATATCTAAATCTGAACCGATTTGGCTGATATTTTGCAAGTTTTTTGAGACTCATAAAATATTCGGATATACGGAAGAACATCGATTGATAAACACGCCAATTATGACCAGATCGTGGATAAATATATAAGACAGCTATATCTAAATCTGAACTGATTTTTTCCAAAATCAATAGCGATTGTCTTTGTTCTAAAAAACGACCTTATGCCAAATTTGAGGACGATCGGACTTAAACTGCGACCTGTACTTTGCGCACAAAAATACATGAACAGACAGACAGACAGACGGACGGACGTCGCTAAATCGAGAATTTAATTCTAAGACGATCGGTATACTAAACGATGGGTCTCAGACGTTTCCATCTTGGCGTTACATACATATGCACAAACTTATTATACCTGTACCACAGGTTTGCTCGCCTTCAGTTTTCACAGAAATACTTTAAATGACCTGAGGAGCAGTGGAAATGTGTTATATTTTCCCACGAATCAAAGTTTAACTTGCATGGCTCGGATGGTCGAAGAAAAATTGGTATTAAGTTTTCGCAAAAGGCTTATGATATCTATTTGAACCTGAGGCATAGGATATCATTGACGATTTAATCCTAACCAATGGCAAGAAATTTCGCAGAAGTAATCAAACGGCATGACTACAGTATCAATTATTAACATTTATCGTTAAAAGTTACAAAAACTATAATTATTTGTAAATATATGTGGCACTTAATATTAGCATAGACCAATTAAAATAGAGAAATACCTTGATAATTCACGGTGATTTTGTTTATTTGCAGTGCGCAGTCATTCCACTCAATTGCGCAGTCAAATGACTCAATTTTTGTTTGGAAAAGGAGAATTACCGTACAAAATTTGTACTCACGCACACTCACTCACGAAAATCTTTTAAATGTCTTGACTCACGAAAAATATTGTGACTCACGAAAATGTCGTGACTCACGAAAAACCTCGTGACTCACGAATAATTTTATGAGTAATTTACGTATAGAACCTGATTGAAAACATGAGTATGATTAAAATCGAGAGCGTTATAAAACTCTTTACACCTAGGGTGTCACTAAAATTATAAATGAATTCAACTCGTAAGCATTTTATGTTCGTAAGCGGAATTATTTTCAGGAGTGTGTTTTTCCGAAATTCGTTACTCACGCACACTCACGAAGATATTATTTTCGTGACTCACGCTCACGCAGACTCACGCCGTTTCCGTCAGCATGAATCACGACTCACGCGTGAGTCACGAAAATTTTCGTGAGTCACGACAATTTCGTGTCACGTGCACACCTCTAGTCTATACCTTCCTTTGTCTATGATATTAGTTGCAAATGTTTTGAACAGGTGAAAAGTCTTATTTTTAAATAATTGTGTAACTTATCAAAAAGTCTTTGTCGTTAGTTCCCTCATTCCGTAATAAGCAACAACATTTTTATTGCCACTCGCATTAAGCGAATAGATAAATGTAATATTTGCTACAAACGTAATTCCCTTAGCATTCACTGGTTAGTGAATTTAAGAATTCAATTATATTAGAATTCAAGAAATTTCAGTTTATTTATTCTTTTTTAAAAAATACGAAAAATTAGGAGCAAAAGTAGAATTACAAATTTTAAATAATAATCGATCGATGGTTGATGACACTTTAAACCGGCAACTGTAACGATAAAACAAAATCGATTAGAATACGCGACAGAGCAGAGCAACTTTAAACGACTTACTTCTTTTACAACTTTTTACGACTCAATCATCTTTTCTCATGGACATCAGAATTTGGCGTTATGGAGACTGGCATCAGGGTTGCCGCCTAATTTATGTCTTTCGAAGGGGAACCCTTCTAGATTTGAGACAGGCAAAATCGTTAGGTTAGGCTAAAGTGTCAGCCCGATTAAGTTTCAGGCTCACTTAGACTTTTCAGTCAATTGTGATAAGGCAAAATCGTTAATCACTTCTTCAAATTCTATGCTTTTTAACACACCACATCCAAGCAAAAAAATCAGAAGTACTTCTAAGGGCGCAACACAAGGACGAACGCTATTGAATTTGAAAAATCGGATCAAATTTAGATATAAAGGGTGATACGGCCAAAATTTGGTCAAGGGAAAGCGCGTGAAATTGTTTATTTAAAAAATCAAATTAAATTTCTTTTTCAAGTTCAATTAGTATAAAATTCAGGAAAAATATTCAGTTAGGCTTTCGCTTTTCCAAATCCGAATTGCCGGGCCTCACGCTTGAAACCTGCCATCAGATTTTGTACAGCCACCTTGTCCACCTTCTTCTCTTGAAACCTGCCATCAGATTTTGTACAGCCACCTTGTCCACCTTCTTCGCCGCAGAAAGCCAGTTTGCCTTGAACTGCTGCTCGTCCTTAGCAGTTTTTTGGTCTTCTTTAGGTTCCGCTTGACAATAGCCCAGTATTTCTCAATTGGGCGGAGCTCTGGCGTGTTGGGAGGGTTCTTGTCCTTGGGAACCACCTGCACGTTGTTGGAGGCGTACCACTCCATGGCCTTTTTACGATAATGGCAAGATGCCAAATCCAGCACGGAACAACCGTGTTTCTTCAGGAAAGGCAGCAGACGTTTATTCAAACACTCTTTCACGTAAATTTCTTGGTTGACAGTCCCGGAAGTTATGAAAATGCTGCTTTTCAAGCCACAGGTACAGATGGCTTGCCAAACCAGATATTTCTTTGCGAACTTTAACAGTTTTATGTGCTTGAAAATATCTGCTACCTTTCCCCTTCCTTTTGCCGTATAAAACTCTTGTCCCGGAAGCTGCTTGTAGTCGGCTGTGACGTAGGTTTCGTCGTCCATTACCACGCACTCAAACTTCGTCAGCATCGTCGTGTACAGCCTCCGGGATCGCGCTTTGGCCGTCGTATTTTATTTATCATCGCGATTTGGAGTCACTACCTTCTTGTAAGTCGATAGTCCAACTCGTTTTTTGGCTCGATGCACGGTTGTAGACGATACACCCAGCTTATTTGCGGCATCTCGGAGAGAGAGGTTAGGGTTTCGCTTGAAACTACCGGCAAATCTCTTTGTCGTCTCAGCGGCTTCCGGTTTTCGATTTCCCCCCGATCCAGACTTCCTGGCTGTCGACAAACGTTCCCCAAACACTTTAATTACATTTGTAACGGTTGATTTGGCAACTTTTAGCGATTTTGCCAGCTTTTCGTGCGGGTAGCTCGGATTTTTGCGATGCGCGAGCAAAATTTTGTTACGCTGCTCTTCTTGCTTGGACGGCATTTTGACAACTGAAGAGTGAATTCAAAAATCAAAATAGGAGCAACATTCTACACACACACCTTCAAAATGAGGGGGTTCAGGTTTTTTAAATGCAAAATTGAAAGAAATACGTCAAGTTTATATTGACCAAATTTTGACCGTATCACCCTTTAGCTCCCACATATATGTATCACCCGATTTCGATAAATTGGGTCAGATTGCGCTCATTTCTAACCGATTGGCATCAAATTTTCCACAAAGTAATCCAATTGACCACCCTTTAAGCGTGCTAAATTTCATTGAAATCTATATATCTCCCATATATATGTAACGTCCGATTTTTCCCAAATTGGGCCATAAGTTCCTTGTTTATCAAACTAACTTACTCAAATTTGGTTTACACTAATCTTCTATAGCACTGAATATATGTGCAAAACATCATTCAAATCGGTTAAGATTTAGATATAGCGCCCGATTTTCAAAAATTTGCCCCTTATAACCTTATTTTTGACCATAGTGGCCTCATTTATTAACCGATTTTACTAAAATTTAGCACAAGGTAATCTCCTGTAATATCAACAAAACCCGCAAAATATAATCGAAATCGGTTCAGAATTAGATATAGCTCCCATATATATATCGCACGGTTTTTAAAAATTTTGCCCTTATAGCTTTATTTTTGACCATAGTAGTCTTAATTAACACCCGATCTTACTCTAATTTGGCACAAGGTAACCTTCTGTGGTATCAACCAAATGTGGAAAATATCATCCAAATCGGTTTAGATTTAGATATACCTCCCATAATATGCATCGATCGATATTCCCAAATTTGGCCATAATACTATTCCAATGTTGCGCAAATTTCAAATGTACATGTTTAAACCATTCATATTTAAACTTACATGTACACAGAAAAACATTTCACGAAAAATATTCCAATTAAAATTTTAATTGAGTTTTAAAATTTAATTGAATCAACAAATTTTTTAATTAAAACAAAAATCAGTCACAAAAATTAATAGTATCAATTAATTTTTTAATTGGATCGATTAATTTTTTAATTGATACTATCATTTCTGTGATTGAAGACATTTCAATTAAACAAATAATTGGATCAATTAATATAGTGAATGAATCAGAAAAAATTTTTTTTCTGTGTAGCTTTTATATAAATCTATTGCCAAATTTTCAGAAATTTGGATTTATTACACACACTAATTGAGCGATTTTCTCTTTTTATACAAACCACCATAGAATGGTGAGGGGGGTATAATAAGTTTGTCATTCCGTTTGTAATACATCGAAATATCGATTTCCGACTATATAAAGTATATATATTCTTTATCAGGGAGAAATTCTAAGACGATATAGCCATGTCCGTCTGTCTGGCTGTCTGTCTGTCTGTCTGTTGTAATCACGCTACAGTCTTCAATAATAAAGCAATCGTACTGAAATTTCACACAAACTCGTCTTTTGTCTGCAGGCAGGTCAAGTTCGAAGATGGTCTATATCGGTCCAAGTTTTGATATAGTCCCCATATAAACCGACCTCCCGATTTGGGGTCTTGGGCTTATAAAAACCTTAGTTTCTATCCAATTTGCTTGAAATTGGAAATCTAGAGGTATTTTATGACCACAAAGAGGTGTGCCAAAAATGGTAAGTATCGGTCCATGTTTTGGTATAGCCCCCATATAGACCGATCTCCCGATTATATTTCTATGGCTTCTAGAATCGATAGTTTCTATCCAATTCGCCCCAAATTGGAAATCTAGAGGTATTTTAGCACTATAAAGAGGTGTGCCAAAAATTGTGACTGTCGGTTGATGTTTACACTGTTAGAAAAATATGTTTTTCATATGTTCCGATAGAAACAAAATGTGTTTCGGGCACAATTTTAAAACACAATATATTTAAGTGCAAACATGTAATGTTCCTAAACTAACACTAAATGTTTGGGACATCTATGTTAATATGTTAGAATATATTATGTTTGGGGCATGAATGTTTCATAAAAATCATATGTGTGAATGCAAACATATATAAATTTACAAATTTCGACTAAACATACATATGTTGTGATATTTCATTCAAAGCGACAGAGAGAGTAACATATAGAGAAAGAAATAGAGATGGAAACCGGGAGAGTTGACGAAAGATATCAACATAACACAGCGAAAGAACCAAAAGAGAATAATTTCTGTGAAACCGCTTGTATGTTGTTTCGGAAAACTGTTTTATGATAAGGCCAAAACTTTGATATGCTTAAGTCTAAATATTATTTAAGAGAATAGAAATCAAGTGTCTTCACAAAAATAACTAAAGGGCACAATACTCTTTTTAGAGTTGGGACAGTAAAATGAAATAAGGAGGAAATAGTGAAAAATTACACAGTAAAATGTATAAAAACAAAGTTTAGTTCCTCTTTATTAATAAGTAGTCCACGAGGAGTTGACGTACACCTTCAAATATAAAAGCGGGCATTAAGTTCGAGTTTTGCAGCTAAAACAATTTAAAAAGTTTATTTTCTTTAAAATGAATTATTAAAGAAATATAGAAGGCATTTTAGAGCGATGGTGTTAAATGCTAGTAAAAACTGTTCACGCCTAACTAAATTTATGTTTATATTATTTATGTATGTTTATACTCGACTCCACGTTCTTCTTTTGTTAGAGTTTTTGAATTCCTTCAAAATTTTAAAGTTTTGTACCAAAAACAGTTTTTTGTTACAAAATTGTTATTTTTGCAATAAAAAAATAATATTTTATCCAAAAATCAGTCGATTTCGTTTATATATAAATCTTTAATAACGCACATTTCGAAGTTTCATTATAAAAATTTAATATAGTATAAATATAAATGTGTAAATTAAAAAAAAAAGTGTTCGGTCGGAGCAGGGATTGAACCCACGACCCTTTGCATACAAGGCAGACATGCTAACCACTGCTCCACGTGGCAAACAAATGTATGTTTCTGTTAAATAATGTTATGTTTGCATGGGATCGTGGGTGCTGCAAACTATGCTATATAAATATAACTTATAACGATAAATATCTACTGGTGACAGCTACGTAGCCCAGTGGATAGTGTGTTGGCTTACAAACTGTATGGTCCTCGGTTCGATTTTCCGTGCAGGCGAAAGGTAAAATTTAAAAAATGTATAAAAGTGAATAATTTCTTCAACATTATTTGTATTACAGAAAAAGGTGCCAAGAACTAAACTATTTCGTGGAGGTGAAAATTACGAGTATGTTAGGGAATGAGCACAATCGTCTTTACGAAAAATTCTTCCAAGCATATAACATTTTTGGGCTCAAAATGCTTCCAAACATATAATATGTTCACATAAAACAAACATATTAATGTTTCGGCAGTATCCAATAATATATGTGCTTCCTGCAAAATATGTTTGGAACATATGTTAAAGAAGCGATTTTTTTTGAGGGTGTAGGTATAGCCCCCATATAGACCGATTTCCCGATTTTACTTCTTGGGCTTCTAGAATAAGTAGTTATTATCCAATTTGGTTGAAATTTGAAATCTAGAGGTATTTTAGGACCACAAAGAGGTGTGCCGAAAATGATGAGTATCGGTCCAGGTTTTGGTATATCGCCAATATAGATCGATCTCCCGATATGGGGTCTTGGGCTTATAGAATCCGTAGTTTTTATCCAATTTGCCTGAAATTGGAAATCTAGAGGTATTTTAGAACAATAAAGAGGTGTGCCGAAAATGGTGAGTATCGGTCCATGTTTTGGTATAGCCCCCATATAGACCGATCTCCAGTTTTTAATTCTTGGTCGTCTAAAATCTGTACACCCTCAAAAAAAATCGCCTCTCTAACATATGTTCCAAACATATTTTGCAGGAAGCACATATATTATTGGATACTGCCGAAACATTAATATGTTTGTTTTATGTGAACATATAATATGTTTGGAAGCATTTTGAGCCCAAAAATATTATATGCTTGGAAGAATTTTCCCCAAAGAAGATTGTGCTCATTCCCTAACATAATTTTCACTTCCACGAAATTTTTTAGTTCTTGGCATCTTTTTCTGTAATACAAATAATGTTGAAGAAATTATTCAATTTTATAATTTTTTTAAATTTTACCTTTCGCCTGGACGGAGAATCGAACCGAGGACCATACAGTTTGTAAGCCAACACACTACCACTGAGCTACGTAGCTGTTATAGTCACCAGTAGACAATTATCGTTATAAGTTACATTTATATAGCATAGTTTGCAGCGCCCACGAGCCCATGCAAACATAACATTATTTAACAGAAACATACATGTGTTGGCAACGTGGAGCAGTGGTTAGCATGTCTGCCGTACATGCAAAGGGTCGTGGGTTCAATCCCTGCTCCGACCAAACACCAATTTTTTTTTTAATTTACACATTTATATTTATACTATATTAAATTTTTATAATGAAACTTCGAAATGTGGGTTATTAAAGATTTACAGTCAGAAACAGTGCTTGATATAAACGAAATGGACTGAGCTTTTTGCTAAGATATTATTTTTTTATTGCAAAAATAACAATTTTATAATAAAAAACTGGTTTTGGTATAAAAGTTTGAAATTTTGGAAGGAATTCAAAAACTCTAACAAAGGAAGAACGTGGGGTCGAGTATAAACATACATAAATAATTTTATAATATACACAAATTAAATAATAATTAGGCTTAAATTAACTAATATTTAGACTTAAGCATAAACAATTTTTGGCCTTATCCTAAAGCAGTTTCCGAAACAACATATAAGCGGTTTCACAGAAATTGCACTCTTTTGATTCTCTCGCTGTGTTAATTTGATATCTTTCGTCGACCCTCCCGATTTTTATCTCTATTTCTTTCTCTATACTCTCTCTCTCTGTCGCTCTCTGAATAAAATATCACAACATATATATGTTTACTCGAAATTTGTAAATTTATATATGTTTACATTCACACATATAATTTTTATGAAACATGCATGCCCCAAACATAATATATTCTAACATATTAACATATGTGTTCCAAACATTTAGTGTTAGTTTGAGAACATTACATGTTTGCACTTAAATATATTGTGTTTAAAAATTGTGCCCGAAACACATTTTGTTTATATCGAAACATATGAAAAACATATTTTTCTAACAGTGTAGTTTTTATCCAAGTTGCCTGAAATTAGAAATCTAGTGGTATTTTAAAACTCTAAAGAGGATTACTGAAAATGATGAGTATCGGACAATGTTTTTATATAGGCCCCATATAGACCGATCTCCAGATTTTAAGCCCAAGAGGCTTATAGAAACCGTAGTTTTTATGCAACTTGCCTCAAATTGGAAATCTAGAGGTATTGTAGGACCATAAAAAGGTATGCGGAAAATGGTGAATATCGGTCCATGTGCGCTGATAATGAAAATTGCTTGAAACTGAATTATACTTTTCAGATTTTACTTCTGGTAATCATTTAAATAATGGGTGTAAAAATCTACAGATGTTATGTTAGATTTTAAATCAAGGCGTTATTTCATCGTTTTCTTGCACACGATGTTTATGATTCCTCTAAAACTCAAACAAATATGGTTCTTATAAATCCCGAATCTGATCTAGTCTTGGAATTTATGTTCGGGAAGTGTACTGGTTGAACTGGCCTGCTTGTCTCAAATCTCCCTGAAAATTTCACAGGAAACTATAATATTTCATTCATGGTGGTGGGTATTTAAGATTCGGCCCGGCCGAACTTACTGCTTTATATACTTGTTTAATAATGGACTCAATATTAGTGGCATACTAACTCTGTAAGTTCAGAATCAACCATAGCTCCTAATATCAGACATATCTGTTCAGATTGTGATAAAACTCACATGTACCCCTTAATATTCTTAAATATGGAAATTAAGTTTTCCCCAAAACTATACCATTGATACCCCACAAATGTTTACTAAGTCAGTAGGGGTGGTTTAGGGTATGATATAGTCGGCCCCGCCCGACTTTCTACTTTACTCACTTGTTTTTAATTATTTTTAGTTTGAAGAACGTTTTCCACTGCAGTTAGTAACCATCATGCTTAAAAATATTCTCATTGCAATTTCTACATTGGGAAATGTGTCGTCAATGTTGTTTTCTTTCAAAAGTTGGTATATTTTTAACATAGTTCCCTCATTTTCAATGTCCACAATTTTCAAGTATTTCATTTCTAACTCCTTCTCATTAACACCTTCATAATAAAATTCAGCAATCTGGCAGGAACTAAGGGGCCCTTATATATCGCGGGGCCTTGGGCACATGCCCAGTGGAAAAGAGGAGACTGGTTTTGGGTCAGAATAGAACCCTATTGATTTTGGAAGAAATCGGTTCAGATTTATGTATAGCTTCCATATATACAGTAAGGGACAAAATTTTTCATGAAATACAAGTTTTTAAGAAAATTTTTATTTTATGGCGATTTCGATTGGGAAAAAATGTGCAACATTCTCGAAATTGATTGCAACATATCAAGGACACTGCCATAGATTTTGGATCCTTTATACCTCACAATATTATAAATTAACAATAACTTTAGAATTACACTATCATTTGGGCGAAATGTCAATTAGGGAAAAAGTAGTGTAACACCAAGGCAACATATTTTTTGCGAATCGAAAACGCCCTTATTCATTTTACCCCCATTTTCAGCTCCGTTAGTATTCCGTTAACTAACCAACTTTTAAACCGTATAATGGACGAAGCTGTCATCTTGCATATATATTCCATATGCCAGTTAGGTTCTTAACTGACGAAAATTTTTCAGTTAAAGTTAACTTGAGAGAAGATATTTGCAATTTAATTTTTGTTAACTGGCAGTTAAAGCCTAACGGAGCTACATGAAAATAGCCGTTAATGTCAACTTTTTAAATTATTTTAAATACATTCCTCTTACTGAATTCAAAAATACAGAAACTTAAAATAATTCTTTGAGTATAGCAGATATTTGTACAAGGGCTTAATTGTGAACAATAATAACCTGTAATGCATATATATTTTTTGTATTGGCCCTAGAACCTATATAATGCACCCATACATACCCTTGCATATAAAGTCTTTATTTTAACGTATATTTCGTACACATTAACAAAAACGCACATTGATCAACATAAATACCATATCACCCATAATTACTATCAATGACAGTATAATAGTTTTAGACAGTGAGAGAGTTAACTAAACTGGTTTAAATTTATATTGCTCTGGATGGTTACAACGTAATTATATATGGAACAGTGTGAGTGATTTTGGCAATTGCTTTTCTTTAATGTTTTTATCAAAAACTTTTTACTCTTGGCACAAGTGAAGGTTTAGAATTGACGAAGAGGTTTAGATCAATCACCCATAGAAGGAATATGATCACCTCAAACATGTTTTAAGAGCAAAATGTTATTTTTGGGTGGTGACCATGTAACATGGTTTTCGCAACCATGTTATTTTCTCGGAAATCATGTATCTGATTTCGGCACACTAGTTATATTTGACGAGAAAATAACATTTTAGTGACAAACATGTTACATGGTCACCATACAAAAATAACATTTTGCTCTTGAAACATGTTTGAGGTGATCATATTCCTTCTCTGCGTGTTCTTTTCAAGTTTCGATTTTGCCTTAAACGCATCAAACAGTCTCTGATAGTATAGAGAAGTTTAATAGAAAAAATAAATCCTTTCAAATTGAATTTGCTGAAGAATATGTTTTGGTATAAGGAATACTTATACACAAGAACTGATTTCTTTTGGTGTTTTATAAATTATTAATTCCGGTAAATTCAACAAAACATCGTCGAAAGCTTTATTTATTTTTTTAACAAAATTATATCTAGAACAGATTCTTCACGCGTTGACTTAATTGTTAATTAAATAGAGCCACGTTTTTATGAAACCAAGGTAAGGGTAACGTGAACGATTTTCTGTGGGAGTTTGATTCTAATTTTTTGAAAATTCTATTAAAGGCCTAACGTCGGAGATAAAGATTTCTCATTGGGCTTTGGTAAACGAATCAGTCTCCCGAGATTATTTTCGCCCCAATAAATCCCTTTCGACAGTGGAGATTTCTGTTTTGGCTTCCTCGGGAGACTGTAGTTTTTTATGGAAGATTATGACCCGTTGGAGAGACATTGTTTAATAAACTTGAAAATTTTTACAACCCTTTATACTTTTTTGGTTACATGGATTACATCACCAAACAGAGATGGTCGGTATCAAACTTTTTTAGGTTTGCGACAGTCGCAAAGTTGTAAACGTCATAAACGTCACATACGCGTCGTAAATGTAAAAAAGTAACAAAAGTCGCAAACTCAAGATACTTTAGTCGCGTTAGCTAGGCAGCGAATTCGATGATATCCAAGACGATGGTATGTGCGAAGAAGTTTCAATTCTTAGGAATGTTCACAATTTTCGGTTTTAGTCCCCACATTTTCCCTATTGCCTTTTGCACGAGTACAGGGTAACCGTGGATTTTCTCGTCCTTTCTTAGCTTTATGTTCAGTCTCCTGTCCAATATAACCCCAAGGTATTTTGCACACTCACCAACGGGAATTTCGATACCACCTAAGAAAATAGGCTTGACCATGGGAAAACTTTCACAAATTTCTGCAGAAACTCACAGCGAATGCTGTCAAACTAAATTAAAAAATGTTCAGGATTTCTTCTATTCAAAATTTGGTTTTCTACAGTAGGTTTAGGATTTTTGCGACATACGCATTATACCGTCGTAAATGTATGTCGCAAAAGTCACAGTTTGTGACAGGCCAACCCTGTCACCAAATCAGAAATTGAGGATCGGTCGGCAAAAAAAAAAATATTTATTTTTCCTAAATCATTTACATTTTGAAATTGGCCAAATTAATTAAGTTAACAAAATTAAGTATGTATCAAACTTATTTGGAACGAACCTGTATAAAAATCATATAATACAGCTCGGACACAACACCTAACTTCGCTCGAAGGTCTTCAAGCATCGTTGGACGTATCGCCGACTACTAAAATTGTAAGTAAAAACCTTAAATTCATTGCAAAATAAAAAAAAAAAAAAACATTCCAAATCTATTTTGATACATGCTAAACATTTTTGTTTTATGTAAAATATAAATTTGTTTCCAAAATTTAACTCTCATATTTAGAATTTTCTTTTAATATATATATTTTGTTGATCATTTTGTAAATACTTTTGTCTAGTGTTAGATATATACACTCAAAAAAGTGAACTCTCTATTTCACTAAAGCCAATTTAACTTTATTTTAGTTCATGGAATTATTATGTTTAGAGAAAGTTTCATTTACTGTAATATTTTTTTGCGTACGATAGTTATTTAACTAAACAAAGGAAAAATTAAAAAAAAAAATAAAAAATAATAAAATAAAGATTTACTAAATTCGTATCTTTCACAAAATAGTAAATTATTTCTTTAAATTTGTAAATTTTACTACAAATGCGTCCATTATGAACTTCGTATGTCACTAAAGACATTCTTGCAATTTTGAACTCCCATTTTTTTCTTCAAACCACAAAATTTTCTTTATCAAGTAAAAAAAATTATTTATGTCTAATAAATTTTCTTGAATTTGTCGAAAAATATTTACATACGAATAATATTTACTCGTATTTTTGTGATATCGGGGTGATGCCAGCGTTTGTAATACTTTTTAGATCAAATTTCCTAAACATATTCAAAATTTTCTAAAATTAACCAAAAGTTTTCTTCCTAGTGGGTTCACTGTATTTTCAGTGTATGATTCTGTTAAGATTTAAATGATTTGAGGAATAGTTTTGAATAATAATTTTCTTTTCTACTTGTCATATTTGGATAAATGAAATAAAAATAAAACAAAAAATGAATTTTGAAAGGAACTAAACTGTTTGATATGAATATTGACTTTGGTATAGGATTTTGTTTGGGGTTTTTTTCCTTTAGAATGTGGCCAGCAGAAAGAACAAATTTTGGTTGGGTGGGTCAAGACAGAGTACTACCATATTTGCTCTAAGCTCGTGTATATCACAAAAACATGTAAATTAGGGCATATAACGTACGTGATATTCTAAATGTAATGTTAGGTCATAGAATAAGAACCCTACCTTTAGATCCCCACGCGCGTGTGTGAAGTTCGAATTCTAGCCGCTTAAAATATATATTCGCCGTATTCTGTGGCGTAACACAGACTTTTACAAATACTAAATTCATGCATTACAGACCTAGCGGAAAAGTCGTGTTCGATTTCCATCAATATTTTGTGTGACTTCGGTGTGCTTTCTTAATCTTTTTGGCATACTTTTATTCTTATTCTTAGGCGGATGCTTTTTAGCAAAAATCTTTCTTTTTAAAATAGACCAAAGATGTTCGATTGGGTTTAAATCGGGCGATTGTGGAGGCCAATCTAAAAGCTTGATACCATTTTCTTCGAACCACTTTTTTGTCTTTTTCGCAGTAAGCTTAGGATCGTTATTCTGCATAAAGGTTGCGTTTTTCCTGATTCCAAGCCAAATATGTCCAGACTTGGAAGATATGAGTCTTCAAGAATGGTGATATAGTCCGCAGCACACATTTTACCTCTTATTCGGCGAAGTACTACAAGTTGGTTTCCACGAAAACAGCCCCAAGCCATTAATGAGCCACCTGCAAATTTAAATGTTTGGCAAATAAAGGGTGATTTGTTAAGAGCTTGATAACTTTTAAAAAAAAAAAAAAACGCATAAAATTTGCAAAATCTCATCGGTTCTTTATTTGAAACGTTAGATTGGTCCATGACATTTACTTTTTGAAGATAATTTCATTTAAATGTTGACCGCGGCTGCGTCTTAGGTGGTCCATTCGGAAAGTCCAATTTTGGGCAACTTTTTCGAGCATTTCGGCCGGAATAGCCCGAATTTCTTCGGAAATGTTGTCTTCCAAAGCTGGAATAGTTGCTGGCTTATTTCTGTAGACTTTAGACTTGACGTAGCCCCACAAAAAATAGTCTAAAGGCGTCAAATCGCATGATCTTGGTGGCCAACTTACCGGTCCATTTCTTGAGATGAATTGTTCTCCGAAGTTTTCCCTCAAAATGGCCATAGAATCGCGAGCTGTGTGGCATGTAGCGCCATCTTGTTGAAACCACATGTCAACCAAGTTCAGTTCTTCCATTTTTGGCAACAAACAGTTTGTTAGCATCGAACGATAGCGATCGCCATTCACCGTAACGTTGCGTCCAACAGCATCTTTGAAAAAATACGGTCCAATGATTCCACCAGCGTACAAACCACACCAAACAGTGCATTTTTCGGGATGCATGGGCAGTTCTTGAACGGCTTCTGGTTGCTCTTCACTCCAAATGCGGCAATTTTGCTTATTTACGTAGCCATTCAACCAGAAATGAGCCTCATCGCTGAACAAAATTTGTCGATAAAAAAGCGGATTTTCTGCCACTGATTTTGGTAATAAAATTCAATGATTTGCAAGCGTTGCTCGTTAGTAAGTCTATTCATGATGAAATGTCAAAGCATACTGAGCATCTTTCTCTTTGACACCATGTCTGAAATCCCACGTGATCTGTCAAATACTAATGCATGAAAATCCTAACCTCAAAAGAATCACCCTTTAGTTCATTCTTCCTATAAAACAGTTCACTTTTTTTTCGGTGTGGGTAATTTGGTCATATGAGACAAAAATCAATCGAATTGGCTCTGATGGACATGGGTGGATAAAAGCCTTGGATTTAAAGAGCGAAATAAAGGGTGATTCTTTTGAGGTTAGGATTTTCATGCATTAGTATTTGACAGATCACGTGGGATTTCAGACATGGTGTCAAAGAGAAAGATGCTCAGTATGCTTTGACATTTCATCATGAATAGACTTACTAACGAGCAACGCTTGCAAATCATTGAATTTTATTACCAAAATCAGTGGCAGAAAATCCGCTTTTTTATCGACAAATTTTGTTCAGCGATGAGGCTCATTTCTGGTTGAATGGCTACGTAAATAAGCAAAATTGCCGCATTTGGAGTGAAGAGCAACCAGAAGCCGTTCAAGAACTGCCCATGCATCCCGAAAAATGCACTGTTTGGTGTGGTTTGTACGCTGGTGGAATCATTGGACCGTATTTTTTCAAAGATGCTGTTGGACGCAACGTTACGGTGAATGGCGATCGCTATCGTTCGATGCTAACAAACTTTTTGTTGCCAAAAATGGAAGAACTGAACTTGGTTGACATGTGGTTTCAACAAGATGGCGCTACATGCCACACAGCTCGCGATTCTATGGCCATTTTGAGGGAAAACTTCGGAGAACAATTCATCTCAAGAAATGGACCGGTAAGTTGGCCACCAAGATCATGCGATTTGACGCCTTTAGACTATTTTTTGTGGGGCTACGTCAAGTCTAAAGTCTACAGAAATAAGCCAGCAACTATTCCAGCTTTGGAAGACAACATTTCCGAAGAAATTCGGGCTATTCCGGCCGAAATGCTCGAAAAAGTTGCCCAAAATTGGACTTTCCGAATGGACCACCTAAGACGCAGCCGCGGTCAACATTTAAATGAAATTATCTTCAAAAAGTAAATGTCATGGACCAATCTAACGTTTCAAATAAAGAACCGATGAGATTTTGCAAATTTTATGCGTTTTTTTTTTTTTTAAAAGTTATCAAGCTCTTAACAAATCACCCTTTACCTCGCACGAAAATTGAACTAAATTTTACTCCACATTTTGTTAAAACCAGGAAATTTTAATGCCCTGTTGTACTTTTTAACTGCAGTTCACGAAATTACATCATCTCATAGAAGAAAAAATTAACTAAAAGTAAAGAAGAAAATCATTGGCGCCAAATCATGACCATTTTAACCATGCAGTAGTTCGTTCTTACTATTTTTGGGAATCGTACGAAAATCTTCTTTTGCTTTAGTTCATATTGAACTTATGTGTACGGTCATTGAACTTTATACTCACGTTTAGTTCATAAACATACTTAAAAAAAGTAAGATTTCATTAAGCTGTGGAAAATTTCGACAAAATAATAAAATTTAACTATTTACAAGCAAATAATTTTTTTCCAATAAAAATAAGTTAAATTTAGCATTAGTTTAACTACGGAAATTTTTTTCTGTGCACATCCAATCGTCTATTGTCAAGTTTTCGGATTTTTTTTGCAAAGTCCAGGCAATGTTTTTTTTTGGGTTTGTCGGTCAAAAGCGGTTTTTTTGCTTTTCCCTGGCTACTAATCCACTGGCATTCAAGCTTTTAGGAGCAGTTTTGGTACTCACGTTTAAGTTATGTTCCTCATTTAATATTTGCTTGACCTGAACAGCTGTTTTTACTGCACCGGTAACTATCAATCGCCCAGCAAAAAAGTAGTGACAATGTTTTTTGGATCCGGAAGTGGTACCAAATTGACGCAGAAGCGATGAGGGCGGGTGTCCATCAATTTTACAGCCGCTGCGCTGAATTTACATAATTTCTTAAGGTGTGAGGTGAATTCAGTGTTTTGTATGTGAATTAAGAAATTTTGTGATATTTGAAATAATTTTTATTTTTATGATTTTTTAATGTATTATATCGCCTGTCTGGAACGTTTATCATCAATTATTTTCAAAAATTCGTAATTTTTCTAGAAAGAATTTAAATTTTTTTTCGGCTTAATTTAAAAAATGTTTACCATTTTATTAATACTTAATCTATTTTTAACCTATTTGGAACAAAAAAATAAATAAAATTAAAAATATGAAAAAAAAGACTCAAATGAACTTCCTGTGCAGTTAAAATAAAGAACATCTTTGGGAGGGCATTTTTGGAAGTTCTTTTAAAGTTGTCCCTTGAGAAGAACTTCCAAAATTTTTTTGCTGGCCGCTTAGCTTCGCGTCTATCAGCCGGCGAGAGTTTTGTGGGCGGCCTGTTGCATTACCAATAATTTCCAAATAATTCTGATTTTTTATTTTATTTATAAATCCAACTTAGCGATCTTTCGATATGGGCGCCTTCTTTTAAATCTTTTACGACATTCTGTTTCAAGAGAGTTCCCTAAATAGATCAGAAATCCAAAATATTGATGAAAAATCTTTAAGAAGTTATCGTCTAATAATTATTTTACTTACTTTCTTAATCAAATGCATAAACAACAATTTAAGTTCATTGAAATTGTTAGGGAATATTAACACAGGGTCAGTATTGTTCACATATGTGGATTTACCGTTACATGAATATAAAACTGGAAGAAGAGAAATTTTCGAAACGAAAGATGCCATATTACTACAAACTAGTCCCTTTTTTACATTAATGTTTTTTCTATAATTTTGTGAATAATTTTGTCCCTTACTGTATCTTTCGCCCGATATGCACATATATGGGACAAGAAGCCAGAGTTTTACCGTGATTTTCTTGAAATTTTGCACTAGGGGAACAATTAGTACTATAGTCAAGTGTGCTAAATTTTATTGAAATCGGTTCAGATTTAGATATAGCTCCCATATATATATTTTGTCCGATATGGACTTATATGGCAACAAAAGCCAGAGTTTGACCCCAATTCGGTTGAAATTTTGCACAAAGAGAACAAGTAGTACTATAGCCAAGTATGCCAAATTTTATTGAAAGCGGTTCTGATTTAGATATAGCTCCCATATATATCTTTCGCCCGATTTAGACATATATAACCACAGAGACCAAATTTTATTCGGATTTACTTGAAACTTTGCACAGGGAGTAGAATTAAGGTTCTTGATGTTCATACTAATTTTGGTTGAAATCGGTTCAGATTTAGGTATAGCTCCCATATATATCTTTCGGCCGTACTATGACCACAGAGTTGTTATCCGATGTACGTGAAATTATGCGCAGAGAGTAGAATTATCATTGGAGCTATGCATATATTTATATATATATATATATATATATATATATATATATATATATATATATATATATATATATATATATATATATATATATATATATATATATATATATATATATATATATATATATATATATATATATATATATATATATATATATATATATATATATATATATATATATATATATATATATATATATATATATATATATATATATATATATATATATATATATATATATATATATATATATATATATATATATATCAATAGGGATCGGCTCAAAGACGATCCCTATTGATTTTGGAAAAAATCGGTTCAGATTTAGATATATCTGCCATATATATTTTTCACCGATCTGGTCATAATTGGCGTGTATATCAACCGATCTTCCTCAAATTCCGTACATCCGAATATTTTATGGGTCTCGAAAACTTGCAAAATATCAGCCAAATCGGTTCAGATTTAGATATAGCTCCCATATATAGCTTTCGCCCGATTTACACTCAAATGACCACAGAGGCCAATTTTTAACTCCGATTTAGTTGAAATTTTGCACAGGGAGTAGAATTAGCATTGTAGCTATGCGTGTCAAATTTGGTTGAAATCGGTTCAGATTTGGATATATCTCCCATATGTAGCTTTCGCCCGATTTACACTTATATGACCACAGAGGCCAATTTTTAACTCCGATTTAGTTGAAACTTTGCACAGGGAGTATAATTAGCATTGTAGATATGCGTGCCAAATTTGGTTGAAATCGGTTCAGATTTAGATATATCTCCCATATATAGCTTTCGCCCTATTTACACTCATATGACCGTAGAGGCCAATTTTTAACTCCGATTTAGTTGAAATTTTGCACAGGGAGTAGATTTAGCATTATAGCTATGCGTGCAAAATTTGGTTGAAATCGGTTCAGATTTAGGTATAGCTCCCATATATATGTTTTTCTGATTTCGACAAAAATGGTGAAAATCCCAACATTTTCCTAGTAAAATCGCCACTGCTTAATCGAAAAGCTGTAAAAATTACTCTAATTTTCCTAAACTTCTAATACATATATATCGAGCGATAAATCATAAATAAACTTTTGCCAAGTTTCCTTAAAATTGCTTCAGATTTAAATGTTTCCCATATTTTTTACTAAAATTGTGTTCCACCCTAGTGCATTAGCCAACTTAAATTTTGAGTCTAAAGATTTTGTAAAAGTCTATCAAATTCTGTCCAAATCGAGTGGTATTTAAATGTATGTATTTGGGACAAGCCCTTATATATAGCCCCCAAAACATTTGACGGATGTGATATGGTATCGAAAATTTAGATCTACAAAGTGGTGCAGGGTATAATATAGACGGCCCCGCCCGAAATGAACTTCCTGTGCAGTTAAAATAAAGAACATCTTTGGGAGGGCATTTTTGGAAGTTCTTTTAAAGTTGTCCCTTGAGAAGAACTTCCAAAATTTTTTTGCTGGCCGCTTAGCTTCGCGTCTATCAGCCGGCGAGAGTTTTGTGGGCGGCCTGTTGCATTACCAATAATTTCCAAATAATTCTGATTTTTTATTTTATTTATAAATCCAACTTAGCGATCTTTCGATATGGGCGCCTTCTTTTAAATCTTTTACGACATTCTGTTTCAAGAGAGTTCCCTAAATAGATCAGAAATCCAAAATATTGATGAAAAATCTTTAAGAAGTTATCGTCTAATAATTATTTTACTTACTTTCTTAATCAAATGCATAAACAACAATTTAAGTTCATTGAAATTGTTAGGGAATATTAACACAGGGTCAGTATTGTTCACATATGTGGATTTACCGTTACATGAATATAAAACTGGAAGAAGAGAAATTTTCGAAACGAAAGATGCCATATTACTACAAACTAGTCCCTTTTTTACATTAATGTTTTTTCTATAATTTTGTGAATAATTTTGTCCCTTACTGTATCTTTCGCCCGATATGCACATATATGGGACAAGAAGCCAGAGTTTTACCGTGATTTTCTTGAAATTTTGCACTAGGGGAACAATTAGTACTATAGTCAAGTGTGCTAAATTTTATTGAAATCGGTTCAGATTTAGATATAGCTCCCATATATATATTTTGTCCGATATGGACTTATATGGCAACAAAAGCCAGAGTTTGACCCCAATTCGGTTGAAATTTTGCACAAAGAGAACAAGTAGTACTATAGCCAAGTATGCCAAATTTTATTGAAAGCGGTTCTGATTTAGATATAGCTCCCATATATATCTTTCGCCCGATTTAGACATATATAACCACAGAGACCAAATTTTATTCGGATTTACTTGAAACTTTGCACAGGGAGTAGAATTAAGGTTCTTGATGTTCATACTAATTTTGGTTGAAATCGGTTCAGATTTAGGTATAGCTCCCATATATATCTTTCGGCCGTACTATGACCACAGAGTTGTTATCCGATGTACGTGAAATTATGCGCAGAGAGTAGAATTATCATTGGAGCTATGCATATATTTATATATATATATATATATATATATATATATATATATATATATATATATATATATATATATATATATATATATATATATATATATATATATATATATATATATATATATATATATATATATATATATATATATATATATATATATATATATATATATATATATATATATATATATATATATATATATATATATATATATATATATATATATATATATATATATATATATATATATATATATATATATATATATATATATATATATATATATATATATATATATATATATATATATATATATATATATATCAATAGGGATCGGCTCAAAGACGATCCCTATTGATTTTGGAAAAAATCGGTTCAGATTTAGATATATCTGCCATATATATTTTTCACCGATCTGGTCATAATTGGCGTGTATATCAACCGATCTTCCTCAAATTCCGTACATCCGAATATTTTATGGGTCTCGAAAACTTGCAAAATATCAGCCAAATCGGTTCAGATTTAGATATAGCTCCCATATATAGCTTTCGCCCGATTTACACTCAAATGACCACAGAGGCCAATTTTTAACTCCGATTTAGTTGAAATTTTGCACAGGGAGTAGAATTAGCATTGTAGCTATGCGTGTCAAATTTGGTTGAAATCGGTTCAGATTTGGATATATCTCCCATATGTAGCTTTCGCCCGATTTACACTTATATGACCACAGAGGCCAATTTTTAACTCCGATTTAGTTGAAACTTTGCACAGGGAGTATAATTAGCATTGTAGATATGCGTGCCAAATTTGGTTGAAATCGGTTCAGATTTAGATATATCTCCCATATATAGCTTTCGCCCTATTTACACTCATATGACCGTAGAGGCCAATTTTTAACTCCGATTTAGTTGAAATTTTGCACAGGGAGTAGATTTAGCATTATAGCTATGCGTGCAAAATTTGGTTGAAATCGGTTCAGATTTAGGTATAGCTCCCATATATATGTTTTTCTGATTTCGACAAAAATGGTGAAAATCCCAACATTTTCCTAGTAAAATCGCCACTGCTTAATCGAAAAGCTGTAAAAATTACTCTAATTTTCCTAAACTTCTAATACATATATATCGAGCGATAAATCATAAATAAACTTTTGCCAAGTTTCCTTAAAATTGCTTCAGATTTAAATGTTTCCCATATTTTTTACTAAAATTGTGTTCCACCCTAGTGCATTAGCCAACTTAAATTTTGAGTCTAAAGATTTTGTAAAAGTCTATCAAATTCTGTCCAAATCGAGTGGTATTTAAATGTATGTATTTGGGACAAGCCCTTATATATAGCCCCCAAAACATTTGACGGATGTGATATGGTATCGAAAATTTAGATCTACAAAGTGGTGCAGGGTATAATATAGACGGCCCCGCCCGACTTTAGACTTTCCTTACTTGTTTTAATTCTGACGGATTCGATATAGTATCGAAAATGTGGATCTACAAAGTGGTGCAGGGTACAATATAGTCGGCCTCGCCCGACTTTAGACTTTTCTTACTTGTTTAAAATAAAACAATGCAATTGTTTACAATTTCTTTATTTACCAATTCCAACTAAAGATGACCATTTCAAAAAGTATAGTTTAATAACCTGAAATTCATATCAGTCTCAATGGTTCTTGTTCCAATTTTGTTCTATGTAAAATTCAAAAGTTATTTTTGTCTTTCTGTGTAAACACACATACCAAAAATGTTTAGCGCATTATAGGAGAATTAAAGAAGTAAGGAAAGTCTAAAGTCGGGCGGGGCCGACTATATTATCCCTGCACCACTTTATGGATCTACATTTTCAACACCATTTGAAATCCTTCAAATTTGTTGACTGCTATAAATAAACGTTTATGTTCCCATATACATACATTAAAATCTGAACCGACAATACATTTAAGGCTTATTAGCGGACAAAATATTTAAGACTTCTTAGAAAATCTATTGACTTTAAATGCCCTAGGGTGGAACGCAATGTTAGTAAAAACAAGTATATACAGCAGTAAGTTCGGCCGGGCCGAATCTTAAATACCCACCACCATGAATCAAATATAATAGTTTACTTTGAAAACTCTTCGTCGTAGCGGGTTACTTGATAATATATAGAAATTAAGGGGGTTTGATGACAAATCTTCTTCCAAGCCAATCAGTTCAACCAGTACGCTGCCGAAGAAAAAATTTAAAGATACTATACTATAGAAGACTATATTAGATTCTGGATTTATGAGGACCAATTTTGTTGGAGTTTTAGAGATATTATAACCATATCGTGTATATGATGAAATAACGCCTTGATCTGAAATCTTAAATCTGTAGATTTTCCCGCCATTATTTAAATGAATACGATGAGTAAAATCTGGAAATTTTACTTTCAGTTTCAAGCAATTTTTATGATCAGTGCATCTGCGATACCCTGAAAAAAGTGTTTTCTTTTCCGAGGAACGAAATTTTAGACAAACATAATTTTCTTTTGATACTAATTTTAGAGACAATCGTTGATCGCTTATCAAAAATTCGGGTTAGTTTTCTCTAAACGAAAATACTTTATAAGAAAGGGGAATTTCGTTTGTCTAAAATTTCATTCCGGAGGAAAATATTTTTTCTTTAGGTGTACCCTCAAGAAGTTAAATCGATCTATATCGATTCCTTAGAAGCCCAAGGAGTTAAATCTGGAGATCGGTATATGTGAAGGCTATACCAAAACATAGGTCGACACACACCATATTCGGTTATTTGTGGTCAGCCGGTTTCCAGAATTCCAAAAATCGGGAGATCGGTCTATATGGGGGCTATATGGTCCTCACCTTTTTATGGTCCTCAAGTATCTCTTGATTTTCATTTTTAGGCAAATTGGATAGAAACTAAGATTTTTACAAGCCCAAGACCCCAAATTGGGAAGTGGGTTTCTATGGGGACTATATCAAAACTTGGACCGATATAGCCCATCTTCGAACTTAACATAACCTGCCTGCCTGCAAACAAAAAACGAATCTGTGCCAAATTACAGGACGATAGCGCCATTATTGAAAGCTGTAGCGTGATTACAACAGACAGACAGACGGACATTCTTATCGTCTTAGAATTTCTCCCTGATCAAGAATATATATACTTTATATAGTCGGAAATCGATATTTCGATGGGATACACACGGAATGACAAACTTATTATACCCCCATCACCATTCTATGGTGGTGGGTATAATAAGTACATATATACAGCAGACCGAATCTTAAATACCCACCACCACGAATCAAATGAAAATTTCAGTGGGGTTTGATGACAGATATTCTCCCAAACAGAGCAGTTCAACCAGTACGCTTCCCGAAGATAAAAGTAAAGATTTTACCTATGAAGACTAGATCAGATTCTGGATTTTATAAATCCATTATTTGTTTGAGTTTTAGAGGAATCATAAACATCTCTTGTAAGTGTGCAAGAAAATGTTGAAATAACGTCTTGATTTGAAATCTTAAACCTGTAGATTTTTACCCCAATTATTTAAATGATTAGGAGAAGTAAAATCTGGAAAATTTGCATTCAGTTTCAAGCAATTTTCATGATCAGTGCACCTTCTGTACCCTCAAGATCTGAAATCGGTCTATATGGAGGCCGCCTCACCAAAGGGACCGACAAAAAAAAAACTAAATCATATACACTTTTTTGTAGGTCAAAAATGCCAGTATATTTTCAATTTGTAGTAAACCGGATAAAAACTACTATTTCTAGAAACCCTATAAGTTTAATCGGCAGATCGGTCTAATGGGGCTATGCCAAAAACATGGAGGGATACACACAATATTCAGCACATCTAATTGTAGTTCTACAATCTAGACCCCAAATCGGATTTATAAGGGGGCTATATCAAAAATTGTACCGATACACAATATATTGGCCACACCTCTTTATGGTCCTAGAATACCTCTAGATTTCCAATTTCAGGCAAATAACGGCTGCGGATTCTAGAAGACCAGGAAGTAAAATCGGGAGATCGGTCTATATAAAAACATGATCCGGTAATCACCATTTTCGGCACACCTCTTTATGTTCCTAGAATACCTCTAGATTTCCAATTTCAGGCAAATTGGATAAAAACTACGACTTCTATAAGCCCAAGACCCCAAATCGGGCGATCGGTTTATATGCGAGCTTTATCAAAACCTGGACCAATATATCCCAACTTCGAACTCGGCCTGCGTGCAGACAAAAGACGATTTTGTGCCAAATTTTAGAACGATAGCTTCATTATTGAAGACTGTAGCGTGATTACAACAGACAGACGGACAGACGAACATGCTAATATCGTCTTAGAATTTCTCCCTGATTAAGAATATATATACTTTATATGGTCGCAAATCGATATTTCGATGTGTTACAAACGGAATGATAAACTTATTATACCCCCTTCACCATTCTATGGTGGTGGGTATAAAAAAAATATGTGAAATGTTTAAATCTGAACCAATTTTGAGGCAACTTCTCAAAAGATTATTTATGATTCATCGATAGATATGTATTAGAAGTGTAGGAAAATTGGAGCCATTTTAACAAGTTTTCGACTAAGCCGTGTCGATTTTACTAGGAAAATTTTGGTATTTTCATCATTTTTGTCGAAATCAGAAAAACATATATATGAGAGCTATATCTAAATCTGAGCCGATTTCAACCAAATTTGGCAGGCATTGCTAAAATGCAAAATTTCAACTAAATCGGAGTAAAAAATTGGCATCTGTGGTCATATGAGTGTAAATCGGGCGAAAGATATATTTGGGAGCTATATCTAAATCTGAACCGATTTCTGCCAAAATCAATAGGGTTCTATTCTGACCCAAAATCGAAACATGTGCCAAATTTGAAGTCGATTGGACTAAAACTGCAACCTAGACTTTGATCACAAAAAAGTGTTCACAGACAGACGGACGGACTGACGGAAATGGCTAGAGAGACTCAGGGACTCACCCTGAGAATTATTGCCAAAGACACCATGTGTCTATTTCGTCTCCTTCTGGGTGTTGCAAACATATGCACTAACTTATAACACCCTGTTCCACCGTGTGGAGCAGGGTATAAAAAAAGAAAAAAAGCCAACTAACAAAAAGTGAAGTTCTCCGTTATTTTTGAGGAATGGACATAGAAGGACGACTGCAATTTGTATTCCCAAAAACTTTTCGACTTTCCATTGTAAAGCAATACACTTTATTCATTGTTTACTACAAAACAACTACA
This sequence comes from Haematobia irritans, assembly GCF_050003625.1. Lineage (NCBI taxonomy): Eukaryota > Metazoa > Arthropoda > Insecta > Diptera > Muscidae > Haematobia > Haematobia irritans. Next base: position 90,554,477 of record NC_134397.1, on the reverse strand, counting down.
AGTTCCTTTTGAGCAACTGTTGCCGTTGTCGTTGCAACTGCTGTTGCCATTCAAGTTTACTTCCTAACAATTATCTATGAATATTAATCACAACTCAAAAACAAATTGCAATCATTTCAGTTGAGAGAAAGATTGGTTCATGGATTATAGAGCATAAGTTCAGATTGACATACTTTCGTCCAAAGAAACTTTTTAATTTGAAATTCTCTGGAGCAAATAAATATCGACAAGAAAATGCAATGCAACTGAAACACTGTTAACATTCCAAGCTGAGAGGACTTCTTGGAGATACTTATCAAATAAATTATTGTATTACAATTTCATTAAATACAGTCATATTCGAAAAATGCTTGCAAGCAATTGCGTAATATAAACAAAGCTAAATTTAATTGTTTAAAAGTAAAATATGAGCTAAGTAGCATAATTTTTAGTGTGGGAAAATATACGTTTTGCTTAACGGATTGTCTTATTTAATTGCAAAGCAGAAAAATGCAAACTGGGGGAGTTTTTAGGGTATTTATAAGCATCATAATAACGCGTACAAAGTGTTTGTTTTAAATAAAGTAAAACTTTGTACTTTTTTATTATTTATGATTTTAAATTTAAATACAGATTTAAATAAATCGTTTGGACTCGGCTATAAAAATGAGGTCTGTTGACACACAGAATAGGGCAGAACTCATTGATAAGAGAGAAGTTCACTACCCGTGGTACCACGATGAACTCAATAATGTAAGTGATCGTATATCTACCACCCGGACGAAAAATACTTTTTTTCATATGTTTCATATGTAAAAATTATATGTTTGGTACTAAAAATTTTTAACACATTATTTTCAATTGTAAGCATATAACATTCGTAAACTAGCACAACATGTTTGCGACATATATGTTAATATGTTAGAACATATTATGTTTGGGACATAACATTTTATAAATATAATATGTTTGTATTCAAACATATATATGAATTTAGAATATATGTGTTTAGAAAGAGGGACCTATAGAGTAAGCTGCAAGTAAAAGAATAGAAGTAACCAATTGGCGCCTTAAAAATATATATGCACGAAGAAAATTTCATTAAAATTTTTTCTACCAGTGTATGCCTAAGGTGAAACATAATATGTTTGAACAATACAAAAAATTTTTTGTTTTGGCAAATTCTGAAAATATATATGCTTGAAGCAAAATATTTTTGGGGTATATGTTACAGAAGCGATTTTTTTTCGAGGATGAGGCAGCCACTACACCTAACCTATAGCCTAGCCGAGTACGAGCATTAATCAATTTCTAGAGTAAATCTAGATTTCTAGGCTAAAACGTTTTCTGCATTACTCAATGTAAGAAACAGAAATAAATTTAGTTCTTACATTGGTAGAAGAGTTTTCTTCTTCGAGAAATGAAATTTTAGACAAAGTTTTTTCTTTGACTCTAAAAAGGTTTAGTTGATACCACAGAAGGTTACCTTGTGTTAAATTTGAGTAAGATCGGTTCATAAATAAGACTATTAAATTCAAAAATTTACCCCTAATAACTTAATTTCTGACCAATAAAGTTATTAGGGGTAACTTTTTGAAAAGAGAGCGATACATATATATGGGAGCTATATCTAAATCTGAAGCGATTTGTATTATATTTTGCATGGTCAAAAATAAAGTTATTAGGGCAAATTTTTCAAAAATAAAGTAAAACTTTGTACAAAGTTTTCCTTTATATATATAGGAACATTATCTAAATTTGAACCTATTTTTTTCAAATTCAATAGCGTTCGTCCTTGTAACAAAAAAAAATGCCATATACCAAATTTCATCAAACTCGGTTAATAAGTGCGACCCGAATCCTGTGAACAACATGGTCGATTGGTATATATTTTATGGGGTCTAAGGTCAATATTTCTGATAGGCACATTTTTTGGCAGATTAAAATTATTATAGCCTGACCACTATGTGGTTTAGGGTGTAAATATTACACTGAAAAAAAAAAACATACTGTCGTGAGGCCAAAGATTTCACGTCCTTAATATACAAATGCGTTTGCTGCTTAGCATAGAAGACACATTTCTCTGAGATAAGGTATTTTTTTCCTTGACCGAAAGACGATGGACTTTTCTACAAAGTCGCTTTTCCTTACATTTAAGTAATTCAAATTAAAAATGGGTATGTTAAAATGAAAGAAAATTTTGTTTGACTAAGGTCAACTTGTCTTTAATAATTATGAATAATTTAAATTTGTTGTCTTTTTTCATCTTTGCAACAAAATGCACTGACAAAAATATTGTCGTGAGGTCAACGATTTCATGTCTTTAAAATACGTATGCAAATTTTACTTAGCATAGGAGACGCATTTCCCTAATATAAAGTTGTTTTCCTTGTTCAAAAGTCGATAAACTTTGAAGTCATATTGTCCTTATAATTAAGTGATTTCACTTAAAAATGGGTATCATAACATGAAAGAAAACATGTTTGGGCTAAGGTCAACTTGACTTTAATAATTCAGAAAAATTCTTTAAATTTAATGAAATTGTCTTTAAATTTGTTGTCTTTTTGCATCTTGACTATAAAGCAAACAATCGTTTAAATATAGGACATGTTTTTCAATACTTTATTTTGAAGACGTTTTTCACTTGAAACAGCATAATTTCTACTGGAAGTCGAGTCTTAATTTGGAAAATTAAGTTGTCGTTAACTCGTTTTTAAAGGACTTTGATAGCATATGAAGAAACAAAGCTGAAAAAGCGAAAAATTAAAATTTGCTTCCTAGAAGCAAGTACACAAAACCCAAATTTAAAAGAGAATTGTGTCTCAAAAGTATCCTTACTTGTATTCTCCGCTTCTTTGGCTCCGAATCAAGACCAAAATTTTGAAAGTAAACACCAAATCTTTGGAACCGGACATGCTTTTTCTTCAGTGAGGTGATGTTTTTCAAAACTTTATTTTAAAGACGGTTTTTAATTGAAACATAACATAATTTCTTCTTGAAGCGGAGTCTTAATTTGAAAATGTAAGTTCTCTTTAACACGCTTTTAACCCTTATACTACGTTGGGTATTAGGTCGTATTTTTCATTACCGAATTTTTTTAATGTTGGATTATAATTAAAAGTTCTTACTACTCAGCATGAATTCAGCATATGTCACCAATTCATGCACTGAGCGATAGAAATTTTTAATTATATTCGAACAGTAGGAAATGCGGTGATGAAAAATACGACATCAAATGACCCCAACGTAGTATAAGGGTTAAAGGACTTTAATTAACTGTGGAGAAAAACACAGAAAAACGAATAAACTAAAATTTGCTACCTAGAATCAAGTACGCAAAACTTAAATTTAAAAGACAATTCTGTCTTAAAAGTATCCTTACTTCAATTCTTCGCTACTTTGGCTCGGAACCATTGCACTATAGGGCAAATGACCGGATTCTGCGGCAAAAAGTCAGTTTTTCCATAGTTTAAATTGGAAAAACTTATAACGTCATTTTGTTTCAGACATCCCAGTACCTCGAAATACACAATATTAGAAACATATGGCAACTCAGATAGATAGTTTACATTTTGAATCGCTAGTCAAAAAAACACATTGTAGAAAATTGGTTGTAAAAAAATAAACTAATAAGCGAATCTAACATACATTGTGTAAAATGGAAAATAGTAGGTTAGGTTAGGTTAAAGTGGCAGCCCGATTAAGATTCAGGCTCACTTAGACTATTCAGTCCATTGTGATACCACATTAACTAAAAGTACCTATTACATATGGGCACTTCTAGTTTTAACCGCTGAACCTTCTTGATTATTTTTCTTTGTTGAACCAACCAGATTGTTCCAAAAATATTAGCAGACTGCTTAAGTTAACGTTTTCCAGATCCGCCAGTAATCTGAAGCTATATGCTCCTAAAAGTTGCTTGCGCTTTACACAAAATGCAGGACACTCACACAAGAGGTGTTTAATTGATTCTTTTTCCTCCGCATCATGACAGCTCATACAATAGTCATTATACTTCGCGCCAATAGTTTTTGCAAAATCTCCTATCAGGCAGCGACCCGTTATAGCAGATATCAGGAGTGATATCTGACGTCTCGAGAACATTAGCATATCTAGTGTGCGGTTTAAGTTGAAATGGGGCCATATTTGCTTGGTGTCGTTACAACCCTTGCAATTCTCCCATCGAACATTTGCCATCATAACAGCCTTCTCACGCAGCATGAGCTTGCAGGTAGCTAGGGGCATACCAACAAATTCTAGTTCCCCTGGAATATGTAAGGTAGTCCCTAGCCTTGCCAACTCATCCGCTTCGCAGTTCCCCGGTATGTTCCTATGGCCAGGCACCCATATTAGGTGAATATTGTACTGCTCAGCCATCTCATTGAGAGATTTGCGGCAATCGATGGCCGTTTTCGAGTTGAGGAACACAGAGTCCAAGGATTTTATTGCAGGTTGACTGTCTGAGTATATATTAATGCCCACATTTTTTGGAACATTACTTCTCAGCCAATTCGCCACCTCTCTTATTGCTAATATTTCAGCCTGAAAAACACTACAGTGATCAGGTAATCTTTTCGCTATTCGAAGTTCCAGATCTTTAGAATTTACTCCGAAACCCACTTGGCCATCCAATTTGGAGCCATCAGTGTAGAAATCTATATATCTTTTATTCCCCGGGGTCCGTGTACACCACGCCTCACTGTTGGGAATTAGAGTCTCATACTTTTTGTCGAAAAGTGGACTCGCCAAAGTGTAATCCACTACGTTAGGCACATCTGGCATTATTTTGAGGACAGAACTGTGACCGTAACCTTTTTCCGACCACAGCGATAGCTCGCGCAACCGCACAGCCGTTGTTGCAGCTGACTGTTTGGCCAAAATGTCTAAAGGCAATAGATGCAGTATGACATTAAGGGAGTTTGTTCCTGTCTTGCTGAATGCACCTGAGATACACAAGCACGCCATACGCTGAACTTTGTCTAAACTTGTCGGCTGGTGAAGTGCCGGCCACCAGACTACAACACCATATAGCATTATAGGTCTAACCACTGCCGTGTATAGCCAATGTACAATTTTTGGTTTTAGTCCCCACTTTTTCCCTATTGCCTTTTTGCACGAGTATAAAGCTATCGTTGCTTTCCTCGCCCTTTCTTCAATATTAAGCTTAAAGTTCAGCTTCCTGTCCAAAATAACGCCAAGGTATTTTGCACACTCCCTAAAGGGAATTTCAATACCCCCTAAGGAAATTGGCCTAACCGTGGGAGTTTTGCGATCTTTGCAGTACATGACTATTTCTGTCTTTGCAGGATTTACCCCAAGACCATTATCTTTCGCCCATTTCTCAGTCATCCGGAGGGCTCTCTGTATAATATCTCTAATTGTTGATGGGAATTTTCCCCTGACTGCTAGCGCCACATCATATGCGTATGCCACCACTTGTATCCTTTCTTTTTCTAGGGAAACCAGAAGGTCGTTTATAGCAACATTCCAAAGAAGAGGTGATAGAACTCCTCCTTGAGGAGTGCCTCTGTTCACATACTTTTGTATGTTTGCTTGTCCTAGTGTGGCTGAAATACGTCTCTTCATTAGCAGTTCGTCTAACAGCCTGAGTATACATGGATCAACATTCAGAGTTGTCAGTCCATTTAATATCGAGCTCGGATGGACATTATTGAACGCCCCTTCGATGTCTAGAAACGCCACGATTGTGTATTCTTTGACAGATAGTGAGTTTTCAATAAAGCTGACTAGTTCATGTAGTGCGGTCTCAGTAGACCTGCCCTTCGAGTATGCATGCTGTCGTTTCGAGAACAAACTTGAATCGATGCTAGTTCTAAGATAAATATCTATCATCCTCTCCAGAGTCTTAAGTAGGAATGAGGATAAGCTGATTGGTCGGAAATCCTTCGCCCTCGAGTGAGAGGCTTTTCCCGCTTTAGGTATGAAAACGACTTTTGTTTCCCTCCACTTTCCTGGGATATATGATGAGTTGATACATCCTTTATATATCACCGACAACCAGGGGATAATTTTGTCAGTTACAGCTTGTAACTCCGCCGGAGTAATTCCATCAGGTCCAGGGGATTTGAATGGTCCAAAGCTATTTAGCGCCCATCTTATTCTAGTTTCCGATACAATTTCCTCGACAGGAAACGACCGCTGAGCAACTGTGGCACCGCCAGTACATGGTTCAACCGTCTGATTTCCAGGAAAATGTGTGTCCAATAGTACTTCCAGCGTCTCCTCACTGGACGTTGTCCAATTGCCCTCCGATGTTTTAATGAAACCTGGAGCGGAGTTGGTGGATGCTAGAACCTTCCGTAGTCTGGAAGCCTCGGACGTATTCTCAATACTGCTGCAGTAAGCATTCCAAGAGTTATGCTGAGCCTTTCTCAGTTCTCGCTTGTATCCTCTCAGATTCTTCTTGTAAGCGTCCCAGTCCTCAGGGGCTCTGGTGGACTTTGCCTTGTTAAAGAGCTTCCTGCAGGATTTCCTCATATTACTTAATTCCGTAGACCACCATGGTGGTCGATGTTTCCCCCTTGGCTTTCCTCTAGGGCATGCAGCTTTCAGTGAGATGTTGAAGGCCTTAGTAATCCGCTCCACTGCGTGTTCGATATCTTGCACATTTCTCATATTTGTCTCTGTTATTTCCGGTATCATCATATTGAACGATTCCCTATACCTATTCCAGTCAGCTTTCCTAACATTTGGCGGAAATATGATCTTGGTGATATGAACATCAAATTTGAAACTGATGTAGCGATGATCTGAGAAGCTGTGTTCACTTAAAACCTGCCACTCAGATATCATTTCATTCAGTTCTTGCGAGGCCAAGGTGATGTCCAAAACCTCTTGCCTGTTTTTAGTGACAAAGGTTGGGATATCTCCCTTGTTGCAAACTACCAGATTAGTACGCAAAATAAACTCTATTAGCGACTCTCCCCTTGCATTAGTATCACTACTTCCCCATATACTATGATGTGCATTCGCATCGCATCCCATAATGAGTTTCGTCTTTGTTTTCAGTGACTCCTCCACTAAGGTCTTAACGGCATATGGAGGCATCTCCCTGTCATGTCCCATGTAGACCGAAGATACCCAATATTTGCATTTGGATATTTCTAAACTGGCAACGACAGTGTCTGTATTGCACATTGAAGAAAGCAGAAACAAGTTGAGCTCGTTTTTAGCAATTATACAGGCTCGATTTACATCATTACCAGTATACTGCAATAGTTTGAACCCCGGAGTACTTAATTCACATATTTTGTTTTTATAAACATATGGTTCTTGAATAAGAACTATATCTATGTCCCCTTTCATCAGGAGAACTTTTAAGGCAGCACATGCAGCCTTACAATGATGAAGATTTATCTGGAGGATCCGTAGGACCATCGAGATTTTCAACAACCGTCACATCAGCCGCTTCAATCGAGTCATCAAGAATGTCCTCTTCAGAGATATCGGTGACTCTCGCAATAACCATAGGTTCAACTTTGGTGAGTTCTGAGGCAGTAGAAGCCTCTTCACGCATACGGTATCTATCCATGTCTTCAACTTTGGTATCTCCCTCGACTTCGCAAGAGGATCCGCTTACTTCTGATTCAGACAGAGGCTTGTCCATTTCTGAATCCTTTAGCTGATCGTTTTTATACACCTTCATTTGGATATAATGAAAGCCATAACATACACGGCCCTGAGACTTTACTAGATGTGGCAAAGACTGAGTGTTCAATATAAACACTGCATGCCGCCTTGGCCCATCCACTTCATCCAAACGGCCAACCTTCCAATCAGCTGTTGGAAGATCTGGATTGCATTGTTTCAGTCTATTTAAAATAGATTCAGGGTCAGGAGGGTTTGCAGGTATCCACGCATGTGCTCTTGGTCTAGCCGGTATGTCTTTCTTCTCGACTAACTCTAGAGCAGCTCCTTCCCAAACTTCACCAATTAGTATCAGAGCAGCTTTAAAACATTCTATAGACCTCTGGTCCTCAAATGCGACTAGCTTAAATCGTCCTTGATACCAACCAGCCTCTTGGTGTCGAGGATCTGGGCCGGGAAACTTTTCCAGCACCTGTGAGTAGACGCCAGACAAAGCATTCTCAATTTCCCCCCATTTTTGCTTTGGAACCATACCGTCCAATGCTCCTTTATTTATGATAGCCATCACAAGGCTGTCTTTAGCAACTGAGGCAAACGATCGTTGATCCCTTTTGGAGGATGGCAGCTCATCCGGTGATCGTTCCCTTTTTCCAGCCTCAAGAATTCCTTGGAAAATAGCAATACAAGTACGTAAAATAATATAAAAAATATTAAAAATTCGTTTGTGTTTGTGCTAAAAGAAATGTGTTGTGTTAAAGTTTCGTGGAATGGTACTTTTTGTATTCACGTGTATTCACCGACATTTTTGTATGGTAAGAAAGGTTATTGTGTGTACTTTCATGTGGTTTTAAGTTATTTTCCGGCAGCGTCCGGCTTATAATGAAAAAATTTAAAAAATTCAAAAAATTCAGTATTTCTAAAAAAATTGAACTCGTAACATTTTGACTGCAAAAAGGTGGGAATTCCTTTGGTGTCGTATTCCAAATTTTCAAGAAATGCAAAGTAAGCTTGCATGGCATCAATAATTAAGAAAACATATAATATTTTCGCTCGAGCCAAACAAAAATGGAAGAAACACAAAGAGCAGATGCGTCTCATTGGCTGTTTGCGGGAAATGCTTCACTAAATAGAAATAAATGTTGTAAAAATAAAGGAATAAATGTTTTAATGTTATAATAAAGATTAAATTAAATTAACTAAATTTTACTCCACATTTTGAGATTTCCACAAAGCGTTGTTAAAACCAGGAAATTTTAATGCCCTATTGTACTTTTTAACTGCAGTTCATGAAATTACATCATCTTATAGAAGAAAAAATTAACTAAAAGCAAAGAAGAATCGTACGAAAATCTTCTTTTGCTTTAGTTCATATTGAACTTTATACTCACGTTTAGCTCATAAAATTTTTGAGACATACTTAAAAAAAGATTTCATTAAGCTGTGGAAAATTTCGATAAAAATAATAAAATTTAACTACAAGCAAATAAATTTTTCCAATAAAAATAAGTTAAATTTAGCGTTATTTTAACTACGGAAATTTTTTTCTGTGTGGGACCAATAAAGTGCATATAAGGTCAACGATATATATGAAAGCTATAACTAAATCTAAACTGATTTCCACCGAATTTGGCATGTATTGCTACACTGTTAGAAAAATATGTTTTTCATACGTTCCAATATGAACAAAATGTGTTTCGGGTACAATTTTTAAACAGAATATATTTAAGTGCAAACATGTAATGTTCCTAAACTAACACTAAATGTTTGTTAATATGTTAGAATATATTATGTTTGGGGCATGAATGTTCCATAAAAATAATATGTGTGAATGTAAACATATATAAATTTAAAAATTTCGAGTAAACATGTATACACAGAAAATAAAGTGTCTTGTAAATTTAAGGACCATTTTAACTTTCACATAGTTCAACAAATTTACTGTAATATAGTTAATTTTTCGTAACCACAACGAAAATTAACTTAGCTAAAGGAAAACTTACAAAAATTCAGTAAATGTTTTTTAGTTCACTAACTACGAAATGGGAAGGATTTTTCCTTAAATAAATTTCCAACACAGTAGTTAATGCATCGTTGATTCTATTAGAAAAATACATGGGCAATATAAAAATCTTACTACGAAATGTGGACAATTTACTAAGAAAACATTTTGTATGGAAAAAAATTTTTGTAGTAAAAATTAACTTAACGACATTACCGATTCGTATGATGGCTACCTACAGATTATTTCGCCAAATAAACCATCCGAGAATAACAAACACACACACACACACACAAACCACTAAATGAACAAAAATAAAAACAACCCCACGCTCATGTATACACAACAAAACTCAAGTAACATCATCTTTACATTAATCACATTCCACTATGCTGATAAAGATCTCTGTACTATACATTAGTTCATAGCACCTGCTGACAATTTACTCTAAGAATAATATTCGTAAAGGCACACCAGTTTATGAACGATGAAACGTTTAACTTAAAATTTGCAAAATTTTCAAGAAATGTTATCTACCATTTTTGACGAAAATGTCTATAAATTTAATTACATATGAACTAAAAATATTTCATTGGGTAATTTTTTACCAACAATTATTAACTATAGGAATTGTCAGTAAGAAATTGCTATCCACTTTCAAGTTCATTTTTCGTAAAAAAATATTTTCTCAAACAAAAAAATCTTATAGTAAATTGCACTTATTATTTAGAAAATACTTTACATTTCACAAGTAGTTTTATAGCATGACAAACGATTTTTAAATACCAGTTAAGAAATTTTTTAAGGAAATTTCCATCGTATTTTGTAGGCCATGAACTAAACGATTGCTACTTAGAATTTGTAAAATTTCCTTTCGAGTAGTTAATTTTCGTTGAAGATACGAAAAATGAACTAAAATTCTGGAAAATTCATGTAATAAATTGTTGTAAAAATCTTCTTAAATTTACGAGACACTTTTTTTCTATGTAAATATTATTTAATTTGAATATTAGACTGAATATTCGGAACCAAACATGTGTTTTCACCTTGAGAGCAGCATTTAATGTATGTTTGGACATATGTTTTGTTTATCATTTTGGCATTATGGGCACAATTTCTTGGTTCGTTAAAAGAACTCGGAACGTACGAGGAGTAAGTCAAAATATTCAGGCAAAGGAAATTAAAAAAACGGTGGAAAATATACAAAAATTACAAAGGGATTTTCATAAAAATAACGAAAGGGCACTATACTCTCTTTAGAGTTGGGACAGTAAAATGAAAAAACGGGGAAATAGTAAAAAATTAAACAGTAAACTGTATAAAAACAAAGTTTAGTTCCCCTTTATTAATAAGTAGTCCAAGAGGTCATGAAGGACACCTTCAAATATAAAGGCGGGCATTTAGATCGAGTTTTGCAGCTAAACCAATTGAAAAAGTTTATTTTCTTTAAAATGAATTATTAAAGAAAAGTAAAAGGCAAAACATATTAGAGCGATAATGCCAACTCAATACCGGCGTTAAAGGTAAAAATGGAATTAAGTACAAAACACGATAGGTTTTAAATGCATTTAAAATGGTGTTAAATGCTAGTAAAAAACTGTTCACGCCTAAATAAATTTATGTGTATATTATAAAATTATCTATGTATGTTTATACTCGACTCCGCGTTCTTCTTTTGTTAGAGTTTTTGAATTCCTTCCAAAACTAAAAACTTTTATACCAAAAACAGTTTTTTGTTACAAAATTGTTATTTTTGCAATAAAAAAATTAAAAAACGCTCAGTCCATTTCGTTTATATCAAGCACTGTTTCTGACTGTAAATCTTTAATAACCCACATTTCGAACATTCATTATAAAAATTTTATATAGTATAAATATAAATGTGTAAATTAAAAAAAAATGGTGTTCGGTCGGAGCAGAGATTGAACCCACGACCCTTTGCATGCAAGGCAGACATGCTAACCACTGCTCTACGAGGCCAACAAATGTATGTTTCTGTTAAATAATGTTATGTGTGCATGGGCTCGTGGGCGCTGCAAACTATGCTATATAAATATAACTTATAACGATAATTGTCTACTGGAGATAGTGTGTTGGCTGACAAATTGCATGGTTCCCGGTTCGATTCTCCGTCCAGGCGAAAGGAAAAATTTAAAAAATTTATAAAATTGAATAATTTCTTGAACATTATTTGTATTACAGAAAAAGGTCCTAAGAACTATAAAATTTCGTGGAAGCGAAAATTATGTGAGAGAATGAGCACAATCTTCTTTGGGGAAAATTCTTCCAAGCATATAATATTTTTGGGCTCAAAATGCTTCCAAACATATAATATTTTCACATAATACAAACATATTAATGTTTCGTCAGTACACTGAAAAAACAGTGAACCCACCAGGAAGAAAACTTTTGGTTAATTTTAGAAAATTTTGAATATTTTAAGAAAATTTTAACTAAACAGTATTACAAACGTTGGCATCACGCCGATGTCATAAAAATAAGTAAATACTTTTCGACAAATTCAAGAAAATTTATTAGACATAACTAAGTTTTTTCACTTGTTAAAGAAAATTTTGTAGTTTGAAGGAAAAGTTTGGAGTTCAAAATTGCAAGAACGTCTTTAGTGACATATGAAGTTCATGGTGGACGCTTTTTTGGTAAAATTTACAAATTTAGAGAAATTCTGAACTATTTTGTGGAAGACACGAATTTAGCTAATCTTTATGCTTCATTTGAGTATATTTTATTTTTATTTTTTTCCTCGGTTTTAGTTAATTTAACTTACGTGCACAAAAAATTATTAGAGTAAAGGAAACTTTCTCCAAACATAATAATTCCATGAACTAAAATAAAGTTAAATTGGCTTTAGTGAAATAGAGAGTTCATTTTTTTGAGTGTATCCAATAATATATGTACTTCCTGCAAAATATGTTTGGAACATATGTTAGAGAAGCGATTTTTTTTGAGGGTGTAGAATGTTAATTCTGCTCCCTGTACAAAATTTCACGTAAATTTCACGTAATCTGTGGTCACATTTGTGTAAATCGGACGAAGCATATATATGGGAGCTATATCTAAATCTGAACCGATTTCAACCAAATTTAGCACAATTGCAAATACTATCAATTTTACCCTTTGTGCAGAATTGGGATGAAACTATGGCTTCTTGGGCCTTATATGTGCGTATCGGGCATAAGATATATATGGGAGCTATATCTAAATACTAACCGATTTCCTCCAAAATCAATCTCTATCCTGATCCATACACATACGTGTGCAAAAATTTAAAGTCAATTGGTCTAAAATGGCGACCTAGACATTGAATACAAAACCCCATAATACATTGCAAGGGTGAATATCGATATATCTTACAGAATTGTGTGACAATTTAGCCTGCAAATCGATCGGTCTATATGGGGCCAGTACATGTATAGTCCAATATACCACCTAGAAGTACATCATTCTCAAATGGTTTCCTTCCTGCATTACTCACAATTGATTTGTTAGTCGTGGATGTTTTCGTGTCCCATGTACAACTCTAGAAAATATAAAACAATCATAAAATATTGCCCTCTGTTCATTGCTGAAGGCTTTACTCAACCATAGAAAAACTGAAAATCTATTTAAATTTCAATTGAATTAAAATTCAAACGGTTATACTATAATCCATATTTATTGACCAATCTAATATGATGACTAATTGCAATTCGCAAATATTTTAATGCATTAATTTGAATTTATGGGGGCTTCGGCATTTAAATTCCCAAATCTGAATAAACTAAATAGAAAATATTAAACTATCGCTATATATTATGAATATATTTTTTCAAAGATTAAGTCTTGTTTCGTATATATGTGAATGTATTTCGAGTGCAGTACACAACATTGCTGAATCCTATCAAATATTGAATTTTTCTTTACTACACTGAATTGCATTAGACCAAATGAATTTTCATTATAATGTACGGCTTACACCAATTTTGTAATAATTAAATGTTTTTGGCTAAGACTCACAATAAGAGATGGTCTCTATGAAACTTTTTTTATGTTTACGACTGTCGCAAAGTTGTAAACGTCCCATACGAGTCGTAAATGTAGAAAAAGTAACAAACGTCGCAAACTTAAAATACTTCAGTCGCGTCGGCTGGGCAACGAATTCCATGACATTTAAGATGATAGTATGTTCCAAGAAGTTTCAATTCTCAGGAATGTTTATAAAATTATTAACGGATATCAAAAAGTAGATTAGAGAATAGACAATGGTAGACTTCAAACCAAAATTACTATGTCCTACTCGATGGTGCAGAAAACGTGACGATATGTATACATATATTCGCTCATAATTAACCTTCCAAAATTTCTGCAGAAACTGACAGCGAAGAAATCCCTCTAATTATGTTATGTCTTGCATTGCTAAACTGCTGTTTAGAGAGAATTTTATAAATTCACTTTTTGACTTTTTAGAGACAATTTCCTTGCTAATTAAAAATTTTCAAAACTCTAGATAGTCATTCGATGGTTCAACATCGTCTTCAATTGCCTGACTTTCTAAAGGAAAAAGGGTTGAGTAAATCCTCCATAGACCAGTTTTATATCCACGTATTGCTCAGTTTGTATCTTAACCCAAAATCTCCGTTAGGGAAACAATTCATAATGAATGAACAAACTTAAATTTTAATAAATTATATATTTTTTTATTAATATTTCAAAATGTCGTTAGCGCATACACCTCCTCAGGTCCTTCAACACCGAATCCGACACAGCCTGTAGTTTTAGATCAGGGCGATTGGCTTGGACAAGGTCAGGATTTGGCTGTCACAAATTCACCTTCACAAAATATCAATTTTAATACGAACAAGTATATAAAGCAGTAAGTTCGGCTGGGCCGAATCTTAAATACCCACCACTATGAATCAAATATTTATTATAGTTTCCTGTGAAAATTTCAGGGGGATTTGATGACAAGCAGTCCAGTTCAACCAGTACACTTCCCGAAGATAAATTCAAAGATTTTACCTATGAAGACTAGATCAGATTCTGGATTTATGAGAACCATATTTGTTTGAGTTTTAGAGGAATCATAAACATCGTGTGCAAGAAAACGATGATATAACGCCTTGATTTAAAATCTAACATCTGTAGATTTTTACCCCCATTATTTAAATGATTACCAGAAGTAAAATCTGGAAACTATAATTCAGTTTCAAGCAATTTTCATTATCAGTGCACATGGACCGATATTCACCATTTTCGGCACACCTCTTTATGTTCCTAAAATAATTCTAGATTTAAAATTTCAAGTAAATTTGATAAAAACTATGGTTTCTAAAAGCCCAAGAAATAAAATCGGGAGATCGGTCTATTTGGGAGATAAACCAAAACATGGATAGTACACGCCATTATCGGCTCTCATATTTAAGGTCCTAAAAACCTCTAGATTTCTCATTTTAGGCAAATTAGATAAAAAGTACGAATTCTAGAAGCCTAAAAAAATCATTTCTTACACACCTATTTATATTCCATTTCTTACACATTTCTTACATTTATATTCAGGCAAAGTGGACAACAATTACGGTTTCTAGAAGCCCAAAAAGTAATATCGGGAGATCGGTCTATCTGATGGCTATATCAAAACATGGACCTATACTCACCATTTTCGGCATACCTTTTTATGGTCCTAAATACCTCTAGATTTCCAATTTGAGGCAAGTTGGATAAAAACTACGGTTTCTATACCTCTAGATTGCAAATTTCAGCCAAATTGGATAATAACTACGGAGTCTAGAATCCCAAGAATAAAATCGGGAAATCGGTCTATATGGGAGCTATACCTAAACATCAACCGATAGTCACCATTTTTGGCACACCTGTTTATGGTGCTAAAATTCCTCTCGATTTCCAATATCAGGCGAATTGGATAGAAACTACCTATTTAGAAGCCCTAGAAATATAATCGGGAGATCGGTCTATATGGGGACTATACAAAAACATGGACCGATACTTATCATTTTTGGCACAACTCTTTGTGGTCCTAAAATACCTCTAGATTTCCAATTTCAGGCAAATTGGATAGAAACTAAGGTTTTTACAAGCCCAAGACCCCAAATCGGGAGGTCGGTTTATATGGGGACTATATAAAAGCTTGGACCGATATAGCCCATCTTCAAACTTGACCTGCCTGCAGGCAAAAGATGAGTTTGTCCGAAATTTCAGCACGATTGCTTTATTATTGAAGACTGTAGCATGATTACAACAGACAGGCAGCCAGATAGGCAGACGGACAGACGGACATGGCTATATCGAATATATATATATACTTTATATAGTCGGAAATCGATATTTTGATGTGTTACAAACGGAATGACAAACTTATTATACCCCCGTCACCATTCTATGGTTGTGGGTATAATGAGTTACTTGATTGTCTAATTTGTAACGAACCCATGACAAACAAATTTAAGTGTTTGGCTATAGGAGTTTGTAACCACATATTTCATCGCGAATGCATTGAGAATTCTTTATCCATGTCCAAATTATGTCCGATTTCTCAAAACCCTTGTGCATTGTCTGACTTGCGTAAAATTTCGAATCAGACTAAGAATTTAAAAGGTAAAGGAAAACCTAGAGGTGCAATGGCAAGGCACTATCATACAAGAAGTTTGACAAGAAATCTTATTTCCGAACAAGGTAATTCCTCAGGTATCGATCACGGTCAGGCTACACCAGATAGACATAATGGAGAAACTGACTTGTCCAATATAAATACCATGGGTCGTCAAGCGAATTCTAATGAACGAATTATGAGCCCAGACGAGATAGCCATTCTAGTAAAAGCTACACACAAAAAATTATCACCAAAATTTTTTAAATTAAACACTTAATTGAATTTGGAAACGGATTAAATTAATATGTTAATTGGTTCAATTAATTATTTAATCAAATCCGAATAAAACCCAATTAAAAAATGATTGATATTTGTTACGTTTCCAATTAAAATATTAATTGATTCAATCAATTTGTTAATCAATTGGGAAATAATTTTCAATTACAAACGTGATTGAAATTTTTTCCGTTTCCAATTACACATGTGATTGATCCAATCACTTTTGTGATTGAAATTGAATAATTTTGAGCAATGGAAAGAGCGAAAAGAGAACAAGAGAATGGGTATTTATTCAACATTGTATGATGCAGAGATCAGTCTGTAGAAGTAACTTGTAACGAACGGTTGGGTTTTTGTTTTTCGCGTAAATTGAAAAACATGATTGGCGACATTCTGTCTGCTGCATTGAAAATGTGTACATAAATATTTTGAACGCAACAACAAATCATAGCAAAGGGTTGAAATAAATAAAGTGTGCAACAACAAATGGCCACGTGGTAAAGGTTTGAAAAAATATATGAGAGAACGCATTTGAAATTACCTGTGTTTGTGTTTTGTGGTATTGTAAAAATGGAAAACAATCTACGTTTATTGAAGGTAAGAAATTGTGAAATGTGAATACCGTTTTCCATTGAAGCCTGTTTACATTAAACGGACTAAAATAATATATTTTTTATTCATTTCTTTTAGTAACCAATTTTATTTCGTGAAATTGACCAACCAATCCCATCAACTCCATCATTTTATCAAATATGTAAGAATATGTTTGCAACAAAAAAGTGGGTACCGTATTGATCTTTATACCCTGCGCCACACTGTGGAACAGGGTATTATAAGTTAGTGCATATGTTTGTAACACCCAGAAGGAGACGAGATAAACACATGGTGTCTTTGGCAATAATGCTCAGGGTGGGTCCCTGAGTCGATATAACCATGTCCGTCTGTCTGTCCGTCCGTCCGTCCGTCTGTCTGTGAACACATTTTGGTGATCAAAGTCTAGGTCGCAATTTAAGTCCAATCGCCTTCAAATTTGACACATGTTCCTAATTTGGGTCAGAATAGAACCCTATTGATTTTGAAAGAAGTCGGTTCAGATTTAGATATAGCTCCCATACATATCTTTCGCCCGATATGCACTAATATGAACCCAGCAGCCGGAGTTATATACCGATTTGCTTGAAATTTTGTGCAAACATAACACTTAGTCGTATAGTCAAGTGTGCAAAATTTTATTGAAATCGGTTCAGATTTAGATATAGCTCCCATATATATCTTTCGACCGATATGGACTTATATGGCCCCAGAAGCCAGATTTTTTGCCGCATTTGGTTGAAATTTTGCACTAGCAGTACAATTAGTAGTATAGTCAAGTGTGCAAAATTTGATAGAAATCGGTTCAGATTTAGATATAGCTCCCATATATATCTTTCGCCCGATTTGGACCAATATTGTCCTAAAAGCCAGAGTTTTGCCCCAATTTGGTTGAAATTTTGCACAGGGAGTAGATTTAGCATTGTAGCTATGCGTGCCAAATTTGGTTGAAATCGATTCAGATTTAGATATAGCTCCCATATATATCTTTCGCCCGATGTGCACTTATATGGACCCAGAAGCCAGAGTTTTGGCCCAATTTGGTTGAAATTTTGTACAATTAGTAATATAGGCATGTGTGCCAAATTTGATTGAGATCGGTTCAGATTTAGATATAGCTCCCATATATATGTTTTTCTGATTTCGACAAAAATGGTCAAAATACCAACATTTTCTTTGTTAAATCTCCACTGCTTAGTCGAAAAGTTGTAAAAATGACTCTAATTTTCCTAAACTTCTAATACATATATATCGAGCAATAAATCATAAATAAACTTTTGCGAAGTTTCCTTAAAATTGCTTCAGATTTAAATGTTTCCCATATTTTTTACTAACATTATGTTCCACCCTAGTGCATTAGCCGACTTAAATTTTGAGTCTATAGATTTTGTAAAAGTCTATCAAATTCTGTCCAGATCGAGTGATATTTAAATGTATGTATTTGGGACAAACCTTTACATATAGCCCCCAACACATTTGACGGATGTGATATGGTATCGAAAATTTAGATCTACAAAGTGGTGCAGGGTATAATATAGTCGGCCCCGCCCGACTTTAGACTTTCCTTACTTGTTTAAAATTATAATTTTTTTTCACTCCTAGTTTTCTTAAAACCAAGAGCGGTATGGGTTTGTTGGAAGATTCACCTTGAAGTTGCGAAGTGGCGTTGGCATTAAATTGTATTTTTGTTTTACCTGCCTTTTTCAGTTTGAACCCAAGTAGAGAGCAGTATATCTGATATATAAACTAATGAGCTGAATTATGTAATGGTAAAAAAGTTCTTTCTTTTGGATTTAAAAATATGAAAAATATCCGAAAATAATAAAAATATGTATTTTCCATTTATATTTTTTTCTATTTTTAGAATTTGCAAAGTATCATCAATATAATACCAAATATTACATTGCTTTCCCATTATTTTTGTCTATGATTGGTTCAAATTTTAATAGACGATTTCAATGTGTGGAAATTTTGGAAAGGAATTGTTACTAAAATTAAATTACCGAGCTCCTTAATACAGGTTTTTATGCTAAAAGACTACAACTGCAAAAGAAGATTATAAATCTGCAACCTGGAACTAATAATTGAACTTGATATTCTATGCAGGTAATGTTTAACAAAATTAACTTTTAATTTAACAAAATTAAATTCGAATTATTCTGTTTACTTTCAGAAAAACTAATTTAGCTTACAGGCTGCTGATTTATTGGAAATCTAGGCGCATCTACATATTAGAAGGACCATGCTAACATGGTTATTATTATAAGGAAGATAATGATTTATATAATTTATGTAATTGTATTTGTAAGTTATGTTAGAACAAACCACAAATGACAAGAACCAAATTTATTTGTCTATTGCATAATTCAAAAAATAATAAAATATTAAATATGTTTTATAAGAAACACATATTTTCTTTTATTTCAAATAAAATTAAATACGATTTTGGGGTCGCAATATATAAATTTTTTGATTGAAATTTATAGCCAATTTCAATTAATTATTTAATTGAATGAATCAAATAGTTGATTGATTTTTGTCGCGAAATTAATTAAAATTTTAATTGATTCAATTAAAACTGTGATTGAATTTTATGTTAAAAATCAATCACGTTTTTAATTGATTCAATCACACAATTAATTGATTCCGTGACAAAAGTCAATTAAATTTTTAATTGAAAATCGTGTTGGTTTTCAATCAAAATGGGTGATTGATACTATCATTTTCGTGATTGAAGACATTTCAATTAAAAAAATGATTGAATCCGCGATTTTCGTGATTGAAATCAAAAAAAAAATTTTTGTGTGTAGTGTAACTAGAGCTTTGTCTAATTTGTATTTAACCAATTCGGCGAATCACCATTGATTTCACCGCCTTATAATTCTGTAATTCCTAATAGAATCGATAATCTAAATTTTAATAATAATACTAATCTGTACAACCAGATTCCATTGAACTCTCAAGCTAATTCTCTGCATAGCAGAAGCTCTTCAAATAATTATAATTTTAATGTGGATAAAATAATTCAATTAAACAAAATTGGGGTCTAAAATTTGATGGGTCTCCGACAACATTAAATGTCGAAGAATTCTTATACCGAGTTACTTCTCTGACCGAGGATCATTTCAATGGTGATTTTAACATTATATGTAGGAATCTAATATATTGTTATCAGGGAAAGCTCGAGACTGGTTCTGGAGACACCGGAAACAGGTAGAGACTGTGACTTGGACAGAGTTTTGTGATACGATCAAATTTCAGTATAAGGATTATAAGTCCATTTCGGATATACGTGAAGAAATTAGAAGTCGTAAGCAAAGATCTGGTGAGTCTTTTAACGTTTTTTATGAAGCCATTTCTACTATAATGGACCGTCTTCCTTCCCCTTTAGATGAAATGGAGTTGATAGAATTATCACAAGAAATCTCAGACAGGAGATAAGGCAGTATCTATTATAAAGGGTGATTTGTTAAGAGCTTGATAACTTTTTTTTTAAAAAAAACGCATAAAATTTGCAAAATCTCATCGGTTCTTTATTTGAAACGTTAGATTGGTCCATGACATTTACTTTTTGAAGATAATTTCATTTAAATGTTGACCGCGGCTGCGTCTTAGGTGGTCCATTCCGAAAGTCCAATTTTGGGCAACTTTTTCGAGCATTTCGGCCGGAATAGCTCGAATTTCTTCGGAAATATTGTCTTCCAAAGCTGGAATAGTTGCTGGCTTATTTCTGTAGACTTTAGACTTGACGTAGCCCCACAAAAAATAGTCTAAAGGCGTCAAATCGCATGATCTTGGTGGCCAACTTACCGGTCCATTTCTTGAGATGAATTGTTCTCCGAAGTTTTCCCTCAAAATGGCCATAGAATCGCGAGCTGTGTGGCATGTAGCGCCATCTTGTTGAAACCACATGTCAACCAAGTTCAGTTCTTCCATTTTTGGCAACAAAAAGTTTGTTAGCATCGAACGATAGCGATCGCCATTCACCGTAACGTTGCGTCCAACAGCATCTTTGAAAAAATACGGTCCAATGATTCCACCAGCGTACAAACCACACCAAACAGTGCATTTTTCGGGATGCATGGGCAGTTCTTGAACGGCTTCTGGTTGCTCTTCACTCCAAATGCGGCAATTTTGCTTATTTACGTAGCCATTCAACCAGAAATGAGCCTCATCGCTGAACAAAATTTGTCGATAAAAAAGCGGATTTTCTGCCAACTTTTCTAGGGCCCATTCACTGAAAATTCGACGTTGTGGCTCGTTAGTAAGTCTATTCATGATGAAATGTCAAAGCATACTGAGCATCTTTCTCTTTGACACCATGTCTGAAATCCCACGTGATCTGTCAAATACTAATGCATGAAAATCCTAACCTCAAAAGAATCACCCTTTATGTGCCAGTACACTCGATCGCCCATCTCAGAAAATTATTTCAAAGACGAGGGTTTTTTCAGTGAGGAATATGTACGACGTGCATATGCCATTCGTACTTCTAATATTTTTTTTGCCACGGAAACAGATTTCTGAAATTGGTATGACTGAAACAGAACCTGTAGTTTCTGAAATGAATGATGGTATCCAATCTTCTGTGGATGCTGTTGGGCCATCTGAAAATATGACATTGTGTTGGAATTGTGATCAACCCGCTCATCACTGGGAGGACTGTGTGCACGATAGATCCATATTATGCTATGGATGTGGAGCTAAACAGATTTATAAGCCACAGTGTCCCAAGTGTCAATCACGAAAGTCAAAAAATTTCTAGCGACAATTTCCATCAAAGGAACAGACGTAATATTTTCTAATAATGATGATAACACTACCGATGTAGACAAAAATGTAATTAGTGAAAATGAAAATTACATTTCAAATAAAATAATTGCTCCCAGATTGACTATTTTAAAACGTGATGTAAATAATTTTTCCAAAAATTTGGAAACGGATTGTACCAACATAATTTACCCACATCTACCGTATCATAAGAGATGGGAAATTTATAAGGCCAGGAGGGACGAAATTTTTCTGGATGACTCTGTTGAGAGTATAACTTTGCGTAAGCCTAAACGAAATACTATTCGTATGAGAAAATTCTATAAAAATTATCGGCTTTGTTCAAAGCTTTTGATAACAGCTATTCCAAAAGATCAGCGTTACTACGCAAAGGTAAAACTTTTCGTATTTTCGGAATATTTTAGACACAGGGGCTAATGTAAGTTGTATAGGGGCAGATTTGGCCCTAGAAAACTTCACTCGCTTCCCCTGTTTTACAAAATGTAAATTGGCAAGGAACAAAGAGTAATAGGATGGCTTTCAATGTATGTCACTTTTGAAGATATTACCAGTCCATTAAATATATTTATAATTCCATCAATATCACAACGTTTAATATTGGGTATTGATTTTTGGAAATGCTTTAAATTAATACCAAATATTTTAAAAACAAGTGATATTGTCGACAAGCCCGTTTTTTCTGTCTGTCCGTCCGATGATTCAATATTTCAAGGACTAATTGAAAATTTGTCCGAAGATAAGTCTAGTCCGTCTCCAAAAGATGATACAAATTTCTATCCTCTCACTCCTAGCCAAAAATGACAGCTTAATGCTGTCATAGAATTATTTCCCAATTTTGATAAACAGAGTTCAGTTCGGACTACCCTGATAAAACGTGATATGATGTCGGCCAAACAAAATCCATTGAACAAAGATATTATCCACTTTCTGCCGCAGTGAAGAAACTTATTATCACAGAGATGGCAGGATATTATCTTTAGGGGTAATCGAACCATCAAACTCCACCTGGAGTTCCCCGATGCGTATGGTGGTAAAGCCAAATAAGATACGTCTTTGTTTAGATGCTAGGAAGGTAAATGCGGTTATTTGATCATTGTATCGGAAAATTTTTCTCAACATTTGGATGTTCTGGTTCGAATCGCGGAATAATTTAAAAAGGCAAATTTAACATTAAATATCAATATGAGCCAATTTTGTGTCACGAAAGTGAAATATCTCCGATACGTAATAGGCAATGGGGGTATCACTACAGACCCAGATAAAGTCAACGCAATTCGAGATTGGCCAACTCCGAGAAATCTCAAACAGTTGCGCGGATTTTTAGGCTTTGCCGGCTGGTATCGGAGAT
This sequence comes from Haematobia irritans, assembly GCF_050003625.1. Lineage (NCBI taxonomy): Eukaryota > Metazoa > Arthropoda > Insecta > Diptera > Muscidae > Haematobia > Haematobia irritans. Next base: position 90,531,278 of record NC_134397.1, on the reverse strand, counting down.
TTATTGAAAATTGTTCGTCAGTAGTTTTTCCGATAACCGATTTGTTGTCGACGAAAAAGAAATTTTCTTGGAGGCCCAGATCGCATTTGAAAAAATTAAATCTCTTCTTAGCTCTTCACCAATTCTAATTAACCCCGATTTCAGTAAAAAGTTGTTCGTACATTGTGATGCGAGCGATTACGGAATCGGCGCCGTATTGGTCCAGCTGGACTCAGATAACATCGAACGACCTGTTGATTTTATGAACAAGAAATTAAATTCGGCTCAGAGAAACTACAGTGTTACAGAGAGGGAATGCCTCGCCGCTGTAGAAGCCATTCAAAAGTTCAGATGTTATCTTGAGTTACAGGGTTTTGAGATCATAACCGACCACTCAAGTTAGGTTTGGCTAATGAGGTAACCTAACGTGAGTGGACGGTCAGCTCGATGGCCCCTGAAGCTCCAGGCCTTTAAATTTACCGTGAGTCATCGCAAAGGTAGGGATAATGTAGTCCCAGATGCCCTATCTAGGATCGACCACGATGAAATATCGGCAATTGAGTTTTCTGACCCAGTGATTGATCTCAATTCAGATTCGTTTAATTCCCCGGAATATGAGAGTTTGAAAGGTAAATTACTTGCTATCCCAGAGAATAATAGACCGGGTCGTATATATGACTGAGCATTTTACTGGTACTGAAGATGATGAGAAACTTTGTTGAAAGCTTTGGGTGCCTGTCGATTTACGCAATGATTTGATTTCGAGATTTCACAATTCTTATATTGCTGGCCATGGGGGTATGCATAAAACTTTGAACCACATCAGGTGTCACTTTCTCTGGCCTGGAATTGTCCATGACGTCATTAATTTTGTCCGAGATTGTTAAACTTGTAAATCTACTGCCCCAAATTTTATAAAGGAGCCTGAAATGGGAAAACCGGCGGTGTCCGAGCGGCCTTTTCACAGGTTATATATCGATAAATTCGCAGTCGCTCAGGCAATATTGGCTTACTCATTGTTCTCGAGCATCTCACGAAGTTCCGTTGGGTACATCCACTTCGGAAGTTTACGTCCAGTGCAATCATAGACTACTTAGAACACCAGATATTTCACTGCTACGGTGTCCCCGAAATAATAGTGAGTGACAATGGGTCCCAACTTAGGTCGAATGATTTAAACGCATTTTTCACTACATTGGGGATAAATCATATATACGGCCTTTTATTCACCCCAATCCAACGTCTCATAGCGTGTAAACAGGTCAATAATTGTGGGCTAAAAGGCTCACATACGGGTTGGGATGAATAACTCAGTGCGATAAATTGCGCTCTAAGGAATTCTTGGCATACTTCAATCCGAAACAACCCTTATCATGCAGTATTTGGTTTCGATATGATAACCCACGGGTGATCATACCAGCTTTTGCGGAATTTGAAACTTCTAGAAGAACCCAGCTGTCAATTATCACGCAATGATAAGCTACAATTGATAAGGAAATATTTACAAAAACACCAAAGAGTTTTTTGAACAAAGCCAAAAACAATATAATTTAAGAGCGAGACCTCAGTGCTTTGAAGTTGGACAAGAAGTACTTCGGCGGAATTTCGTCCGAAGTATCATTGAAAACGCTTCAATAGTAAGTTAGTAAGTTTTGTTAAGGCAAAAGCCAGGGAGAAAGTAGGGTCCCACTATTACATTTTGGAGGATTTGAATGGCAAACTTTTAGGTACATGCCAAGGACATGAGGCTTTAGGATGTAATCCGATATATTAATAAAATCGTTGTTTCAGTGTAATATTTGACACCAAGGTGTAATATTATCCAGTTTGTAATGAACGATTTTTTTATTTTGGTATTCAGAAAAAGAAAATCAATAAGAACAAGTAAGTAAAGTCTAAAGGCGGGCGGGGCCGACTATATTATACCCTTCACCATTATTTAGACCAACATTTGTGTTACCATCTCAACTACTTCAGATTTGCTGGGAGATATATAAAGGTTTGCATTTCCAGATACAAATACTTATAATGGAGATAATTTTTTGTACTTCTACAAAATCTCTAGAATTAAAATTGAAATCGGCTAACGCCCTGAAATGAAACACAATGTTAATATAAAACAAGTATATACGGCCGTAAGTTCGGCCAGGCCGAAGCTTATGTACCCTCCATCATGGATTGCGTAGAAACTTCATCTAAACACTGCCATCCACAATCGAATTACTTAAGTTGCGGTAATGCTTGCCGATGGCAAGGTATCTTAAAACCTCCTAACACCATCCTCTAAATTGTATGTAAGTCCATACGTGGTATATATTAAATCAAAAAAGATCGACCCAATACGTATATAATTCAGTTTGACAAAGTAGTCATAAAATGTTGACAAAATTTTCTACAGAAATAAAATTTTAACAAAATTTTCTATAGAAATAAAATTTTCACACAATTTTCTATAGAAATAAACTTTTGACAAAATTTTTTATAGAAATAAAATCTTGGTAGGTTATTTTTGGCTCGAGCGGCAACCATGATTATGAACCGAATAAAATTTGAACGAAATTTTCTATAGAAATAAAATTTTGATAAAATTTTCTATAGAAATAAAATTTTGACAATGATGAAAATTTTATTATGAACCGAATAAAATTTTAACAAAATTTTCTCTAGAAATAAAATTTTGACAAAATTTTCTATAGAAATAAAATTTTGACAAAATTTTCTATAGAAATAAAACTTTGGTAGATTATTTTTGGCTCTATTGGCAACCATGATTATGAACCGATATGGACCAATTTTTGTGTGATTGGACCAATTTTGGTATGGTTGTTAGCGACCATATACTAACAACACGTGCCTAATTTGAACCGGATCGGATGAATTTTGATCCTCCAAGAGGCTCCGGAGGTCAAATCTGGAGAATGTTTTATATGGGGGCTATATATAATTATGGACCGATATGGACCAATTCTGGCACGGTTGTTAAAGATCATATACTAACACCATGTTCCAAATTACAACCGGATTGGATGAAATTTGTTTCTCTTGGAGACTTCGCAAGCCAAATCTGGGGATTGGTTTATATGGGGGCTATATATAATTATGAACGGATGTGGACCAATTTTTGCATGGTTGTAGAGACCATATACCAACATCATGTACCAAATTTCAGCCGGATCGGATGCGCACAAAAATACATGAACAGACAGACAGACAGACGGTCGGACAGACAGACAGACGGACATCGCTAAATCGACTCAGAATTTAATTCTAAGACGATCGGTATACTGAACGATGACTTTTCCTTCTTGGCGTTACATACAAATGCACAAACTTATTATACCCTGTACCACAGTAGTGGTGAAGGGTATAAATATGGGAAACATTTAAGTCTGAAGCAATTTTAAGGAAACTTCACAAAAGAAGTAGGAAAATAAGAGTCATTTTTACAACTTTTCGACTAAGCAGTGGCGATTTAACAAGGAAAATTTTGGTATTTTGACCATTTTTGTCGAAATCAGAAACACATATATATGGGAGCTATATCTAAATCAGAACCGATGTCAACCAAATTTGGCACGCATAGCTACAATGATTATTCTACTCACTGTGCAAAATTTCAACTAAATCGGAGTTAAAAATTGGCCTCTGTGGTCATATGAGTGTAAATCGGGCGAAAGCTATATATGGGAGATATATCCAAATCTGAACCGATTTCAACCAAATTTGGCACGCATAGTTATAATGCTAATTCTACTCCCTATGCAAAATTTCAACTAAATCGGAGCAAAAAATTGGCCTCTGTGGGCAATTGAGTGTAAATCGGGCGAAAGCTATATATGGGAGCTATATCTAAATCTGAACCGATTTGGCTGATATTTTGCAAGTTTTTCGAGACTCATAAAATATTCGGATGTACGGAAATTGAGGAAGATCGGTTGATATACACGCCAATTATGACCAGATCGGTGAAAAATATATATGGCAGCTATATCTAAATCTGAACCGATTTTTTCCAAAATCAATAGGGATCGTCTTTGAGCCGAAGCAGGACCCTGTACCAAATTTTAGGACAATCGGACTAAAACTGCGAGCTGTACTTTGCACACAAAAATACATCAACAGACAGACAGACGGACATCGCTAAATCGACTCAGAATTTAATTCTAAGCCGATTCGTATACTAAAAGGTTGGTCTATGATTACTCCTTCTTGGCGTTACATACAAATGCACAAACTTATTATACCCTGTACCACAGTAGTGGTGAAGGGTATAAAAATGGTTTATTCTATTTTCCTAAAATGTATTTTCATACCATCAATTTTTCTACCAAAAAAACCGACTTAAAAATTGCTTTTCATTTAAGCATTTTTGCTTTTCTTATTTATGCATTTTTTCTGTCGGTTGAGGTAATTCTAGATATACGATAGCTGCCTACAAAGTTATCGGGCTTAATTGTCTTTTAAACATCGATTCATTTTTTCTGACTTGCTTAACTTTGTCGTGAGAAGAGCGAATTTTAAACTTCCTTTTTGTGCCACACTTTAAACAGAACATATCGAGAGTAGCATTTATAACGAGAAATTAAGTGCATAACTCATGGTTTAGCACAAAATTTTTGTCTTAAAGTCTTACAATAATATTGCGAGAATTTGTGTTTTTTTTTTTCAAATTATTATTAAATTGCAAGTTCTACAGTTTAATAATAAATTCTGCGTATAAAAATTTCCGAAATTCCGGCAAAGTTAAAATTATTTAAAAAAGAAATCTCGATCCACGAAATACTAAAATTTTTTTGGAAGACTACAATTTTTTTCTTTGAATTGTTGGAAAATTCAATTTATCCAAAATCATTATTGGAATCCTCCGTGTTAAGAATTTAGCCAAAATATTGTTTTATAATTTTGGTGTATAATACAGTAATTTCATTAGATCCCTTTTCGATCGAATCGCATTTGAATAACCAAAAGTTATTGCGCACCACGTGTTGGAGAAAAGTTTGCAAAAGAATACAGAAGACACCAACCTTCGGGGTTCTGCGGGCCAGGGCTGCGTTTTCAATACTGCCCCAGACCAATGACAACCTCAACCACATTTGAATTAGCGATTTCGGATAATTCGAGCTAAAATTTGTTAATGAGACACTTCGAAATTTTCCGACTGCACTGTTAGAAAAATATGTTTTTAATATGTTCCGATATAAACAAAATGTGTTTCGGGCACAATTTTTAAACACAATATATTTAAGTGCAAACATGTAATGTTCCTAAACTAACACAAAATGTTTGGGATACATATGTTAATATGTTAGAATATATTATGTTTGGGGCATGAATGTTTCATAAAAATAATATGTGTGAATGTAAACATATATAAATTTACAAATTTCGAGTAAACATATATATGTTGTGATACTTTATTCAAAGAGCGCCAGAGAGAGAGAGAGTTAGTATAGAGAAATAAATAGAGATGGAAACCGGGATGGTTGAATAAAAAGATATCAACATAACACAGCGATAGAATGAAATGAGAGCAATTTCTGTGAAACCGCTTGTATGTTGGTTCGGAAAACTGTTTCATGATAAGGCCATAAATTTTATATGCTTAAGTCTAATTACTATTTAATTTGAATATTAGAATGAGTATTCAGAATAAAGAGAATATACATTCGGAACCAAGAGAATAGACATTTGAAAGAAAAAACAGCATATTTGTATTACAGAAAAAGATGCGAAGAACTCAAAAATTTCGTGGTAGTGAAAATTATGTGAGGGAATGAGCACAATCTTCTTTGGGGAATTCTTCCAAACATATACTATTTTTGGACTCAAAATGCTTCCAAACATATAATACGCTCAGATAAAACAAACATATTAATGTTTCTGCAGTATCCAATAATATATGTGTTTCCTGCAAAATATGTTTGGAACATATGTTAGTGAAGCGATTTTTTTTGAGGGTGTGGTGATGATACTTGCCGCATAATTCTACACAAATTTTTTCAAGAAGGAACAAAAGCTGAAAAACCACATCGACTACAACAAGAATTTATATCTAATGTCTAATCGAGCGAAAATGTACTTGTTCAAATTAACATGAATGTGGGATATGCCTACAATTTCATTCATACTCAAATTTTACAAATAATCAAAATCACAGCAACAATCGTCATCAAACGCTGAGGCCTCTTCGTTAGATAAAGGATTGGTGAGTACAAAGAGAATCATTGATAATTTTGATCACATGTCTATACTCATTCATTTGGGAGAAGGGAAAAAGGGGAGCAAGTGATTTATGAAAACTATCAAAAAAAGAATACTACGTTTATGTAGTAGTTGTTTTTTTTCATATTCCCATTTCATCCATATTTAACATATGTTTCATTATTCATTATTGATTTACCTTTTTTATTTTGTTTCTACTTATTACTATAAGAAAACATTATTATGATTTGAAATAAACCATTAATTTGTTTATCATGAATTTCTAAGAAAAATTCCTTTTGCTTCCCTTATGGATTGATGAGTTAAGATGAATCTACACGGATGAAAAAGACTGTTTTTCATATGTTTGGCTATAAACATTATATGTTTGGAACACAAATTTTTAAACACAATATTTTTGAGTTCAAGCATATAATGTTCATAAACTAGCATAACATGTTTGGGACATATATGTTAATATGTTAGAACATATTATGTTTGGGACATAAAATATTTGTAAATATAATATGCTTGGATGCAAACATATATTAATTTAGAAATAGCCTATAAACATATATGTGTTTAGTAGCTTGGAGCGCTATTTAACAGGGAGCGATATTGAATTAAGTTGGTGGTTGTTGCTTGTTATTACAAAATTAACACTTTATTTTTCCTTGGGCAATTGATCAGCTACTTCTTTGATCCTTACAAACTGTGTGGTCCGCTGTTCGAATCCCCGTCCGGCAAAAGGTAAAATTAAAGTAAAAAAATCATAAAATTGAATAATTTCTTCTACAATGTTTGTATTACAGAAAAAGGTGCTAAGAACTAAAAAATCTCGTGGAAGTGAGAAAGATGTCGGGGAATATACAATTGGGCAGAAACAAAATTTTGAGCATTCAGGTCGAAAACCTACGTTGTTAGCACCTATATTACCTGTTTATTTTCATAATTCATTATGATTGTAAATATATAAATAAATAAATAAAATTTTGAGCACAATATTGTTTGGGAGAATTTTTTAAGCATATAATATTTTTGGGTGCAAAATGCTTCCAAACATATTATATGTTCACATAATAACATATTGTTTTTTGGAAGACAACATTATTGAATTTGGATGCAAAAATACAAAATGTTTGGAACTTAGACTACCCAAACATATATTGTTTAGACCAATATGCTTTCAAACGTATTATATATTGGAAGAGATCAAACATATAAATGTTTGGGCAATACCCAAAAATGTATATGCTTGAAGCAAAATATGTTTGGGAGTATATGTTACAGAAGCGATTTTTTGTGAGGGTTTATGTGTGGGTTCCTATAAATTTTGATTCCCCTGTAGGAATACGTTGGCGCGGGTTATGAGGGAGAATCTCCTCCCATCAAGAGATTCATATAAATATCTAAATCGATTCTGATCAATACTTTTTTTCTCTGATCTCATAATTTTACAACCATACCGGGGTTTTGTTGTTTTGTTGTTTTTTGGTTGTACAGGTCCATTTTAAATTAGTTGGTAACATTTAATTAGGGAGTCTATACAAAAATGTGTCTATGTATCCGAGACAAACATTTGAGGACAAGAACCCCGCCTTTGTCGACTGATCACTAGCAGTTTATGGCTCCCATTGTCTTCAATTGCCTGACTTTCTTTAAGGAGTCCAAATGAGTTTTAGATATCTCAAACAATTTAAGGTATCAACAGATTACTTTGACCGTTACATAACACTTTCTCATATTTTTAATGGAAAATTTTAACTTTTGTAAAAATTAGTAATATGGTACAAGTTATTAAACTTTTGTCGAAAAAATGCTAAATTCATTCTAGAAAAATTCCGCATTTTTGAAAATATTGGAGGTCAAACGTTTCAGACAAGCGGTAGAATACAATAAAAATCTTAAAAAAATATTTATTTGGCACAATATCACACATTTTTGTAATTCACATCCAAAACACTGAATTGGGATCACACCTTAAGAAGTGATGCAAATTCAGTACAACGGCTGTTGAAATGGTGGACATCCGCCCTATGACAAGCTTATGTTAAATTCATCGCTTATGCTCCAATTTTGAACCACTTCCGGATCCAAAAAAAATGTTCAGTCCTCTTTTGGCGACGCTTTTTTTTGCTTGGATATTTATCACATATCATTGTGAATTCAGAATAATTGAATAAATTCTTCTACAGAATGGTGGCAAGAACTATATAAACTTCGTGGAAGAGAAAAATATAAGGGAAGATACAATTAGCCAAAAAGAAACTTCTTTTAGTTAGTTTTTATAAAATTGTTCTTACATCCTGTAAAAGAATTAACGGTTATCGCAAAATGTATATCGTTTGCTTAATATGTAAAGATGCTAAGTCAACCTTTTACAAAAATAGCGGTTCGACAGATAAATCAAAAATACATAGTTTAAAAAATCAAAAATGTATAAATGTCTGTTTTTATCATTGTTTGGTAAGGATATGTAAAAGTGCTAAGTCCTTAACAGGTGCTGACTTACTTACGAGTGCTAACTCAAATTTTAAGTATGGAAGTTGTTCCAAAGGCACAACTTTAAAAGCACTTCCCATAGATGTTCTTTATTTTAACTACACAGGAAGTTCTTTTAATTCAATTATTTATAACTCGCTTTTTCTTAGTTTTAATGGGTAAATTAAATTTTTTGTTTCAAAAAGGTTAAAAACAGAGTACAAATTATTGAAATTTTGTCGAAAAAAAAAATTCTAAATCCATTCAAGAAATATTGCGAATTTTTCAAAATATTTTAATTTAAACAATTCGGACAAGCGTTAGAATGCATTCAAAATCATAAAAAATTATACAAATTATTTATTTGTCAAAATATGACAACATTTTTTAATTCACATCCAAAACACTGAATTTGAATCGCAGAGTAAGAAGAGATGCAAATTTAGTGTAACAGCCGTTGAAATGGTGGACATCCGTCCTATGACAAGCACATGTTAAATTCATCGCTTCTGCGCCATCCATCATCTACTTCCGGATCCAAAAAGAACATTTTTACTACTTTTTTGGCGACGCTTTTTTTACTGGGCCATTTTAGCAAATAGTTAGGTTAGGTTAGGTGGAAGCACGATGAATCAGGCTCACTTAGACTATTCAGTCCATTGTGATACCACATTGGTGAACTTCTCTCTTATCACTGAGTGCCGCCCGATTCCATGTTAAGCTCAATGACAAGGGACCTCCTTTTTATATCCGAGTCCGAACGGCGTTCCACATTCCAGTGAAACCACTTAGAGAAGCTTTGAAACCCTCAGAAATGTCACCAGCATTACTGAGGTGGGATAATCCACCGCTGAAAAACTTTTTGGTGTTCGGTCGAAGCAGGAATCGAACCCACACTGAAAAAAAGCGTACTCGGTTCCAAAGATTTTGTCTTTACTTTAAAAAATTTGGTCTTGATTCCGAGCCAAAGAAGCGGAGAATACAAGTAAGGATACTTTTAATACACAATTCTCTTTTAAATTTAGGTTTTGTGTACTTGCTTCTAGGAAGCAAATTTTAATTTTTCGCTTTCTCAGCTTTTTTTCTTCATATGCTATCAAAGTCCTTAAAAAACGAGTTAACGGCAACTTTATTTTCCAAATTAGGACTCGACTTCCAGTAGAAATTATACTATGTATGAAGTAAAAAACTTCTTTAAAATAACGTTTTGAAAAACATGTCCTATATTTGAACGATTTTTTGCTTTGTAGTCAAGATGCAAAAAGACAACAAATTTAAAGACAATTTCATTAAATTTAAAGAATTTTTCTGAATTATTAAAGTCAAGTTGACCTTAGCCTATAAATTTTGTCTTTCATGTTAAGATACCCATTTTTAAATCAAATCACTTAATTATAAGGACAATACGACTTCATTGAAAAGTTTATCGACTTTTGGACAAAGAAAGTAACTTTATTTTAGAGAAATGCATCTTCTATGCTAAGCAAAATTTGTATTCGTATTCTAAAGACATGAAATCTTTGACCTCACGACAATATTTTTTTCAGTGTAGAACTGTTAAGTTTATTGTAATGAAAAGTTTAAAATTGTACTACAAGGTAATGGAGATTTTTTTGAGAATTTCGTACCTAATCTGCCCAATGTCCGTTTTTTAAAAAAGTGTAAGTTTTTTACTCAAATTTTTATACCCTGCGCCACACTGTGGAACAGGGTATTATAAGTTAGTGCATATGTTTGTAACACCCAGAAGGAGACGAGATAGACACATGGTATCTTTGACAATAATGCTCAGGGTGGGTCCCTGAGTCGATATAGCCATGTCCGTCTGTCCGTCCGTCCGTCTGTCTGTGAACACATTTTTGTGATCAAAGTCTAGGTCGCAATTTAAGTCCAATCGCCTTCAAATTTGGCACATGTTCCTAATTTGGGTCAAAATAGAACCCTATTGATTTTGGAAGAAATCGGTTCAGATTTAGATATAGCTCCCATATATATCTTTCGCCCGATATGCACTAATATGGACCCAGCAGCCAGAGTTTTATACCGATTTGCTTGAAATTTTGTACAAACATAACACTTAGTCGTATAGTCAAGTGGGCAAAATTTGATTGAAATCGGTTAAGACTTAGATATAGCTCCCATATATATCTTTCGCCCGATATAGACGATGGCCCCAGAAACCAAAGTTTTGGCCTAATTTGGTTGAAATTTTGCACAGGGAGAGCTTTAGCATTATAGCTATGCGTGCCAAATTTGGTTGAAATCGATTCAGATTTAGATATAGCTCCCATATATATCTTTCGCCCGATATGCACTTATGTGGACCCAGAAGCCAGAGTTTGATACTGATTAGCTTGAAATTTTGCACAAGGAGTAAAATTGGTAGTATAGTTATGTGTGCCAAATTTGATTGAAATCGGTTTAGATTTAGATATAGCTTCCATATATATTTTTCGCCCGATATGGACTTATATGGCCACAGAAGCCAGAGTTTTATCCCGATTACTTGGAATTTTGCACTAGGAGTACAATTAGTAATATAGTAATGTGTGCCAAATTTGATTGAAATCGGTTCAGATTTATATATAGCTCCCATATATATGTTTTTCTGATTTCGACAAAAATGGTCAAAATACCAACATTTTCCTTGTTAAATCGCCACTGCTTAGTCGAAAAGTTGTAAAAATGACTCTAATTTTCCTAAACTTCTAATACATATATATCAAGCGATAAATCATAAATAAACTTTTGCGAAGTTTCCTTAAAATTGCTTCAGACTTAAATGTTTCCCATATTTATACCCTTCACCACTACTGTGGTACAGGGTATAATAAGTTTATGCATTTGTATGTAACGCCAAGAAGGAGTAATCATAGACCAACCTTTTAGTATACGAATCGGCTTAGAATTAAATTCTGAGTCGATTTAGCGATGTCCGTCTGTCTGTCTGTCTGTTGATGTATTTTTGTGTGCAAAGTACAGCTCGCAGTTTTAGTCCGATTGTCCTAAAATTTGGTACTGGGTCCTGTTTCGGCTCAAAGACGATCCCTATTGATTTTGGAAAAAATCGGTTCAGATTTAGATATAGCTGCCACATATATTTTTCACCGATCTGGTCATAATTGGCGTGTATATCAACCGATCTTCCTCAAATTCCGTACATCCGAATATTTGATGAGTCTCGAAAAACTTGCAAAATATCAGCCAAATCGGTTCAGATTTAGATATAGCTCCCATATATAGCTTTCGCCCGATTTACACTCAATTGCCCACAGAGGCCAATTTTTTGCTCCGATTTAGTTGAAATTTTGCATAGGGAGTAGAATTAGCATTATAACTATGCGTGCCAAATTTGGTTGAAATCGGTTCAGATTTGGATATATCTCCCATATATAGCTTTCGCCCGATTTACACTCATATGACCACAGAGGCCAATTTTTAACTCCGATTTAGTTGAAATTTTGCACAGTGAGTAGAATAATCATTGTAGCTATGCGTGCCAAATTTGGTTGACATCGGTTCTGATTTAGATATAGCTCCCATATATATGTGTTTCTGATTTCGACAAAAATGGTCAAAATACCAAAATTTTCCTTGTTAAATCGCCACTGCTTAGTCGAAAAGTTTTAAAAATGACTCTTATTTTCCTACTTCTTTTGCGAAGTTTCCTTAAAATTGCTTCAGACTTAAATGTTTCCCATATTTATACCCTTCACCACTACTGTGGTACAGGGTATAATAAGTTTGTGCATTTGTATGTAACGCCAAGAAGGAAAAGTCTGAGACCCATCGTTTAGTATACCGATCGTCTTAGAATTAAATTCTGAGTCGATTTAGCGATGTCCGTCTGTCTGTCTGGCTGTCTATCTGTCTGTCCGACCGTCTGTCTGTCTGTCTGTTCATGTATTTTTGTGCGCATCCGATCCGGCTGAAATTTGGTACATGATGTTGGTATATGGTCTCTAACAACCATGGACAAATTGGTCCATATCGGTCCTTAATTATATATAGCCCCCATATAAACCGATCCCCAGATTTGGCTTGTGGAGCCTCTAAGAGAAACATATTTCATCCGATCCGGCTGAAATTTGGTACATGGTGTTGGTATATGGTCTCTAACAATCATGCAAAAATTGGTCCACATCGGTCCATACTTATATATAGACCCCATATAAACCGATCTCCAGATTTGGCTTGCGAAGCCTCAAAGAGGAGCAAATTGCATCCAATCCGGCTGAAATTTGGTACATGGTATTAGTATATGGTCTCTAACAACCGTGCAAAAATTGGTCCACATCGGTCCATAATTATATATGGCGCCCATATAAACCGATCCCCAGATTTGGGTTGCGGAGCCTCAAAGAGAAGCAAATTTCATCCAATCCGCCCGAAATTTGGTACATGATATTGGTATATGGTCTCTAACAACCATGAAAAAATTGGTCCACATCCGTTCATAATTATATATAGCCCCCATATAAACCGATCCCCAGATTTGGCTTGCGAAGTCTACAAGAGAAGCAAATTTCATCCAATCCGGTTGTAATTTGGAATATGGTGTTAGTATATGATCTTTAACAACCATGCAAAAATTGGTCCACATCCGTTCATAATTATATATAGCCCCCATATAAACCGATCCCCAGATTTGGCTTGCGAAGTCTCCAAGAGAAGCAAATTTCATCCAATCCGGTTGTAATTTGGAACATGGTGTTAGTATATGATCTTTAACAACCGTGTCAGAATTGGTCCATATCGGTCCATAATTATATATAGCCCCCATATAAAACATTCTCCAGATTTGACCTCCGGAGCCTCTTGGAGGAGCAAAATTCATCCGATCCGGTTCAAATTAGGAACGTGGTGTTAGTATATGGTCGCTGACAACCATACCAAAATTGGTCCAATCACACAAAAATTGGTCCATATCGGTTCATAATCATGGTTGCCACTAGAGCCAAAAATAATCTACCAAAATTTTATTTCTATAGAAAATTTTGTCAAAATTTTATTTCTAGAGAAAATTTTGTTAAAATTTTATTCGGTTCATAATAAAATTTTCATCATTGTCAAAATTTTATTTCTACAGAAAATTTTATCAAAATTTTATTTCTATAGAAAATTTTGTGAAAATTTTATTTCTATAGAAAATTTTGTTAAAATTTTATTTCTGTAGAAAATTTTGTTAAAATTTTATGTCTACTTTGTCAAACTGAATTATATACGTATTGGATCGATCTTTTTTGATTTAATATATACCACGTATGGACTTACATACAATTTAGAAGATGGTGTTAGGAGGTTTTAAGATACCTTGCCATCGGCAAGCGTTACCGCAACTTAAGTAATTCGATTGTGGATGGCAGTGTTTAGATGAAGTTTCTACGCAATCCATGATGGAGGGTACATAAGCTTCGGCCTGGCCGAACTTACGGCCGTATATACTTGTTTTATATTAACATTTCATTTCAGGGCGTTAGCCGATTTCACACTGAAAAAAAAGCATACTCGGTTCCAAAGATTTTGTCTTTACTTTAAAAAATTTGGTATTGATTCCGAGCCAAAGAAGCGGAGAATACAAGTAAGGATACTTTTAAGACACAATTCTCTTTTAAATTTAGGTTTTGTGTACTTGCTTCTAGGAAGCAAATTTTAGTTTTTCGCTTTCTCAGCTTTTTTTCTTCATATGCTATCAAAGTCCTTTAAAAACGAGTTAACGGCAACTTTATTTTCCAAATTAGGACTCGACTTCCAGTAGAAATTATGCTATGTTTGAAGTAAAAAACTTCTTTAAAATTAAGTTTTGAAAAACATGTCCTATATTTGAAGGATTTTTTGCTTTGTAGTCAAGATGCAAAAAAACAACAAATTTAAAGACAATTTTATTAAATTTAAAGAATTTTTCTGAATTATTAAAGTCAAGTTGACCTTAGCCTATAAATTTTTTCTTTCATGTTAAGATACCCATTTTTAAGTCAAATCACTTAATTATAAGGACAATACGACTTCATTGAAAAGTTTATCGACTTTTGGACAAGGAAAATAACTTTATTTTAGAGAAATGCGTCTTCTATGCTAAGCAAAATTTGTATTCGTATTTTAAAGACATGAAATCTTTGACCTCACGACAATATTTTTTTTAGTGCAAATTTAATTCTAGAGATTTTCTAGAAGTACAAAAAATTATCTCCATTATAAGTATTTGTATCTGGAAATGCAAACCTTTATATAGCTCCCAGCAAATTTGAAGTTGTTGAGATGGTAACACAAATGTTGGTCTAAATAGTGGTGAAGGGTATAATATAGTCGGCCCCGCCCGACTTTAGACTATACTTACTTGTTTTTTTTACTAAACTTGTGTTCCACCCTAGTGTATTAGCCAACTTAAATTTTGAGTCAAAGATTTTGTAAAAGTCTATCAAATTCTGTCCAAATCGAGTGATATTTAAATGTATGTATTTGGGACAAACCTTTATATATATCATCCAACACATTTGACGGATGTGATATGGTATCGAAAATTTAGATCTACAAAGTGGTGCAGGGTATAATATAGTCGGCCCCGCCCGACTTTACACTTTTCTTACTTGTTTATTTATTCGTTACCGAGTTAATAAAAACCCATAAAATAATTTTTTTTCCGGTAGTTTCATTTTGGACGTTAATGGGTTAAAGGAAAGTTTATAATCATTGCTCCAAAAAATTTTTTGATTAAATTTAGTACACAAATTTTGGAAATTTGTGTCTCTCTGTCGGAGGTTTTAAAGTAAATTTTCTTTAAAGTAAAGAAAGACGTGTTTAATGTAAAGAAAATATCCTTAAATCAAGTGAATATTTATGTTTAAGATAAAAACGCATTAAATATAGATTAAGATTTATTTTAAGGATTTGGATCTTTAGATTAAAGTTTTTAGGAATTAAGAAATCCCTTTTTACCTTGAAGTATCTGTTATAATTTGGATATTTAAAATGGCTTTATGAATATATCGCAAACTGGCTTTATGAATATATCGCGGATATATAAGATCTGTACCCAATATTAATTTTATTGATCCTACACCCATAGAAAAAAAGTCAGCTAAAAACAGCAGTCGATGTCTGCTGTTTTCTTTTTCTACTTCAGGGACTAGCAAAAAACAAATTATAACCTTTTTATGTTATAAATTTTCCCCAAAGCATATTTATGATAAATATTCAAAAATTTTGGCGAATACTATAGACATTCATAAAATATTGTTTTAATTGTGTTACAATAGCCCCTTAGCCCAAACTAAAACATGTTTTAGTATAATTGAACATAAAAAATAGCAGACAATGTTTGCTATTTCAGCAAACAGTGACTTCTTCCCTTTTTTAGCAGACTTTTTTGCTATTTTAGCAGAATTTTCTTCTGTTTGTACTAGAAAATTCCTTTGGGTGTAGATTTAAAGCCAGAGAGGTCCATCAAAAATGGTTTTATTTTAAAGAAGCTGAATCTTTGGCTCAAAATCAGTACAAAAATCCTTAACTGAAGGTCGAAATCTTTGGATCCACGTTGACTTTTTCTTGAGTTTATATACCTGTAACAATAATGAAGATCGTATTCATATATTTGTTTAAAACTTCAATTGAGTACTTATTATTGTGGAGAAATATGTTAAATAAAAAGTAAAAAAAGAACGGTTTTTAAAATCATAAAAAGTGCTAAGTCATAAAACAACTGTAACGAAGACAATTCATGTTCGTTTTGGTATTTTGTAGAGTGTTCGTGTTGAACAGTGATGCAATTATGATAACTACAGTTACAGTTTTTCGAGAAGAGGTTTATTTCACAATTTATTAAGTATTTTGTCTCTCCTGTAAAATTTCTAAAATTGGACTTAGCACATTTAAATATTAAGCTAACGATATACTTTTCTTCCGAACAAACTTCATTACAGCGAACAGCAAATGGGAAACGATATTTGTTATCTAGGTTACTATATCCTGAAAAATAATTGGTTTATAATTCCAAATCACATCGAATTACTTGCTCCACCCAATTAATTTTACATTTTTGTCACATTCACAGTTTATCCGAGGATAATTTTTTTTCTTCGTGTAGCCAATATCAAGCGGACTTACTGAAGTATTTGTGCCAAAAATGAGATCACTCTGCCTGATATGAAAATTCAAACTTTAAAAAGTTCAGGCGAACAATTACATCACTGGTTTATTTGCATCATCAGCAAATGAAACAACTTTCTGTACTCCTTTTTCCACTAGCAGTGCATTCATTATACAACAAACGCTAAGAATAATGATGCCCTATATTATTTATTATTTGACTAGTTATCATGTTAAACGCTGCAATGTAATAAAAGTACCCAAGACTAAGTATGATGATGAACTTAAAAAAAAGAGAAGTGGAACAGTTCCGCGCTGTATTGTAGTTGTTTTGCTTTTTTATTATTTGCCAAACAAAAGATGGATGAAATATCGCACAAAAAGTTGAGCAACATCTCGTTTTGAGTAGCACAAGTGTTGCAAGTTGCTGCAAGTTTTGTAACATCATCCATTGCACAATAAGTTGCGACCAGCCACTCCTCAGCCCCGCCAAGAGTCTTCATTTGTAAACTGTAGCAAACGAACTATGCATTAGATTAGAAAGAAGCTGTATGTGTTTGTGTGTAGGTGTGAACGCTTGAGCTTAGAATGAAAGGGCAGGCAGAAAATTCAGATGGTAACAATATCCGTTTCCGTGGAACACTGAAATACCAACGTTCGAAGTTTGAGTCGGAATGAATCCAAGGTTTATAAATAATTGAGTTAGTTTTTGGCTAAACAAAGGTCCTGAATGTGAGCGAATTGTCGTTCGCTGGAGCAAAAGTTTGCATACAATTACGAACGGATGAAATCAAAATACAAAAGAGCTGCCTTGATCCTTGTGAAATTGTTGTGATGCCGAGGAGTAAAGAAAAACACAAGCTTTCATATCAGAAATGTCATTTATTTTGCAGTTTTTGGCATTTAGCGCGTAAATGCATTTTTAACGCTCGACTGCTATTGTTGCAATTCTTTTTTTTTTCGTTACCATTGTTGATTATAATTCGCCTTAATTTCCAGCAACTCTTATTGGATACCATAACACCACCAGTAGTAATGTGGGTTCACCAAACATTTAATTCAAGAACTTTTGTGAATGGTGCTGAACAAACCATATCTCTGCGTTCTTTGTTTCTTACTTAATAATTTGTATTTTTGTCTAAACAAAAGAGTCGAATATACGATACCCTATATCAATCTATTAAGACATTCGAATTTTGTTACCTAAAAAAGCATTTTTACTTATTTACACCCAGAAAAAAGTGCCTTCGAAACTAAAGGAAAAAATTTTCATCAATATAGTTTATCCATTTTATTTCCATTAAGGTAAATTTTTGTGAAAAATAATAAAATTTACTCGTTTCAGTAAAAAAATCCTAAACTGTAAGCAGTTAGGATTAGTTCATTAACTAGAATAAGGCATGGAATTTTACTCATACTATTTTCTTCGCTGGGTATAAGAATTTACTACTGAAAAAGAAAATTTTATTCACCGATAACAAAGCATTCGTAAAAATAAACAAAAACCGAACTAACACCAAGTTTCCTCAAAATTAGTAAAATTCCTTAAAAAATGATAATTGCGACTTCCTTTATAATAGAAAGTTTTTCATACATACGAACAACACTTGGCATAGAAAAATATTTTAGTTCATTCGTACTAAGAAGTATGCAATCCTTTCAAAACTTAAGGAAACACACTTGTTAGAATATAGGAAATTTTCCTACATTTCTATTGTCTACCTGTAATCGATACCTGTCATCGTAATCGATGTGTTTGCGCGTGGGTGTAATCGATATATTTGCGCGTCGGTTGTTTTTTTAGTTGGAATCGCGTTGTTTTGGTATACGGAGAGATTGTTAAAAAATAATATGGTAAAATAATATAATAAATAACAAATAAAATATATAAAATATTTGTTATTTTAAATTAGTGAGAAAAATTTTCGTTTTTTTAAATAAATCTATCAATGTTCGTGATAGTGTATAAAGAAAGAAAACACCAGCAGAATAACAACCCTTTCATTTGTCTTCATTTTGGAATCTTCAATTATCAGGTAATATTCAGTGACGCTAACCTTTTGCAACAAAAATGTTTTATGATTTTTTATATTTGTAGGTATTGAAATTGTAAAAGGAGGACAAAATCGTTAGGCAGCAACTTATTAAAAGTGAAAAGTACAAGAAGAAGAAAAAGTGCGTTTTACAGTTGATAATATCACACGGAAATTGGAAATAGTGGAATAATAAATTAATATTTCAAAGAGATTCGATGCTGTTGATTCTTAATAAATATATTCAATATATTAATAAAACATGTCTTTTATTGAAGATAAAATTGCTATAGAAATAAATAAAATTGTATTTAAAAACGAAGGTAAGCAGTTCTAATTATGAAGTAAAAGTTTTACCACAAATGTGTAAGATTTGTCGAAATGAATGAAAAAATTTCAATAAAATCATTCCATATATGAATTCAAATTAGTTAAATTTTTTCATTCTGTAGTATAGTGGTATATAAATATAGGAAAATGTTAACTAATATATGGAATGCATTATTCCTAATTTCTACGAAAATCACATCGTTCAAACAAATAAAAATGTCTTTGGCGCTATACGAAGTTCAACTTTCTTCACAATGAGTTTATTTTAACTTAAAGAAGGGGTCACTTTTTTCTGGGAGTACT
Organism: Haematobia irritans; assembly: GCF_050003625.1. Taxonomy (NCBI): domain Eukaryota; kingdom Metazoa; phylum Arthropoda; class Insecta; order Diptera; family Muscidae; genus Haematobia; species Haematobia irritans. The sequence goes on along the minus strand of NC_134397.1, from coordinate 90,511,866 downwards.
AATTTCGTATGTGTTGATGCTTCCCAGTTGTTAAAGGTATCACACAACATAAATTCAATTTGCAATCGAGTAGTTAAAGATTTTTCAATATTTATCGCTGTTCCTCTATCTTATACGAAACCTTTCTTTCCACATCAAATGGAAGAATTTTTTTTATTATTATTATTTCGAAGAGCAAGGCACTTTATATTTTTTTTATCGATTATGTTTCAAAAAAGAAGTAAAAACAACTTCAAAATTTTTTATTTTATTTTTTTATTTATTTATTTATGTTTCAATTCGAATCAGGGCAAAGCTTTTCAAATACTCATTATTGATAATCAATATATTCTTATACAAACGAAGGGAGCCACCGTGGTGCAATGGTTAGCATGCCCGCCTTGCATACACAAGGTCGTGGGTTCGATTCCTGCTTCGACCGAACACCAAAAAGTTTTTCAGCGGTGGATTATCCTACCTCAGTAATGCTGGTGACATTTCTGAGGGTTTCAAAGCTTCTCCAAATGGTTTCACTGCAATGTGGAACGCCGTTCGGACTCGGCTATAAAAAGGAGGTCCCTTGTCATTGAGCTTAACATGGAATCGGGCAGCACTCAGTGATAAGAGAGAAGTTCACCAATGTGGTATCACAATGGACTGAATAGTCTAAGTGAGCCTGATACATCGGGCTGCCACCTAACCTAACCTAACCCATACAAACGAAATGAACTTTTACGAATAGAGAAACCAAAATTTATTTTATTTACGGCCTTTTTCATGTAGCTCCGTTAAAATGCAACTGCCAGTTAACAGAAAATAAATTGAAAATATCTTCTTTATGAACTGAAAAAATTTCAGCAATTAAATTCATAATTGGCATATGGTATGTTTAAAAATTCGTTACAGTTTAAAAATTCGTTAGCTAACGGAGCTGCATTAAAATGTGGGTTAGAGTGGTTGTGATAAACTAAAATGCAAAAATATTTGCCTACAAGACCTATCGTGCACTAAACATAACATTCCCAAACATTAACACAACAATCGAAAATGAACAACAATGCAATTTTGTTTACGAAATTGGATGTAATGGAAGTAATAACCAAAGCTCTGATCTTGTGTACATGCACCCTCAAAAAAAAAATCGCTTCTGTAACATATGCCCCAAACACACTTTGGTTCAAGCATATATATTTTCAGGATTGGTGATTGGTGTGATTGGTGATTGTATTGTTCAAACATATTATGTTTCACCAGGCATACACTGGTAGAAAAAAATTTTAATGAAGTTTTCCTTGTGCATACATATTCTTAGGGCGCCAATTAGTTAATTCCATTCTTTTACTTGCAGGTCTCTCTTTCTAAACACATATATGTTTATAGGCTATTTCTAAATTAATATATGTTTGCATCCAAGCATATTATATTTATAAACATTTTATGTCCCAAACATAATATGTTCTAACATATTAACATATATGGCCCAAACATGTTATGTTAGTTCATGAACATTATATGCTTGCACTTAAAAATATTGTGTTAAAAAATTTGAGTTCCAAACATTAATTATTATACCCAACAGCGTTGCCAATTTAGCTTTTTTCCCGCTAGATTTGGCTTTTTTTGAAGACGTTTAGCGGGAAAAAAATGCATTTAGCTTTTAGCTTTTTTCTGGCTTTTTTTCATGACCCTTTAAGCTATTTTTGGCTTTTTTTATTTTCGACATGTTTCTATTGAAATATGGATAAATCGACGTTTTTATCTAAGCCTTGCTGCAAGTATAAGGGTTTCCACATATTTCAAAGCTCAGTTGAAACATTAATAATGAGTCCAGCCATTATGCGGGCATTTTTGTAGCAAATACACCTTGTTGTAAAGTTTTTTCATTATATACATAAAGGTTATCGTAAACTTTAAATTTACTATTACCATACAAATTTGTTAGATAAACTGTCAGTAAATTATTGGGAATATTATCATTTGACTCGTTTATCCTTTTTATGTTATTATAATATTCTAAAGTTATTACGATATTACTAAAATAAAATAGTAGATGTGAATAGCTTTGTGCACTGAAAAAATATTGTCGTCTCCTTAAAATACGAACGCGAATTTTGGTTATAATATCATTTGTGAATTTCTTTTATATAAACTGTTTTCCTTGTCCAAAAGACGATAAAGTCGTTTTGTCCTTATAATTAAGTGATTCAACTTAAAAATGGGTATGTTTTCATGAAAGAAGGAAGAATTAATGAAATAGTCTTTAAATGTGAGGAGTTTTTGCATCTTAACCACAAACCAAAATAGCGTTCAAAAATAGAAGATGTTTTTCAACACTTTATTTTAAAAACGTATATATACAATAATTTCTACTTGAAGTCGAGTCTGAATTTGGAAATTTAAGTTGGCGTTATCACGTTTTTAAAGCACTTTGATAGCTCATGAAGAAAAGGAAAATGTTTTTACTGGGAAATGTAAACTATAGGTATTTTCTACAATTTAAATAAAAGTAATGTATTTCGAATTTTTCACAATTTCAAAACCAAACTAAAATTTTATTTAAAAAAATGACAAATCATTTTTTTACCAAATCCAAAGCATGCTTAGATCATTTAATATTTTAAAATAACAAGTAAATAAAATAGAGGTGTTGGGAAGGTAGCTCCCACAAAACGAAGGACTTCCAGTAAAAAATTTGTAATCAAATTAGTAATCAAAATGTATCGAATACGCAAACAGAGCTAATATGCCTTAGATATTGTTACAGTCTCACAGAAGTAGAATTAAAATGAAAATAATATGCATTGTAAGTGAAATAAAGCCTTTAAGTTTGTTATATTTCAATCAAAAATGTGACTTTTGATACAAAAAAATTTAGCTTTTTTTCTAGCTATTTTTTAGCATTTTTTAGCTTTTTTTAGCCATTTTTTTGGGCAAATCTAGCGGTTTTTGGTGAAACAATTCTGGCAACGCTGATACCCAAACATATGAAAAACAGTATTTTTCGTTCGTGTGCAACCCGACGAGCTCTTCAAACGAACTCAAAACGGACATAGCAAAAACAGGAAAAAACAAGTATATACGGCCGTAAGTTCGGCCAGGCCGAAGCTTATGTACCCTCCATCATGGATTGCGTAGAAACTTCTTCTAAACACTGCCGCCCACAAGTGGCAGTTAAGTTGCGGTAACGCTTGCCAATGGCAAGGTATCTTAAAACCTCCTAACACCATCTTCTAAATTGTATGTAAGTCCATACGTGGTATATATTAAATCGAAAAAGATCGATCCAATACGTATATAATTCAATTTGACAAAGTAGACATAAAATTTTGACAAAATTTTCTACAGAAATAAAATTTTAACAAAATTTTCTATAGAAATAAAATTTTCACAAAATTTTCTATAGAAATAAAAATTTTCACAAAATTTTCTATAGAAAGAAAATTTTGACAAAAATGTCTACAGAAATAAAATTTTAACAAAATTTTCTATAGAAATAAACTTTTGACAAAATTTTCTATAGAAATAAAATCTTGGTAGATTATTTTTGGCTCGAGTGGCAACCATGATTATGAACCGAATAAAATTTGAACAAAATTTTCTATAGAAATAAAATTTTGGCAATGATGAAAATTTTATTATGAACCGAATAAAATTTTAACAAAATTTTCTCTAGAAATAAAATTTTGACAAAATTTTCTATAGAAATAAAATTTTGGTAGATTATTTTTGGCTCTAGTTTCAAGTTTTGTGTGATTGGACCAATTTTGGTATGGTTGTTAGCGACCATATACTAACACCACGTTCCTAATTTGAACCGGATCGGATGACTTTTGCTCCTCCAAGAGGCTCCGGAGGTCAAATCTGGAGAACGTTTTATATGGGGACTATATATAATTATGGACCGATATGGACCAATTTTTGCACGGTTGCTAGAGACCATATACCAGCCGGATCGGATGAAATTTGCTTCTCTTAGAGGCTCCGCAACCCAAATCTGGGGATCAGTTTATATGTGCGCTATATATAATTATGGACCGATGTGGACCAATTTTTGCACGGTTGCTAGAGACCATATACCAATACCGATCCAAATAGCCAAATCTGCGGATCGGTTTATATGGGGGCTATATATAATTAAGTACCGATATGGACCAATTTTTGCATGGTTGTTAGAGACTATATACCAACACCATGTACCAAATTTCAGCCGGATCGGATGAAATATGCTTCTCTTAGAGACTCCACAAGCCAAATCTGGGGATCGGTTTATATGGGGGCTATATATAATTATGGACCGATGTGGACCAATTTTTGCATGGTTGTTAGAGACCATATACCAAAACCATGTACCAAATTTCAGCCAGATCGGATGCAATTTGCTTCTCTTTGAGGCTCCGTAAGCCAAATCTGGGGATCGGTTTATATGGGGGCTATATATAATCATGGACCGATGTGGACCAATTTTTGCATGATTGTTAGAGACCATATACCAGCATCATGTACCAAATTTCAGCCGGATCGGATGAAATATGCTTCTCTTAGAGGCTCCACAAGCCAAATCTGGGGATCGGTTTATATGGGGGCTATATATAATTATGGACCGATATGGACCAATTTTTGCATGGTTGTTAGAGACCATATACCAACACCATGTACCAAATTTCAGCCGGATCGGATGAAATATGCTTCTGTTAGAGGCTCCACAAGCCGAAGCTGAGGGTCCCTTTATATGGGGGCTATACGTAAAAGTGGACCGATATGGCCCATTTTCAATACCATCCGACCTACATTAATAACAACTACTTGTGCCAAGTTTCAAGTCGATAGCTTGTTTCGTTCGGAAGTTAGCGTGATTTCAACAGACGGACGGACGGACGGACATGCTTAGATCGACTCAGAATTTCACCACGACCCAGAATATATATACTTTATGGGGTCTTAGAGAAATATTTGGATGTGTTACAAACGGAATGACAAAGTTAATATACCCCCATCCTATGATGGAGGGTATAAAAACAGCTCTCCCACAACATATTTTAAGAACGGGATACACAGCTGATTTTGACGGAATTAAAATTTTGAACAATTTTGAGAGAGAAAATAAAAAGTCAGAGTATACAACAAAAAATAAATAGAACAATGAATGTCGAGAAGATACACTCAAAAAAAAGTGAACTCTCTATTTCACTAAAGCCAATTTAACTTTATTTTAGTTCATGGAATTATTATGTTTGGAGAAAGTTTCCTTTACTCTAATAATTTTTTGTCTACGTTAGTTAAATTAACTAAAACCGAGGAAAAAATATACTCAAATGAAGCATAAAGATTAACTAAATTCGTGTCTTCCACAAAATAGTTCAGAATTTCTTTAAATTTGTAAATTTTAACAAAAATGCGTCCATCATGAACTTCGTATGTTACTAAAGACATTCTTGCAATTTTGAACTCCAAGTTTTTCCTTCAAACTACAAAATTTTTTTTTAACAAGTGAAAAAAACTTAGTTATATCTAATAAATTTTCTTGAATTTGTCAAAAAATATTTACTTATTTTTATGACTCTGCGTGATGCCAACGTTTGTAATACTGTTTAGTTAAAATTTTCTACAAATATTCAAAATTTTCTAAAATTAACCGAAAGTTTTCTTCCTGGTGGGTTCTCTCTTTTTTTTGTACGGATACATAGTTTTAAGCTGTGTTGTGTTTATTATTTTTTTGTCTTTATATGTTTATATTTGATTGTAACGTGTAAATTTAATGTAAAAACAAACTTAAAACAATATCTATGTAAATTAATCGTGCTTTTGTTTTCAATTAAAATTTTAATGTATTTTATTCAAATAGACGAAGCCCCTGAGGAAGACAACAAGAAATTGTCAAAACTTTAGATATTTATTACCTTGTTTTTATTTACAAAACTATATTGGTCTAACGGCCATTTTCATGTAGCTCCGTTAGGCTTTAACTGCCAGTTAACAGAAAGTAAATTGCAAATATCTTCTCTCCGGTTAACTTTAACTGAAAAATTTTCGTCAGTTAAGTTAAGGCAGGATGGCAGCTTCGTCTATAATACGATTTAAAAGTTGGTTAGTTAACGGAACACTAACGGAGCTTTATGAAAATGGGGGTAAGTAGCTTAACAAACTGACTGTTTTGATGATTGTTTTTCGTTCGAATAGGTTTTCGTGTGATTTACGGGAACGAGGCATTAGATCTGAAGGGATAGGTCAAAAATTGTGAACATAATTCTCAAATGGAATTATCTTGAGATCTCAATATTTTAGGGACTAAACGTATCCCTACGTTTCCCTATCCCTACAAGTAAACTCAAAAAAAGATTACTTGAAACCAAAAATGTTGACCTTCCATTAAAGAGTTTGATATTGACTTCGAGCTCAAGATTCAGCTTCTTTAAAAAAATAAATTTTTAGGAGCCCATCTAGCTTTAAATGTAGGATAAAAAAATTTAATTAGGATACATATCTCGTTTACCGAATTTTCATTCTCTTTTTTTGCGATAAATTTGTAAAGCTACAACCATATGCGCATTATAACAGACACTTCAAATTAAAAAATGTTTTCTTAATAAAAAAAATTAAATCGAAGATGCAAAATCCAAAGTAATTGTAAAGCATATTTGATGCGTTTTTATATTAAATCTAAAGATTACTTCAGGGAAAGGTCAAAAACCTTTGTTGTTAGCACCTAATTTTTTTTATATTCATTTTCATAATTTATAATGATTGTAAATCTTGTATTTAGTAAATAAATTTAGGGAAATTTTGTATTAGTTCAAAGACATAACATACGACTTTAACGGAGGGACATAAATTTCCAAAGCTTGTGTCCTAAACTTAATAAAAAAATTTAAAGCAAATATTATAAACTTTATTTTAATTGAAAATGCATTATTTTAAAGAAATTTGTCCCTTTTATTGTGTAAATAAAATTTACATTGCGGATTCAAAACTTGAAGTGGAAAATGTCTCTTTCATTTGATTTGAGATCTAACTTCTGTTGATTTATACAGTGACTGGTTACACTAGTTTACACTGAAAATGTACACTTGATGAGAGTCGACTTTTCTTATGTATTTTGATCTGCTGAATTCAAAAAAAAAAATTTAGTTTTTGAGATATCCCGTTTTTTTAAGTTTTTCGCTCTTTTTCACTAAAAAAAATTATATCTCGAGTTAGAAATGTCCGATTATATTGTTCTTGGTACCTAAATGAAAGGTATTAAGGTATTAAGATGACGAATAATCGTGTATAATTGGATCTGTGATAAGTTAAGTGGTTCAAAAAATATCGATGCGAAAAAGCCAAAATTTCCAAAAAACAATGGACCTTTTCCGCCAGAAAAGTATAAAACATTGAAAAACCGTCGGGTTACTCTTCATGGTCGTATAGATGATATTCTAACGTAAGTTATAAGACCAACTAGAAGAAAAACGATCGAAAAATTACAAAGTTAAGCAACTGAATGATGTCAAATCATGCAAATATGAGCCACTCGCCCACATAAAAATGCATTCCTCTGCGGCCGAGACGCTCATATTTATGAGTTTCTCATATTTATTTGCATGATTTGACATCGGATTTGTTCACTCAATTGCTTATAACTTTGTCATATGTCGGTCGTTTTTCTTCTAGTAGCTTCCGTTAGAGTACAATCTATACGACCATGTAGAGAATTTGTATACCCTTCACCACTACTGTGGTACAGGGCATTTGTATGTAACGCCAAGAAGGAGTAATCATAGACCAACCTTTTAGTATACGGATCGGCTTAGAATTAAATTCTGAGTCGATTTAGCGATTTCCGTCCGTCTGTCTGTCTGTCTGTCTGTTGATGTATTTTTGTGTGCAAAGTACAGCTCGCAGTGTTAGTCCGCTTGTCCTAAAATTTGGTATAGTGTCCTGTTTCGGCTCAAAGACGATCCCTATTGATTTTGAAAAAAATCGGTTCAGATTTAGATATAGCTGCCATATATATTTTTCACCGATCTGGTCATAATTGGCGTGTATATCAACCGATCTTCCTCAACTTCCGTACATCCGAATATTTTATGGGTCTCGAAAAACTTGCAAAATATCAGCCAAATCGGTTCAGATTTAGATATAGCTCCCATATATAGCTTTCGCCCGATTTACACTCAAATGACCACAGAGGCCAATTTTTAACTCCGATTTAGTTGAAATTTTGCACAGGGAGTAGAATTAGCATTGTAGCTATGCGTGCCAAATTTGGTTGAAATCGGTTCAGATTTAGATATAGCTCCCATATATAGCTTTCGCCCGATTTACACTAATTTGCCCACAGAGGCCAATTTTTTGTTCCGATTTAGTTGAAATTTTGCATAGGGAGTAGAATTAGCATTGTAACTATGCGTGCCAAATTTGGTTGAAATCGGTTCAGATTTGGATATATCTCCCATATATAGCTTTCGCCCGATTTACACTCATATGACCACAGAGGCCAATTTTTAACTCCGATTTAGTTGAAATTCTGCACAGGGAGTAGAATTAGCATTGTAGCTATGCGTGCCAAAGTTGAAATCGGTTCAGATTTAGTTATACCTCCCTTATATATGTTTTTCTGATTTCGACAAAAATGGTCAAAATACCAACATTTTCCTTGTTAAATCGCCACTGCTTAGTCGAAAAGTTGTAAAAATGACTCTAATTTTCCTAAACTTCTAATGCATGTATATCGAGCGATAAATCATAAATAAACTTTTGCCAAGTTTCCTTAAAATTGCTTCATATTTAAATGTTTCCCATGTGTTTTCTTTTACTAAAATTGTGTTCCACCCTAGTGCATTAGCCAACTTAAATTTTGAGTCTATAGATTTTGTAAAAGTCTATCAAATTCTGTCCAAATCAAGTGATATTTAAATGTATGTATTTGGGACAAGCATTTATATATAACACCCAACACATTTGACGGATGTGATATGGTATCGAAATTTTAGTTCTACAAAGTGGTGCAGGGTATAATATAGTCGGCCCCGCCCGACTTCAGACTTTCCTACTTGTTACTTGTTTTTAAATGATTTATACTTTTCTGGCGGAAAAGGTCCATTGTAAAATACGATTTTTTTAAAATTTAGTTTTTTCGCTTTTCGTTTTTCGATATTTTTTAAACCACTTAACTTATCAAAGATCCATTTATAAACGATTATTGGTCATCTTAATGCCTTTCATTTAAGTACCAACAACGATAACAACGATAATCGGACATGTCTGACTCGAGATATAATTTGTTTACTTAAAAAAAATAGCGAAAAACGAAAAATAATGGGATATCTCAAAAACTGTTCCATAAAACATTTCAAATATTTTTTTGTTTGGAATTCAGCAGATCAAAATCCATAAGAAAAGTTGCCTCTCATCAAGTGTACATGAAATTTTTATACCCTCCACCATAGGATGGGGGTATATTAACTTTGTCATTCCGTTTGTAACACATCGAAATATTGCTCTAAGACCCCATAAAGTATATATATTCTGGGTCGTGGTGAAATTCTGAGTCGATCTAAGCATGTCCGTCCGTCCGTCCGTCTGTCCGTCTGTCTGTCCGTCCGTCTGTCCGGCTGTCCGTCCGTCTGTGGAAATCACGCTAACTTCCGAACGAAACAAGCTATCGACTTGAAACTTGGCACAAGTAGTTGTTATTGATGTAGGTCGGATGGTATTGAAAATGGGCCATATCGGACCACGTTTACGTATAGCCCCCATATAAACCGATCCCCAAATTTGGCTTGGGGAGCCTCCCGGGGCAGCAAAATTAATCCGATCCGGTTGAAATTTGGTACGTGGTCTAAGTATACGGTCTCTAACAACCATGCACAAATTGGTCCATATCGGTCCATAATTATATATAGTCCCCATATAAACCGATCCCCAGATTTGACCTCCGGAGCCTCTTGGAGGGGCAAAATTCATCCGATCCGATTGAAATTTGGTACCTGATGTTAGTATATGGTCTCTAACAACCATGCAAAAATTGGTCCATATCGGTCCATAATTATATATAGCCCCCATATAAACCGATCCCCAGATTTTACCTCCGGAGACTTTTGGAGGGGCAAAATTCATCCAATCCGGTTGAAATTTGGTACCTGATGTTAGTATACGGCCTCTAACAACCATGCCAAAATTGGTCCATATCGGTCCATAATTATATATAGCTCCCATATAAACCGATCCCAAGATTTGACCACCGGAGCCTCTTGGAGGAGCAAAATTCATCCGATCCGGTTGAAATTTGGTACCTGATGTTAGTTTACGGCCTCTAATAACCATGCAAAAATTGGTCCATATCGGTCCATAATTATATATAGCCCCCATATAAACCGATCCCCAGATTTGACCTCCGGAGCCTCTTGGAAGAGCAAAATTCATCCGATCCAGTTGAAATTTGGTACATGGTGTTAGTATATGGTCTCTAACAACCATGCAAAAATTGGTCCATATCGGTCCATAATTATATATAGTTCCCATATAAACCGTCCCCAGATTTGACGTCCGGAACCTCTTGGAGGAGCAAAAGTCATCCGATACGGTTGAAATTTGGTACATTTTGTCAATATATGGCCTCTAACAGCCATGTAAAAATTGGTCCATATCGGTCTTTAGTTATATATATCCGATGACTTATTACACAAAAATTGGTCCATATCGCCAAAAATAATCTACCAAAACTTTATTTCCATAGAAAATTTTGTCAAATTTTATTACTGTAGAAAGTTTTGTCAAAATTTCATTTCTATAGAAAGTTTTGTCAAAAGTTTATTTCTATACAAATGTTTGTCAAAATTTTATTTCCATAGAAAATTTTGTCAAAATTTTATTTCTATAGAAAATTTTGTAATCTACCAAAACTTTATTTCCATAGAAAATTTTGTCAAATTTTATTACTATAGAAAGTTTTGTTAAAATTTCATTTCTATAGAAAGTTTTGTCAAAAGTTTATTCTATAGAAATGTTTGTCAAAATTTTATTTCTATAGAAAATTTTGTAAAAAATTTATTTCTGTAGAAAATTTTGTCAACATTTTATTTCTATGCTAAGTTTTGTCAAAATTTCATTTCTATACAAAATTTTGTCAACATTTTATTTGTATAGAAATTTTTGTCAAAATTGTATTGCTATAGAAAATTTTGTCAACATTTTACTTCCATAGAAAATTTTGTCAACATTTTATTTCTATAGAAAATTTTGTCAAGTTTTTATTTCTATAGAAAATTTTGTCAAATTTTTATTTCTATAGAAAATTTTGTCAAAATTTTATTTCTATAGAAAATTTTGTCAAACTAGATTATATACGTATTTAATCGGCCTTTTTTTGTTTAATATATACCCCGTATGGGCTAACTTACAATTTAGAAGACAGTGTTAAAAAGTTTTACGATACCTTGCCATCGGCAAGTGTTATCGCAACCCAAGTAATTCGATTGTGGATGACAGCCTTTAGTAGAAGTTCCTACGCAATCCATGGTGGAGGGTACATAAGATTCGGCCTGGCCGAACTTACGGCCGTATATACTTGTTTTAAACTAGTGTTATTAATCGAAATGGATAATTTAAATCAGTCCAATCCCCCATGGCTCTTTATACCCTGCGACACACTGCGGAACAGGGTATTATAAGTTAGTGCATATATTTGCAACACCCAGAAGGAGACGAGATAGACATATGGTGTCTTTGGCAATATTGCTCAGGGTCATGTCCGTCATTTGGTTTGCACCCAGCTGTACTCCACACAGACTGTTTTTTTTACATTGCCCACATACTTGCCTTGTAGGACGCTTTGTTATACCCACCACCATAGAATGGTGACGGGGGTATAATAAGTTTGTCATTCCGTTTGTAACACATCGAAATATCGATTTCCGACTATATAAAGTATATAAAGGGTGATTTGTTAAGAGCTTGATAACTTTTTTTTTAAAAAAACGCATAAAATTTGCAAAATCTCATCGGTTCTTTATTTGAAACGTTAGATTGGTCCATGACATTTACTTTTTGAAGATAATTTCATTTAAATGTTGACCGCGGCTGCGTCTTAGGTGGTCCATTTGGAAAGTCCAATTTTGGGCAACTTTTTCGAGCATTTCGGCCGGAATAGCCCGAATTTCTTCGGAAATGTTGTCTTCCAAAGCTGGAATAGTTGCTGGCTTATTTCTGTAGACTTTAGACTTGACGTAGCCCCACAAAAAATAGTCTAAAGGCGTCAAATCGCATGATCTTGGTGACCAACTTACCGGTCCATTTCTTGAGATGAATTGTTCTCCGAAGTTTTCCCTCAAAATGGCCATAGAATCGCGAGCTGTGTGGCATGTAGCGCCATCTTGTTGAAACCACATGTCAACCAAGTTCAGTTCTTCCATTTTTGGCAACAAAAAGTTTGTTAGCATCGAACGATAGCGATCGCCATTCACCGTAACGTTGCGTCCAACAGCATCTTTGAAAAAATACGGTCCAATGATTCCACCAGCGTACAAACCACACCAAACAGTGCATTTTTCGGGATGCATGGGCAGTTCTTGAACGGCTTCTGGTTGCTCTTCACTCCAAATGCGGCAATTTTGCTTATTTACGTAGCCATTCAACCAGAAATGAGCCTCATCGCTGAACAAAATTTGTCGATAAAAAAGCGGATTTTCTGCCAACTTTTCTAGGGCCCATTCACTGAAAATTCGACGTTGTGGCTCGTTAGTAAGTCTATTCATGATGAAATGTCAAAGCATACTGAGCATCTTTCTCTTTGACACCATGTCTGAAATCCCACGTGATCTGTCAAATACTAATGCATGAAAATCCTAACCTCAAAAGAATCACCCTTTATATTCTTGATCAGGGAGAAATTCTAAGACGATATAACGATGTCCGTCTGTCCGTCTGTCTGTCTGTTGTAATCACGCTACAGTCTTCAATAATGAAGCATTTTGCACAAAACTCGTCTTTTGTCTGCAGGCAGGTCAAGTTCGAAGATGGGCTATATCGATCCAGGTTTTGATATAGTCCCCATATAAACCGACCTCCCGATTTGGGGTCTTGGGCTTATAGAAATCGTAGTTTTTATCCAATTTGTCTGAAATTTGAAATCTAGAGGTATTTTATGATCATAAAGAGGTGTGCCAAAAATGGTGAGTATCGGTCCATGTTTTGGTATAGCCCACACATAGACCGATCTCCCAATTTTACTTCTTGGGCTTATAGAAACCGCAGTTTTTATTCAATTTACCTGAAATTCGAAATCTGGAATGTACTGTAGGACCACAAATACGTGTGCCAAAAATTGTGAGTATCGGTCCATGTGTTGGTACGGTCCCCATATAAAATGACCTCCCGATTTGGGGTCTTGGGCTTATAGAAACCGTAGTTTTTATCCTATTTGCCTGAAATTTGAAATCTAGAGGTATTTTCGGGTCATAAAGAGGTGTGCCGAAAACGGTGAGTATCGGTCCATATTTTAGTATAGCCCCCATAAGAACGATCTCCCGATTTAACTCCTTGGGTTTCTAGAAACCGTAGTTTTTATCTGATTTGCCTGATATTGTAAATATTCTGGTATTTTAGGCTCACAAAAACGTGTATCGGATTAAGTTTTTATCGGTCCATTTGGTAATGCCTCCATATAGACCGACTGCACTTCTTAAGGTGTAGAAGGCGCACTGATCATGAAAATTGCTTGAAACTCAATGTAAAATTTCCAGATTTTACTTCTACAGATTAAAGATTTCAAATCAAGACGTTATTTTATAATTTTCTTGCACACTTACAAGAGATGTTAATGATTCCTCTAAAACTCAAACAAAAATGGTTCTTATAAATCCAGAATCTGATACAGTCCTCATAGGTGAAATCTTTAAATTTATCTTCGGGAATTGTCCTCAAGCCCTCCTGATATTTCAAAGGAAATCCCAATATTTGGTTCATGGTGGTGGGTATTTAAGATTCGGCCCGGCCGAACTTAGTGCTGTATATACTTGTTTTTTTCTCATCATGGCAGCACATATAGCAAGCGGTTTTTACTTTTGAATATCCTCTATCACCTTCATCAGGCATAAAACAAAAATACCCAACGATTGTATAGGTTTGGTTGAAATCGGTACAGATTTAGATATAGCTCCCATATATCTTTCGTCCGATTTACACTCATATGACCACGGAGATCAAATTTGTAATCCGATTTACGTGAAACTTTGCACAAGAAGTAGGATTAATATTGTACCTATGCAAGCCAAATTTAATTGAAATCGGTTCAGATTTAGATATAGTTCCCATATATATGTTTTTTTGATTTCGGCAAAAATACAAACATTTTCCTTGTAAAATCTCCAGCTCTAAGTCGAAAACTTGTATACCAAATTTGGCTAAGCTCTTTATGCGAAACTCCATTCGTAATAAAGAAAGGAGGTCCTTGTCATTGAGATTAACATGGAATCGGGCAGCACTCATTGATTAGAGAAAAGTTCACCCCTGTGGTAAATACCACAAATATGTTTTTCATGATCTTGCAAGGACCGAGAATCGAAGTGTGTTCGTAATCCAAAACAGTATCCAGTGGGCTACGCAGCTGTTAATGTCATCAACAGGCTATTATAGCTATGGTCATCAAGTCACAAGCAACCCATAGATTCAAGAAATTAAATTCATAGAGCACAGTTTTGGGCACCCAAAAACCGATGTAACAAAACTTTATTTATAAGAAACATACCCTTTAGTCGGTACATTTCTTACTCACACTGAAAGAAATATTGTCGTGAGGTCGAAAATTTCATGTCTTTAAAATATGAACGCAAAGTTTGCTTAGCATAGAAGACGCATTTCTCTAATATAAAGTTTTTTCCATGTCCAAAAGTCAAAGGGAAACCTGCTTTGATGTGGAATACATTTAGACATTTGAATAAATTAGAAATCGCCTAAAGCTACGGTTATAAGGGGCTCTCTGGACAACTAACAGTATATATTATGTTGTTCTCTTACATCAGCCATAAATCATACTAAAATACGAAATAGTTTGTAATACAAAACAAACAAAAAATTCTTATTTCATAAAAAACATTCTTGTAGTAATTATGCAATTTTGAAATTATGCAATTGCAAACGTGGGTTACATAAGGTAATATGTCCCGTTGTTTTTAGAGGTTTATTCGGAATGTCGGTTTACAGAAATATGACAATCATAAATTAGGGAGTGCAAACTTCTTTTTAACAAGCCCGTTGGATTCTGGATTAGAACCCACGACTATATATGTTCCAAAAGGCAACTACTACGACTTGGTACCATAGCTATTCACATTACACTTCCAAAATCCACTTTAACTACATTTCAACTGTCATTTGCCATATAAAACCCTCTATTATACATAAAATATTGTAAAGAAAATTTCGCGGGAATTCCCGCACTTCATTCCCGGGAAAGCGAGAGCGAAAAAATAGCAATTTCCCGAGAATTCCCGGGAAAAAACCCTATTAACAAAGTTGTAGGGCATCATTTAATCGGTCATATTTGCCTTTATACCTCATTCCCAAATCTTAACAAAGTCTTAAAATTACGTTCATTTTAAATGGCATGTTTGTATCTTAATGTTGGCAGCCATTGTAGGTGGCAAATAATACGGTTTACAATTCACACTGTTTCTGGACTGAACATATTTCTTGCCCTTCTAATGAATGTTTTTATGAAATTCATTTTTGGCAACTTCAATTTGGCGGTGTTGTAATATTTGATTTTGTCACTTCGAAAATTGGTAAATCATTCGATGGGAGTAAGTCAAAGAAATAAATTAGGAGTGAATGAATTTAAAGCAAAAAGTTTTCTCTGATTTTCTTGGCAATTAAACAAATTTTACTCTAACAAAGAAGTGAGTCTTGGATCCCATTGTTTGAGGGATGGTAATATAATGACGTTAGGCGGAATATTTTCCGTAACAAAAGAATACCATTGTCGAATATAACTTTCTCTCTATTATTTTCGTGTATTTTTTTAGGTCAATACAGATTTATGTTTTAAAATTCCACATTCCAATAAAAATGTAATTTCTGATTTTTTATTTCATAGTTAAGTTATTATAATGAAAAATTGTGTACACGGTCACTAGCAATTACACGGAGGAAAAAGTGTGTTTTTTTATATGTTTGGATACAAAAAATAAGATGTTTTTGACAAAAAAATTTAACACAATATGTGTGGCTACAAAAATATTGTGTTTAAAAACTAGTATATTATGTTTGCAATCGATATGTTAATATGTTACAACATAATATGTTTACGTGAATAAATGTTTTAATACAAAAAAGGTTTTCACAGAAGCATATAATTCTTACAACGAACGTCCAAACACGATATTTTTGGGAATGTTACACTAAAAATAGAAATAACACTTGCCGCGTTAAATTATAATTTTACGACATTTAAAACATATATTTTATGTTTTCGGTAAAATTAAACTTGAAACCCAGTTTTTCAATTATAGAAATTATTATTTCCAATTTAGTTAATTTATTAATTGCACACATTTAAATAAATTTATAATTATTGTTTAGAATTAAAATATAATGTGCTTTTGAATGGTTATCGTTAACTTTAGGATTCGATGGAAATATATTTATATATGTTATGTATATACTCGACTTCACGTTCTTGTTTTGTAAGAGTTTTTAAATTTCTTCGTAAATTTCAAACTTTTTTTTTGTTACAAAAATTTTATTTTTGCAAAAAAAAAAAATAATATTTGATTTGAAATCAGTCCGTTTCATTTATATCAAGCACTGTTCTTTTCTGACTTTAAATCTTTTATAAGACACACTTTACAGTTTCGTAGTAAAAATTTAATATAGTAGTATGTAATGTTGAACACCTTTTCGGGATGTTCCGAACGTATGTGGAATATATGTAAAAAAAATAAAAAAAAAATTTTGGTGTTCGGTCGAAGCAGGGATCGAATCCAGGACCCTTGGCATGCAAGGCGGACGTACCAACCAAACTGATCCACGTCGCCAACAAATGTATGTTCTGTTAAACAATGTTAAGTTTGCATCGGCTCGTAGGCGCCGCAAGCTATGCTATACAAATGTAACTTTTAACGATAATTATCTATTGATGACCATAACAGCTCGTAGCCCAGTGGATAATGTGCTGGCTTACAAACTGTGTGGTCCGCTGTTCGAATCCCCATCCGGCAAACGATAAAATTTAAAAAAAAAATATGAAATTGAATAATTTCTTCTACAATGTTTGTATTACAGAAAAAGGTGCTAAGAACTAAAAAAACTCGAGGAAGTGAGAAAAATTTGAGGGAATATGCAATTAGCCAAAAAAAATTTTTTGAGCACAATCTTCTTTGGGAGAAAATTCTTCTAAGCATATAATATTTTTGGGCTCAAAATGCTTCCAAACATATTATATGTTCACATAATAACATAATTGGATGGAAAATACAAAATGTTTGGAACTTAGACTACCCAAACATATTACATTGTTTAGACCAATGTGCTTTCATACATATTATATATTGCAAGAAATCAAATATAAAAATGTTTGGGCAATACCCAAAAATTTACATGCTTGAATCAAAATGTGTTTGGGAGTACATGTTACAGTTGGGAGTATATGTTGAGTAGACACTATTTCACTTCAGGCAATATAATTTGCACCTGACAAACCAACAATGGCTAAATAATTATAATAGAATATATTATAGCGGCAAACCGCTGGTTTTCGCTAATATCCCTCGCTCAATTTCACTACCCATAAGAAATATACGAGTTTACGCTGAGTTATGCTATCTTGACTTTGGTTTTTGGTTGACTTTGGTAAACCTTGTCTAATGTAGCCGATTTGTGAAACCCGAAACCAGCATATTTTTATACCCTACAATATTATGTGGTCAGGGCATGACACCAGCAATTTTATTCCGATGTTCTTGAAATTTGGTGCTGCACTGAAAAAAATGTGTCGTGAGACCAACGATTTCGTGTCCTTAAAACACAAATGCTCTATTTTGCTCATCATCCGTTATAAAGTTTTCTTCCTTGTCCAAAAGACGACAATCCTTTCTAACCTTTCGTTTTGTCCTAATAGTTAAGTGATTCAACTTTCTTAGCATGAAAGAATTTTTTTACTAAGGTCAACTTGGCTTTAAAAATTCTGAAAAAATTTTTAAAATTATCGTAGTTTTCTGACCACAAAACCGCTTCAAAAAGTAGGATATTATACTTAAAACTTTGAAACGTTAATGCGTTTATGAAGGACTTTGTGTCTTTAAGTTATTATCACTTCAATTTCTGCTTTTTGGCTCACAGTCAATATCAAAACCATTAGTATAAAGACAAAATCTTTGAAACCGAGAAAAATTTTTTTCCAGTGTGAATAGTGTTTCCATACATGGCAGATAATTGGAAATTCCCCGACTTGACAAATACATAGCTCTACTAGGATTTAATCCATATGCCTTTAGTTATCCCTTACCTTCACGGACGAAAAAGACTGTTTTTCATATTTTTGGGTTTAAAAATTATATGCTTGGAACTCAAATTTTTTAACACAATATTTTTGAGTGCAAGCATATAATGTTCATAAACTAGCATAACATGTTTGGAACATATATGTTACAACATATTATGTTTGGGACATAAAATGTTAGTAAATAATACTTAGAGGCAATCATATATTAATTTGGAAATAGCCTATAAACATATAGGTGTTTAAAAAGAGAGACCTAGAGAGTATGCTGCAAGTAAAACAATGGAAGTAACCACACGCTCACAAAAAATCGCTTCTGTAACATATACTCCCAAACATATTTTGCTTCAAGCATATACATTTTTGGCTATTGCCCAAACATTTATATGTTTGATCTCTTCCAATATATAATATGTTTGAAAGCATATTGGTCTAAACAATATATGTTTGGATAGTCAATTTCCAAACATTTTGTATTTTTATTATGTGAACATATAATATGTTTGGAAGCATTTTGCACCCAAAAATATTATATGCTTAAAAAAAATTCTCCCAAACAATATTGTGCTCAAAATTTTATTTATTTATTTATATATTTACAATCATAATGAATTATGAAAATAAACAGGTAATATAGGTGCTAACAACATAGGTTTTCTACCTGAATGCTCAAAATTTTGTTTCTGCCTAATTGTATATTTCCCCACATCTTTCTCACTTCCACGAGATTTTTTAGTTATTAGCACCTTTTTCTGTAATACAAACATTTTAGAAGAAATTATTCAATTTTATGGTTTTTTTATTTTAATTTTACCTTTTGCCGGACGGGGATTCGAACAGCGGACCACACAGTTTGTAAGGATCAAAGAAGTAGCTGATCAATTGCAAGGAAAAATAAAATGTTGATTTTGTAATAACAAGCAACAACCACCAACTTAATTCAATATCGCTCCCTGTTAAATAGCGCTCCAAGCTACTAAACACATATATGTTTATATGATATTTCTAAATTAATATATGTTTGCATCCAAGCATATTATATTTACAAACATTTTATGTCCCAAACATAATATGTTCTAACATATTAACATATATGTCCCAAACATGTTATGCTAGTTTATGAACATTATATGCTTGCACTCAAAAATATTGTGTTTAAAAATTTGTGTTCCAAACATAAAATGTTTATAGCCAAACATATGAAAACCAGTCTTATTCATCCGTGCAATTGGCGCAATAAAAATATATCCACACAAAGAAAATTTAATTAATATTGTTTACTACCAATGTATGCCCAAAGATGAAATATAATATGTTTGAACAATACAAACAATATTTTGTTTGCACCAATCCTGAAAATATATATGCTTGAAGCAAAATGTGTTTGGGGTATATGTTACAGAAGCGATTTTTTTGAGGGTGTTCAAACGGCGTACAATGTCTCCAAATCGCTTTTTTGGAAACAATTATCGAAGGATTAAGAAATTTTTGTAGGATATCAACATTACGCGTGTAAGAGTGTGCTTTCCTCCAAATTCAAGAAAAGTTATTTGACATATTTCACTTTTTAAAGACAATTTTGTAGTTTGAAGGAAAAAGTTGGAGTTCAAAATGTCTTTAGTTTCATACGAAGTTCAAGATGGGCGCATTTGTAGTAAAATTTACAAATTTAAAGAAATAATGAACTATATTGTGAGAGGTACGAATTAGTAAATCTTTATGCTTCATTTGTGTATAATTTTGTTCCGTTTTTAGTTCATTTAACAAACGTACGCAAAAGTAAAGGAAACATTCTCAAAATATAATAATTCCATGAACTAAAATAAAGTTAAATTGGCTTTAGTGAAATAAAGAGTTCACTTTTTTTGAGTGAAAGTGTAGTCTGAGACCAATCGTTTAGTATATCGATCGTCTAAGAATTAAATTCTGAATCGATTTCCGGCTGTCTGTCCGCAGTTTAACCCTCTAATGTCCAATCCCGTAAAATCAGGAAGCTTTTAGTAAAACACACCTTAAGACAACAAAAATGGGTAAAATAAAAATAAAAGTTAGTAAAATCTGTTCAAGAGGCTTTGCAGCATTTACTGAACTTTACCGCATAATTTTTGTTGTTTCGTTTTCTTGCTTTTGTGTCGTTAACATTGAATATATAATCAGCTGCAAAAAAATGGGGCGTTAGAGCGTTAAATCCGATTGTCCTAAAATTTGTCAAAGGCAATCACTATTGATTTGAAACAAATAGGTTCATATTTAGATATACACTCATATGGCCACAGCGGCCAGAGTTTCACCTTAATTTGCTTAAAATTCTGCACAAAAAGTATACCTGAAGGTATCGTCAAGTGTACCCAAATACACCCTCAAAACAAATCACTTCTTTAACATATGTTCCAAACATATTTTGCAGGAAGCACATATATTATTGGATACTGCCGAAACATTAACATGTTTGTTTTATGTGAACATATTATATGTTTGGAAGCATTTTGAGCCAAAAATATTATATGCTTGGAAGAATTTTTCCCAAACACGATTGTGCCCATTCCCTAACATACTCGTAATTTTCACTTCCACGAAATTTTTTAGTTATTGGCTTCTTTCTCTGTAATACAAATAATGTTGAAGAAATAATTCACTTTTATAAATTTTTTAAATTTTACCTTTCGCCTGCACGGAGAATCGAACCGAGGACCATACAGTTTGTAAGCCAACACACTATCCACTGGGCTACGTAGCTGTTATAGTCACCAGTAGATAATTATCGTTTTAAGTTACATTTATATAGCATAGTTTGCAGCGCCCACGAGCCTATGCAAACATAACATTATGTAACAGAAACATACATTTGTTTGCCACGTGGAGCAGTGGTTAGCATGTCTGCCTTGCATGCAAAGGGTCGTGGGTTCAATCCCTGCTCCGACCGAACATTTTTTTTTTGTTTTTTTGTTTTTTTTAATTTACACATTTATATTTATACTATATTAATTTTTTTTAAATGAAACTTCGAAATGTGCGTTATTAAAGATTTATAGTCAGTAACAGTGCTTGATATAAACGAAATTGACTGATTTTTGGATAAAATATTATTTTTTATTGCAAAAATAACAATCTTGTAATAAAAAACTGTTTTTGTACAAAACTTTAAAATTTGGAAGGAATTCAAAAACTAACAAAAGAAGAACGTGGAGTCGAGTATAAACATACATACATAATTTTGTAATATAAACATAAATGTATTTAAGAGTGAACAGTTTTTTACTAGCATTTAACACCATCGCTCTAAAATTCCTTTTATTTTTCTTTAATAATTCATTTTAAAGAAAATAAACTTTTTAAATCGTTTTAGCTGTAAAACTCGAACTTAATGCCCGCTTTTATATTTGATGGTGTCCGTCAACTCCTCGTGGACTACTTTTTAATAAAGAGGAACTAAAGTTTGTTTTTTTACATTTTACTGTGTAATTTTTCACTATTTCCTCCTTATTTCATTTTACTGTCCCAACTCTAAAAAGAGAATAGTGCCCTTTCGTTATTTTTATGAAGACCCCTGATTTCTTTTAACGAACCAAGAAAAAAATTGTGCCCATAATGCCAAAATGATAAACAAAACACATGTCCACACATACATAAAATGCTGCTCTCAAGGCGAAAACATAAGCTGGTTGTTTTTCAAATGTCTATTCTCTTGGTTCAGAATGTATATTCTCTTTATTCAAATTAAATAATATTTAGACTTAAACGTATCAAATTTTTGGCCTTATCATAAAACAGTTTTCCGAAACAACATACAAGCGGTTTCACAGAAATTGTTCTCTTTTGACTCTTTTGCTGTGTTATATTGATTTCTTTCGTCAACTCTCCCGGTTTCCATCTCTATTTCTCTCTATACTCTCTCTTTGTCGCTTTGAATAAAATATCACAACATATGTATGTTTAGTCGAAATTTGTAAATTTATATATGTTTGTATTCACACATATGATTTTTATGAAACATTCATGCCCCAAACATAATATATTCTAACATATTAACATAGATGTCCCAAACATTTAGTGTTAGTTTAGGAACATTACATGTTCGCACTTAAATATATTGTGGTTTAAAATCGTGCCCGAAACACATTTTGTTTATATCGGAACATATGAAAAACATATTTTTCTAACAGTGTAGGCATTTTCACGTTTTGATTTCTGGTCGAAGAGGATAACCTCCCTTATGCCATACTTTTTGGAAATTTTGCTCTATTTATTGAACAAATTTTCCCCAGCCCAACGACATTTTCTTTATTCCAAATATGTCTCAAAAAAAAATTATGAACTAAAGGTCATTAAAATTTCAATGACATACAAAGAAGTTCAGTGCTAACTAAAGCACACTGAAAAAAAAGCATACTCGGTTCCAAAGATTTTGTCTTTATTTTAAAAAATTTGGTATTGATTCCGAGCCAAAGAAGCGGAGAATACAAGTAAGGATACTTTTAAGACACAATTCTCTTTTAAATTTAGGTTTTGTGTACTTGCTTCTAGGAAGCAAATTTTAATTTTTCGCTTTCTCAGCTTTTTTCTTCATATGTTATCAAAGTCCTTTAAAAACGAGTTAACGGCAACTTTATTTTCCTAATTAGGACTCGACTTCCAGTAGAAATTATGCTATGTTTGAAGTAAAAAACTTCTTTAAAATAAAGTTTTGAAAAACATGTCCTATATTTGAACGATTTTTTGCTTTGTAGTCAAGATGCAAAAAGACAACAAATTTAAAGACACTTTCATTAAATTTAAAGAATTTTTCTGAGTTATTAAAGTCAAATTGACCTTAGCCTATAAATTTTTTCTTTCATGTTAAGATACCCATTTTTAAGTCAAATCACTTAATTATAAGGCCAATACGACTTCATTGAAAAGTTTATCGACTTTTGGACAAGGAAAATAACTTTATTTTAGAGAAATGCGTCTTCCATGTTAAGCAAAATTTGTATTCGTATTTTAAAGACATGAAATCTTTGACCTCACGACAATATTTTTTTCAGTGCAGAAGCTGTCGTAGTAAGAACGAACTACAGCTTGGTTAGAATGGCAATGATCTTAAGTCTATGATTTGTTCTTTATTTTTAGTTAATTTTTGGCGTTTTGAGATGGATGTATTTCGTAAATGGTAGTTAAATATCAAAAAGTGTCACAAAATGTTCGTTAATTTAATTAATCTCAAATTTGGAATATAATTTAGTTAAGTTTTCGCACGAGATAGTTAATTTTTCCCATAACATAATTTACTTTTTTTCTGGGTAGTCGCCACTAGACAAAGATCCGCTACACTGAAAAAAGCATGCCCGGTTCCAAAGATTTTGTCTTTACACTAATGATTTTGGTATTGATTCCAAGCCAAAGAAGCGTAGAATTGAAATTGAAATTTTCTTTCATTTTAAGATACCCATATTAAATTTGAATCACTTAATTATAAGGAAAAAACGGCTTTATAGAAAAGTTATATATATATATATATATATATATATATATATATATATATATATATATATATATATATATATATATATATATATATATATATATATATATATATATATATATATATATATATATATATATATATATATATATATATATATATATATATATATATATATATATATATATATATATATATATATATATATATATATATATATATATATTACCGATCTGGTCAGAACTGTCGTATTTATCAGCCGATCTTCTTCAAATTCCGTACATCCGAATATTTTATGAAACTTGCAAAACATCAGCCAAATCGATTCTAATTTAGATATAGCTCCCATCTATATCTTTTGCCCGATATGCACTTATATAGTCCCAGAAGCCAGAGTTTTACTCTGATTTGCTTACAATTTTGTACAAGGAGTACAATTGATATTGTCGACAATTGCAACGAATTTAGTTGAAATCGGTTCAGATTGATTGAGAATTGATATTCTAGCAATGAATGTTTAATTTTGCACAAAGAGTACAATGAATGATCAACTAAGGAGCAAAAATAAAAATTCCTCAATGTGTCATACACCGAAAAAAAGTGAACTGTTTTATAGGAAGAATGAACTACCACGCACGAAAATTGAACTAAATTTTACTCCACATTTTGAGATTTCCACAAAGCGTTGTTAAAACCAGGAAATTTTAATGCCCTGTTGTACTTTTTAACTGCAGTTCACGAAATTACGTCATCTGTGGAAAATTTCGATAAAAATTATAAAATTTAACTACAAGCAAATAATTTTTTTTTCCAATAAAAATAAGTTAAAATTAAGAATTAGTTTAACTACGGAAATTTTTTTCTGTGTATACCTCTAATACATGTGTATCGCCAGATAAATCATAAATACACTTTTGTGACTTTAGCTTTATATTTTGCCATATTGTAGCTTTAGCCTTATATTTTCCATATTTTTTACTTAATTGTGTTTTGTTTCAGTATGTTAGCCGATTTAAATTTAAAGCCTAGAGATGTTATATAAGTTTAAAAATGTTTCCCAAAATCAGTTCTGATTTAAATATTTGTATATGGGAATGTAAACCTTTATATGATAGCTCCCAGAGTTGAGATGGTATCAAAAATGTTGGTCTACATAGTGCTGACGGGTTAATATAGTCGGCTCCACCCCACTTTAGACTTTACTAACTTGCTTTATTTAGTTTATGTTAGTCCAAGGTTTGATATATACCCCA
Source organism: Haematobia irritans (assembly GCF_050003625.1). Lineage (NCBI taxonomy): Eukaryota > Metazoa > Arthropoda > Insecta > Diptera > Muscidae > Haematobia > Haematobia irritans. The sequence continues at coordinate 90,486,698 of NC_134397.1, read as the reverse complement.
TATGAAGTGATCTTCTTATTTTGACATCTTCAGAATTTGTGGGAATTTGAATCCTGGAGGTATATAAATAGAAATAAAAAAAATAAAACTTTATTGATGCAAAATATATAGCAATAAGGTAACCCTTGGATTAGGAAGATATATGTATATTACTTATAATATCCAAGCAGTTAACTATGCTATATATACTTGTTTTTACTTTAAAATAGCTTCATATCACTTTTAACAGGTGGGTTTTAAACAAACATATGAAAAACATAATTTTCTCTCTGTGTAGATTCCATTATTTTTCTGCCAGTCTTAATACGTCTTTGTTTTATAGAGTCCTTTCTATATAGAAATTCATATAAAGTTAATTCTCAATTCAATGACTTTACCATTTTCTCGATGTAATGTCTATGACATTTATCATGTTACCCTGGGTTAATTATCCTGAAAAGAATTGCAAGAATATCCTATTCACAACTTAAACCCATTTTGGGGATACTTTTGACATACGATAAAAATTAGTACAATTGTGTCTGAAATTCGTATAAATGGCATCATTCACGGTGAGTGTGAGTGCATTGGGAGAATGTTAGAAAAAAGTTCCTGTTGATGTAAATCTAGAAAATCCTCATTTAATATTCATTTCATCCTTACATGGAGTTTATCTTAATTGTGTGGTGTTTGTGGTGCAGTAAAGTTGTGTCATTCAGAAGCTCATATACACAAAAACATTTCTACTTACTCTCTCTCTCTCTCTCTCACACACACTTGGCGTAAAAGTGCAACCATTGTAATGAAACAATTAAGTGGCAAAATTGGGTCAGTGTCATTATACTTTCCATTTAGACACACATACATACATACAAAAAAAAACAGAAACACTCACAGCAGTGAACGTAAACTTATAACGTTGAAGTGGTCCACACATCCTTTGACGCTGTGATGGCCCACACTAGCATCACACACAAATAAATACCAAGTGGAATAATTGCATTGTTAGAAAGAGAGTAAAATTGTGGAGATATGTTTGTATGTGTTCATTGTTTGCAAAGCCGCATAAAATGAATGAAATGGCACAACAAAAAATGGCCACAAAACTTCAGAAAAATGCCTGCAATATAACAAAGACCTTTCAAAGTAGCACAGTAGGGATGTATTCACAGTCACTTGTTCCAAGTATTGTTGTAGATTAAATCCTTAGATTTGAATCCTTGAAATTTATACGATGTGTTCTCAACAATTTCAATTGGTTTTTTTAATACCTTTGAGTTTCCAAGTGGTTAATTTAGAAAATAGGAATGTGAGAAATATTTCTCGACTCTACCACCTGATATGTTACTAATGCAACCTTAAAATCATGCAAATACAACAATTCGTTAAAATTATTACCGAAAATATTCTTAATTTTAACCAGTATAAGAGGTTTAAACGTTAACAAATAGACGATTTAAGCCTGTGAAACCATACAACAAAAATATCGATTCACATTTATTGATAACTCACATATCAGCCGTTGTAGAAGGAAAACTATTATTTTCCTGTATCGCTGTAAAATCACCGACAAGAGTACAATGTGTTATGTCAAACATCTAACACCCACAAAAAATGTGGTTGATAAAAATATATAATGCCCAAATAAACCTATCGTCATTTGACTTCTTGATCATCTGGAAAGCTGTTCCGTCATCTCCTATTCAATGTAACACACGGTTTATACCGACCCGTATTCTATGATATTGATACCAGACATAGCAGTTTTAGTTAAGTTGTCATCAGAAAAAAAATCCAAAATATTTGGAAATAAATACTAGATTAAAACTTAACAATTAATTAAGCAACTAACTATTTTATCAAATTAAAAAATAAAGTCAGGGGGCTAATCACGCCATTCGATATCGAGGTTTTCTGATCGAAATCTAAATTTTTCGGATCACGGGAGTCGATATCGAGTTTTATTGATGGAAAATTTTTCGATTGGTAAATTGCTATCGTAAAACATTTTCTACTTTTTAAGTGCGAACACATAATGTTCATAAACTAATATACTATGTTTCCTTAAATGTAATATCTCTGGTTGCAAACATATATAAGTTTGGAAGTTTCGTATAAACATACATAAACATACAAGACGTTTAACGAAATATATACAATGAGCAAAAGAAAAGCTGTACACCTATGTGGCATAAATTGTGAAAATATAAAGTAAATATTTTTTTTATAAGAAAGTGTCAAACAGTGTAGACGTGTTTTTCATAAGCTCCCAATAAAAGCTTTTTTTTAATACAAAATACAACGTTAAATGGACAAATAAAGTAACAATCATATGCAAATGCAACCGTGCGATACATTGGTGATATTGTTATACTGTCAATCGATATTAAAAATGAAAATTTTGCATTTGAAAATATAAGATCGACGCATTACACAAACCAAAAAAAAAAAACTAAAGGTGAAACCAAAACAAAACTATAACAAAGAGAGAGTGAGAAACAGTCAATATTGAGAGATTTGTTATTGACAAATATTACTTGTGGTTACTTACAAATTTATATTGCTACTCGATATTGCTGAAAGCTTTTTATAACAGTTTTACTAAGAGCTAACAAAACTGTGTAATTCTGTGTAATAAGTTTGGAAGTTTCGTATAAACATACATAAACATACAAGACGTTTAACGAAATATATACAATGAGCAAAAGAAAAGCTGTACACCTATGTGGCATAAATTGTGAAAATATAAAGTAAATATTTTTTTTATAAGAAAGTGTCAAACAGTGTAGACGTGTTTTTCATAAGCTCCCAATAAAAGCTTTTTTTTAATACAAAATACAACGTTAAATGGACAAATAAAGTAACAATCATATGCAAATGCAACCGTGCGATACATTGGTGATATTGTTATACTGTCAATCGATATTAAAAATGAAAATTTTGCATTTGAAAATATAAGATCGACGCATTACACAAACCAAAAAAAAAAAAACTAAAGGTGAAACCAAAACAAAACTATAACAAAGAGAGAGTGAGAAACAGTCAATATTGAGAGATTTGTTATTGACAAATATTACTTGTGGTTACTTACAAATTTATATTGCTACTCGATATTGCTGAAAGCTTTTTATAACAGTTTTACTAAGAGCTAACAAAACTGTGTAATTCCTATTGCATACTTTGAGGAGTAACATTTAATTAACATTAACAAATATTAATGGACACTTCACACGATCAAAACTCTGGCCGTTATATCGGAGACTATACACAGCTTAAAATGTTTGATTCTAAACGAGAAAGAGAAGACGACAACGATGCAGGCATCTCAACAGTTGGAAACTCTAAGACACCGCGACTTGGTAATAATGATTCGCCGTTTCGCGTTGTGAATGTAATGGAGGAAGGCTTCGAGAAACAATCGGATTTTATGCAAACAATGTTCAGACAAATTGAGGAAAAAATTCTTAATCATATGAACAACAAATTTGCTGTTTTGGAAAATAAACTATCAGAAATGATCGACAACCATATTAAACTTGTGAAAGACGAGGTTACTAGTTTAAAGAATACTATTTACAAAATTGAATCTGAGTGTAAGGAAGAGATTACTCAATTGGAAAACGAAGTACACTTTTTAAAATCACAAATAAAAAAGCAAGAAAATCTCAAAGTTTCTCGTGAGATAAGAATTAACGGGATACCATACAGTAAAACTGAAAATTTATGCAAGCATTTTGAAAACATATGTTGTGCTCTTAACATTAATGTTCCGCCTTATAAGACAATCTATCGCTTATCTACAAACAAAAAGAATAAAACTACTCCTGATGGAACCATAATTATCAAACTTTTTACACCGTATGACAAACATTTTTTACTAAGAGCTGTATCCATCTTCTGCAAACAAAATAAATGTCAATTATCGCTCAATCATATTGGCTATGACTCCAATAAACCAATATTTTTAAACGAAAACTTAACTTCGTCTAACTTCAAAATACTTCAAACTGCAATTAAAATTAAAAAACAAAAAATTATTTCATCTGCTTTTTCTCGTCGGGGACTCATTTTTATTAAACAAAATGCTGAAGCTGAACCTATACTTATTGATGATATATCAGAACTCAATAAGTTTTTTCCATCGGACCAAGAGAATGAGGCCTAGGTTTTCTACGATTCTTATTATATATTTAAATATAAATTCTTTTTGCATATTGTTAACATATAAATTTATCATTATATTTATTACTACTTATATAATTGTAAAGCCAATTTGCGTTGCCAAAATGTTTATTTTCTATGTTCTTACTTAATACTACACCAGCGAGTTCCATTGATTGTACAAGCAGTGTATTAAGGATTCTAGCGAAACAATGTCATGGCTTTAATGTCTGCCACTTGAATGCTCAAAGCTTAACCAAGAAAATCGACGAGTTTAGACATTTGTTTGAGAATTCAAAAATTGATATTGTCTGTGTTTCTGAGACCTGGTTCACTTCATCGGTCGCTGATGCTCAGGTTAAGGTAGATGGATATAAAATTGTGAGAAATGATCGAAGCTCTCACGGCGGAGATGTAGCTGTTATGTTAAAAACAATGTCGCATTTAAAGTAGTGAAACAATCCCAACCAGATGAACGGATTGAGTATGTCTTAATTGAAATCAAACACAACGGAAAAAATGCACTAGTTGGCGCTGTATATAGACCAAATTCAAGAATAAATTTTGACAATTTTATGCATGAAATATCTCTTGTAACTACGTGTTATGACGACGTTATTTTAGCTGGTGTTTATAACTCCAATGCACTTAAAGACGATAGCATTGTAGTCTCATTCAATTCAATTGGTCTTTACAATGTTAACGAGATTGTACCTACTCACTACTCTGAAACATCAAACACTTTGCTTGACTTATTCCTGGTAGATGACAAAAGTAAAGTTTTAAAATATGATCAATTATGTGTTCCCTGTTTTTCCAAACATGACCTTATATTTATGTCCTATGGTCACTTGCATCGAAATGACGAGTGTCACCGTACCGTTTTTGATTTCAAAAAAATAGACTATTGTCAATTGTATGAAGAATTTGTTTCAATGGATTGGAATGCTATATATAATAAGGTATCAGTAAATGATCAAATTTCATATTTAAATGAGAACGTTTCTAATCTAGTGGATAAAACGGTCCCAACACGAATAGTCCGTCCAGGCAACACTAATAGCTCATGGTTTAACACGTCTATAAAAAACATGATTAAACAACGAGATATTGCATATAAACGATGGAGACGTTTTAAAACCTCCGAATTGCATGAAGAATTCCGTTTACTAAGAAAACAAGTAAATAAAGAAATTAGCAATGCCAAACGTCAGCACTTTGAGGAAAGTTTCCGATCTGCCGTCGACTCAAAAAGTAAGTGGCGTAAAATAAGAGAAATTGGAATTGGCAAACCTCTAACAGATACAATCAATGCGAATCCAGATGAGCTAAATGAAAAATTCCTCAATTTCTCCGACAACAGCATACGAGCACCTTCAGTTTCCTATGTGAATCCATTTGACGCAAACTCTTCATTTGAATTCTCGTGTATTACGGATGTCGAAGTACTTACAAGTTTTCAGACCGTCAGGTCAAATGCAATGGGACTGGATAACTTGCATCCAAGATTCATAAAAATAATACTTCCTCTAATTTTACCGTACATCACTCACATATTTAACACAGCAATCATGAGTAGCACCTTCCCAACAGTATGGAAATTTGCAAAGATTGTGCCAATACCTAAACCTAACACCACATCTGAATTTCGACCAATAGCCATTCTACCATTCCTTTCGAAAGTATTTGAAAAGTTAATACATCAACAAATATGTAATTATTTGAATATTAACAATTTAATGACAACGGAACAGTCTGGATTCAGACAAAATCATAGTTGTGTGACAGCACTCGTTAAAGTTACTGACGATATAAGAATGGAAATGGATAAAGGTTTTGACACGATTTTGGTATTGTTAGATCATTCGAAGGCGTTTGATTGTGTGGACTATGACATCCTTTGTAGTAAACTTTTCTCTCAATACAACTTTTCAAATACAGCCGTATCTTTGCTATCTAGTTACCTCCGTAATCGTTCTCAAGTAGTTGCTATTGGTGAATCTTTATCGAATCCCCTTCCACTATCTAGGGGAGTACCGCAAGGCTCAATACTTGGACCTCTCTTGTTCTCCATTTATGTGAATGACCTCCCTAATCAGCTATTAAATTCCAAAATCCATTTGTATGCAGACGATGTACAAATATATTTAAGTTGTAAACATGACTCCTTGGCGGATGGGGTGTCTCGTATTAATGAAGACTTGGAAAGAGTTTGCATCTGGGCTGCCAGTAATTCATTGACTCTCAACCCGGATAAATCGAAATGTATGATAATTACAAACAAACGTCGCAACATTATAATCTTCAACAATAACCTCTCTTGGAGTGATCATATATCATCTGCTGCTGGAAAAGTATTTGGAATGCTGCGTACACTATACCATTCTCAATCATTTACGCCTATACACATTCGGATTTTGCTTGCCAAATCATACTTGTTACCTATCCTTCTGTACGGCTGTGAGTTGTTCAGCAAATGTGATGCTAAAAGTAAACAGCGCTTGGAATCCGTATACAAAGCTATAATTCGCTACGTATTTGGCTTAAAAAGATACGACAGCTGTTCTTCTTTCATTAACTCCTTATATGGCTTCCCGTTATTGGACTTGTTAAAGGTACGAACCCTTCTCTTCCTTCACAAGATAATATACTTGAAACAACCTGAATACTTATATGACAAGATACGTTTCGGGCGGTCTAACAGAGGTGTACTGCTTATACCAGATCGACATCGACTTCAAGTGAGCGAGAGACAATTTATGCTACATTCTGTCTTTCTTTGGAACTCGTTACCAACAAACCTTCAATCCCTTGGCAACGCAAACAAATTTAAGAAATCACTTTTCAATCATTTTAAGAATTTGCAATAATTTTCTTTTCTTAACTTTGTTCTATTTCAATACTTTTAACTTTTTTATATTTTGTTATATTCTATATTTTATTTTAGTAAAGTAATTTTTGTTATATGAAATCTTATTTTTATATGTTCATTAACCTACTTAAAATATTTCAATGCTAATACCAATTTTATATGTATTTAGTTTAATTGCTTTCGTTTTCTTACATTTTTTCTATAATATTTTAATATGTAATTATGATAAGAATTAACTTCATACCTTGCAATGATAGACACATACTTTAATTGAAAAAATTGTTAAAATTTTGTTGTATGTGTAATTCCCTAAATAAAATAAATAAAAAAAAATAAAATATTTATGTAAAGGGCGATGCGGTCAAAATTGGGTCAATATAAACTTGACGTATTTCTTTCAATTTTGCATTTAAAAAACCTGAACACCCCTCATTTTGAAGGTGTGTGTGTAGAATGTTGCTCCTATTTTGATTTTGGAATTCACTCTTCAGTTGTCAAAATGCCGTCCAAACAAGAAGAGCAGCGTATCAAATATCGAAAATCCGAGCTACTCGCACGCAAAGCTGGCAAAATCGCTAAAAGTTGCCAAATCAACCGTTACAAATGTAATTAAAGTGTTTGGGGAACGTTTGTCGACAGCCAGGAAGTCTGGATCGGGGGGAAATCGAAAACCGGAAGCCGCTGAGACGACAAAGAGAGTTGCCGGTAGTTTCAAGCGAAACCCTAACCTCTCTCTCCGAGATGCCGCAAATAAGCGGGGTGTATCGTCTACAACCGTGCATCGAGCCAAAAACGAGCCGGACTATCGACTTACAAGAAGGTAGTGACTCCAAATCGCGATGATAAACAAAATACGACGGCCAAAGCGCGATCCCGGAGGTTGTACACGACGATGCTGACGAAGTTTGACTGCGTGGTAATGGACGACGAAACCTACGTCAAAGCCGACTACAAGCAGCTTCCGGGACAGGAGTTTTATACGGCAAAAGGAAGGGGAAAGGTAGCAGATATTTTCAAGCACATAAAACTGTCAAAGTTCGCAAAGAAATATCTGGTTTGGCAAGCCATCTGTACCTGTGGCTTGAAAAGCAGCATTTTCATAGCTTCCGAGACTGTCAACCAAGAAATTTACATGAAAGAGTGTTTGAATAAACGTCTGCTGCCTTTGCTGAAGACACACGGTTGTTCCGTACTGTTTTGGCCGGATTTGGCATCTTGCCATTACAGTAAAAAGGCCATGGAGTGGTACGCCGCCAACAACGTGCAGGTGGTTCCCAAGGAGAAGAACCCTCCAAACACGCCAGAGCTCCGCCCAATTGAGAAATACTGGGCTATTGTCAAGCGGAACCTAAAGAAGACCAAAAAACTGCAAAGGACGAGCAGCAGTTCAAGGCAAACTGGCTTTCTGCGGCGAAGAAGGTTGAAAAGGTGGCTGTACAAAATCTGGATGTTTTACGACATCCCCATACTTCAATCCCTTTAAATCGTTTTGAAATGCTTAATCGATCGATTACTAGAAAACGATACCCATATTGAATGCCACAACATAACTTCCGCAAAAAAAAAAAAAACAAAAGCTGAAATATGCCTATTTGTTCTTTTACAACATTCTTACGAGGGCAGTTATGGCAACGGTTTTTGGGGACTTCAAAGGTATTTTATTGATTGACTATCTGCAGAAGGGTAAAACAATAAATTCAGAGTACTATTGCAACCTTTTGGATCAATTAAATGTACAAATTCGAGAAAAACGTCCTGGCTTACAACACAAGAAAATAATTTTTCATTGAGACAACGACCAGCACACAAGAGTGTTTTAACAATGGCTAAAATAAACGAATTAAAGTACGAGTTGCTTAATCAGGAGAATAAGGTGGGTGGTCACACCTTATTCTCCTGATTAAGCTCCCAGTGACTTTTACTTGTTCCCAAATCTAAAAAAAATCCTTGTGGCAAGCGTTTTACCTTCTCGTTTGTTACACAATTTTTATTCTTTCAATAAAAAAAGTTATTTTTGAAACAACAACACAGTCCATTTCGTTTATATCAAACACTGTTCTTTTCGGACTTTAGGTCGTTAATAAGACACATTTTACAGTTCAAAATTTAATATAGTACAATGTAATGTTGAACATTTTTTCGGAATCTTCCGAACATATCTGGAATATATGTAAAAAAAAAACTTTGGTCGAAGCAGGGATCGAACCCACGACCCTTGCCATGCAAGTCGGACGTAGCAACCACTGCTCCACGGTGCCAAACTAAATGTTTGTTTCTGTTAAATAAACTTTGTTTATTCCATATAACTTATATGGATAATTATCTATAGATGACCATAACAGGTGCATAGCTCAGTGGTTTCGATTCTCCGTCCAGGCGAAAGGTTAAAAAAAAAAAATTAAAAATTTATAAAATCGTATAATTTCTCATACATTGTTGGTATTACAGGAAAAGGTGTTAAGAACTAAAAAACCTCGTGGATGTGAGAAAGGTGTGAGGGAAAATGCAATTAGCAAGAAAACAATGTTTTTTTTTTTTTTTTTGAGTTAGTCTTTATGAAATTGTTTTTACATCCTGAAAAAGAATAAACGTTTATCACAAAAAGTATATACTTTTCTTCCAAATACACTTCCTTACAGCGAAAAGCAAATGAGAAACGAACTTTGTTTGTCTAAAATTTCGTTTGGGAGGAAAGAATTATTTTTTGCGTGTGCAATTACAGTTGTAAACCACTATTTTGAAGACCTTGAGGAAAACTATTTTAATCAAGGGATAGATTAAAATAGTTTTCCTCAAGCTATCCCGCCCTCGTACTGGTTTCCTCACACATAAAGATTCTTGGCTCTTCTCCAAAACAAAGATGCTGCCGTTCTTCATTACCACTAATATTCAACAGCACCGACTATATCTGCACAAAATCATCCAGATGTAGCTACATCTACAATATAAGTCAAAATTGATATAATAACTCCATTAAAATATTGTTTATATCGAATGGGGTCTAGATATATTTATATCCACCACCATAGAATGGTGACGTGGGTATAATAAGTTTGTCATTCCGTCGAAATATCGATTTCCGACTACATAGAGTATATGTATTCTTGATCGTGGAGAAATTCTAAGACAATATAATCATGTCCGTCTGTCTGGCTGTCTGTCTGTTGTAATCACGCTACAGTCTTCAATAAATAATGAAGCAATTGTGCTGAAATTTTGTACAAACTCGTCTTTTGTATGCCGGCAGGTCAAGTTCGATGATAGGCTATATAGGTCCAGTTTTTTATATAGTCCCCATATAAATCGACCTCCCGATTTTGGGTCTTGGGTTTATAGAAACCGTAGTTTTTATTCAATTTGGCTGAAATTGGAAATCTACACCTTCAAAAAAAAATCGCTTCTCTAACATATGTTCCAAACATATTTTGCAGGAAGCACATATATTATTGGATACTGCCGAAACATTAATATGTTTGTTTTATGTGAACAAATTATATGTTTGGAAGCATTTTGAGCCCAAAAATATTATATGCTTGGAAGAATTTTCCCCAAAGATTATGCTTATTCCCTCGCATAATTTTCACTTCCACGAAATTTTTTAGTTCTTGGCACCTTTTTCGGTAATACAAATAATGCTGAAGGAATTATTCAATTTTATAATTTTTTTAAATTTTACCTTTCGCCTGGACGGAGAATAGAACCGAGGGCCATACAGTTTGTAAGCCAACACACTATCCACTGGGCTACGTAGCTGTTATAGTCACCAGTAGAAAATTATCGTTATAAGTTGCATTTATACACTGAAAAGAAAAAGTACGTCATGAGGATGAATCTTTACATCACGGTGACGAATTTTTCGTCAAAAATGAGCTAACGTAACATTTCATCCCATTGACGATTTTTTCGTCATAGCGATGAATTGAATTCATCCCTGTGATGAACTTATTTACATCCCATATACGACTATGTTACGTCCAGATGAGGAATGTATTTCATCTATGTGATGATATTTTTCGTATCTACGATTATTCTCTTTCATCCATGCGATGATGCAATTCTTCAAACGTACGATTCTCGTTCGCCATCGCTACAAACGCCTTCGTCATAGCGATGAACTCTTTCCCTGAATTTGACGTAATCCATTCATCAATATGATGTAATAGATTCATCAATTTGATGTAATCGATTCATCAATACGATGTAAACATCAAATTGATAAATTGAAATTTAACTCACCCTTTTTGTGCCCAACTGTTCCTTTTCGTTTTGAATTGTTTGCTCATCCAATTCATCTTTATTCTTTAATTTCTTTATCCGTATTCAGTTTTCACAGAACGAAAAATGTTGAGGTATTTATCTGTAAATTTAGAAATACTTCCATAAACATATAAATGTTAACAAAAAAAAATAAATTGACCACAAAATAAAAAAAAATCGTCATTTTTTTTGTTTTTATTTTCACTTTCACATCTTTAAGCATTATCTCTTTATTTTCGGCACGCGCGACCTCCTTTACACTTTGGACTAAACTGAACAACTGAGAGGAACCATTTGAAATGTTCTTACCGCACAGAAAAAAAACAATATTTCTACCACACAACTACACTCTTAGAAAAATATGTTTTTCATATGTTCCGATATAAACAAAATGTGTTTCGGGTACAATTTTAAAACACAATATATTTAAGTGCAAACATGTAATGTTCCTAAACTAACACTAAATGTTTGGGACATCTATGTTAATATGTTAGAATATATTATGTTTGGGGCATGAATGTTTCATAAAAATCATATGTGTGAATGCAAACATATATAAATTTACAAATTTCGACTAAACATACATATGTTGTGATATTTTATTCAAAGCGACAGAGAGAGTATAGAGAAAGAAATAGAGATGGGAACCGGGAGAGTTGACAAAAGATATCAACATAACACAGCGAAAGAATGTTGTATGTTGTTTCGGAAAACTGTTTTATGATAAGGCCAAAAATTTGATATGCTTAAGTCTAAATATTATTTAATTTGAATAAAGAGAATGGACATTCGGAACCAAGAGAATAGACATTTGAAAAACAAACAGCATATGTTTTCGCCTTGAGAGCAGCATTTTATGTATGTGTGGACATGTGTTTTGTTTATCATTTTGGCATTATGGGCACAATTTTTTTCTTGGTTCGTTAAAAGAAATCAGGGGTCTTCATAAAAATAACGAAAGGGCACTATACTCTTTTTAGAGTTGGGATAGTAAAATAAAATAAGGAGGAAATAGTGAAAAATTACACAGTAAAATATATAAAAACAAAGTTTAGTTCCTCTTTATTAATAAGTAGTCCACGAGGAGTTGACGGACACCTTCAAATATAAAAGCGGGCATTAAGTTCGAGTTTTGCAGCTAAAACAATTTAAAAAGTTTATTTTCTTTAAAATGAATTATTAACGAAAAATAAAAGGCATTTTAGAGCGATGGTGTTAAATGCTAGTAAAAAATTGTTCACGCCTAAATAAATTTATGTTTATATTATAAAATTACTTATGTATGTTTATACTCGACTCCACGTTCTTCTTTTGTTAGAGTTTTTGAATACCAAATTTTAAAGTTTTGTACCAAAAACAGTTTTTTGTTACAAAATTGTTATTTTTGCTTTAAAAAAATAATATTTTATCCAAAAATCAGTCAATTTCGTTTATATCAAGCACTGTTACTGACTATAAATCTTTAATAACCCACATTTCAAAGTTTTAAAGTTAAATTAAAAAAAGTGTTCGGTCGGAGCAGGGATTGAACCCACGACCCTTTGCATGCAAGGCAGACATGCTAACCACTGCTCCACGTGGCAAACAAATGTATGTTTCTGTTAAATAATGTTATGTTTGCATGGGCTCGTGGGCGCTGCAAACTATGCTATATAAATGTAACTTATAACGATAATTATTTGCTGGTGACTATAACAGTTACGTAGCCCAGTGGATAGTGTGTTGGCTTACAAACTGTATGGTCCTCGGTTCGATTCTCCGTGCAGACGGGAGGTAAAATTTAAAAAATTTATAAAAGTGAATAATTTCTTCAACATTATTTGTATTACAGAAAAAGGTGCCAAGAACTAAAAAAATTCGTGGAAGTGAAAATTACGAGTATGTTAGGGAATGAGCACAATCGTCTTTGGGAAAAATTCTTCCAAGCATACAATATTTTTGTGCTCAAAATGCTTCCAAACATATAATATGTTCACATAAAACAAACATATTAATGTTTCGGCAGTATCCAATAATATATATGCTTCCTGCAAAATATGTTTGGAACATATGTTAAAGAAGCGATTTTTTTTTGAGGGTGTACGTATGGATGTGTTATTGCATTAGTATTTGAATACATGTCAACGGAGTAGATGAAACTTTTCGTCTATTTCATTACTATTTTCGTCAATTTGACGACTTTTATTGTTCTCATATGTCTTGTAAGCCAATTTAAAAACAAACATGTGAACAAATGTTTGCTCAAATACTCGTTTGAGTTAAGTTAAATGTGGAGAGAGCATGAAATACCCAACAAAAATAACTTAGCTCTCATTAATAAAAGCTGTGTACAGTTATTTTAAAAACAAAACGTAGCAAGCGCATTTGGTTGTGTGTGTGTTTTTTAGGCAGAGAAATAAACACACATCTACAGAACGTATGAATTTTATCATCACATTGAACACTGCTTCGTCACATTGACTATTGATTCGACTTTTAGGTGTTTCAGATTAGTACTAATGGAAAAATGTAAATTACAAACATCTATATACTATATACACCGTATATCGTTTTATGTTTTAGTTAGCATTGAGATTTTTTGATACACATTTCAGAGAAAAGTGTGTTTCATCAATTTGAAGATTCTTTCATCGCATTGACGAAAACCAGCATCCTTGATACATCATGAAAATAAAACACTTAAAACTTTTGTCCAACTTCTATTAATATGTGTAATTCATATATTGGGACTTCATATAAACGAAATTAATTTAAATCAAATGTTAATTTTGGTTAACTTTCGCTGAATCGGAAAGAAAATAATTTCGTCTCATAGACGAAACTAGATCATCAATGTGACGAACTATGAAAAGAACAAAAATTGACTTTGATGATTGATTTCGTCACGTGGACTACCGAAATACTCCCATGGACGAAACTTTTCATCGCATAGACGAAAACGCATTGATGAAACTCAATCGTCAAGGTGACGAACGCTTTTTCTTTCGGTGTATAGTGTAGTTTGCAGCGCCCGCGAGCACATGCAAACAACATTTAACAGAAACATACATTTGTTGGCCACGTGGAACAGTGGTTAGCATGACTGTCTTGCATGCAAAGGGACGTGGGTTCAATCCCTGCTCCGACCGAACACCATTTTTTTTTTATTTACACATTAATAGAAGACGTGGAGTCGAGTATAAACATACATAATAATTTTATAATATACACATACATTTATTTAGGCGTGAACAGTTTTTTACTAGCATTTAACACCATTTTAAATGTATTTAAAACTATTACCGGTATTAAGTTGGCATTATCGCTCTAAAATTACATTTGCCTTTTACTTTTCATTAATAATTCATTTTAAAGTAAATAAACCTTTTCAATTGTTTTAACAGCACTCGAACTTAATGCCCGCTTTTATATTTTAAAGTGTCCGTCAACTCCTCTTGGACTACTTATTAATAAAGAGGAACTAAACTTTGTTTTATACTTTTTACTGTTTAATTTTTCACTATTTCCTCCTTTTTTCATTTTACTGTCCCAACTCTAAAAAGAGTATAGTACCCTTTCGTTATTTTTATGAAGATCCCTTTGTAATTTTTGTATATTTTCCACCGTTTTTTTTTTTTTTATTTCCTTTGCCTGAATATTTTGACTTACTCCTCGTACGTTCCGATTTTTTTGTAACGAACCAAGACAAAAAATTTGCCCATAATGCCAAAATGATAAACAAAACTCATGTCCACATACATAAAATGCTGCTCTCAAGGCGAATGTCTATTCTCTTTACTCCGAATACTGATTCTAATATTCAAATTAAATAATATTTAGACTTAAGCATATCAATTTTTTTGCCTTATACATAAAACATATAACATAAAACAGTTTTCCGAAACAACATACAAGTGGTTTCACAGAAATTGCTCTCTTTTGATTCTCCCGCTGTGTTATGTTGATATCTTTCGTCAACCCTCCCGATTTCCATCTCTATTTCATTCTCTATACTCTCTCTGTCGCTCTCTGAATAAAATATCACAACATATATATGTCTACTCGAAATTTGTAACAGGGATCCGGAGCGGAGCGTGGAGCGGAGCAAGCCCTTTTTTAGCCGGAGCGGGAGCGGAGCGGGAGCGGCATTTCTAAAATCCGAAGCGGAGCGGGAGCGGAGCGGTTCCAAATGAATAACCGCTCCGCTCCGAATAAAATATTACTTGAATGAAATGTGTAACTTTGAAATTACACTGTGTAGGTAATTTCAAATGTAGCTAGTACTTAGCGTAGTGTGAGCAAACGTTTAAAATGTACGATATGTATTTTTGTACGTACGTACATTGGGGAAAACACAACGTGTTTTTTTAGTAATTGTTTTCAAAAACGGCAAATGTCAAAATATATCTCTAGTATGTGTTGTAAAAGTAACAACAGTACTTTCGATCAATTTCATCCCGTATTACTACAAAGATGTTCGTAATGAACGTCAAATAATTGCAATTAAACGATCTTATTTATATTTAATTTTTTAGTTTTCTACACTGAAAAAAATATTGTCGTGAAGTCAAAGATTCCATGTCCTTAGAATAAGAATGCAAATTTTGTTTAACATGGAAGACGCATTTCTCTAAAATAATGTTTTTTTTCTTGTCCAAAAGGCAATAAACTTTTGAATGAAGTTGTAATGTCCTTATAATTAAGTGATTTTACTTAAAAATGTGTATCATAACATGAAAGATAAAATTTTTGAGGTAAGGTCAACGTGACTTTAATAATTAAAAAAAATTCTTTAAAATTAATAAAATTGTCTTTAAATTTGTTTCCTTTTTGCATCTTGCCTACAAAGCAAAAAATCGTTAAAAATAGGACATGTTTTTCAACACTTTATTTTAAAGACGCTTTTTACTTGAAACATAGCATAATTTCTACTGGAAGTCGAGTCTTAATATGGAAAAAAAAAAATAACTCGTTAACTCGTTTTTAAAGGATTTTGATAACAACTGACGAAAAAAATCTAAAAAAATGAAAAATTAACATTTGCTTCCTAGAAGCAAGTACATAACCCCCAAATTTAAAAGAGAATTACGTCTTTAAAGTATCCTTACTGTTAAAGTAAAGACAAAATCTTTGGAACCGGGCATGCTTTTTTTCAGTGTAAGGACATTCATATTGCTTTACTATTGTACTATATCCTAGCATTCTCTTGTTTCTGATATTAGTTCTCGAAAATTTTATTAAAATTATGGATAGTTTAAATTTTTGTTGAAAAATGTGCGCATATACATTTATTATACAATAAAGGGTAAAAAAGCGAAATTAGGTAACACTAGATCTGAGTAAGAATATTCGTAGGTATACCACGGACTGATGTCGATGGAGGTTGTTGCAAACATAAACATACACACACACACATTACAAATATAACAAAACCTCTTCTCTACGTCTGTTGCAAAATAAAAACAAGTAAGGAAGTTCTAAAGTCGGGCGGGGCCGACTATATTATACCCTGCACAACTTTGTAGATCTAAATTTTCGATACCATATCACATCCGTCAAATGTGTTGGGGGCTATATATTTATAAAGGTTTGTCCCAAATACATACATTTAAATATCACTCGATTTGGACAGAATTTGATAGACTTCTACAAAATCTATAGACCCGAGTAAAAATTGAGAGATCTAATTTGATACAATTAGATATGAGTAGATCCGAAAAATGGTAAGATCTAATCATATCTAGTTACTATGAAAGCAGATCTGCTCAGATCTCAATATTGGCCTAGATCTAATGTCTTAGATATAATTACATCTATCCCTATATATGGTTGGATCTGATGTTAGATATCGTCATATGTGGAATTATATATAATTATGTCTAATTCTATCTCATCATATCTGGGTAAATCCGCATAGATCTAAAGTGGCCAATTTTGAGATCTAATTATATCTAATTAGATCCTCCAATTTTTACACGGGGACTCAAAATTTAAGTCGTCTAATGCACTAGGGTGGAACACAATGTTAGTAAAAAAAATATGGGAAACATTTAAATCTGAAGCAATTTTAAGGAAACTTCGCAAAAGTTTATTTATGATTTATCGCTCGATATATATGTATTAGAAGTTTAGGAAAATTAGAGTCATTTTTACAACTTTTCGACTAAGCAGTGGCGATTTTACAAGGAAAATGTTGGCCTCTGTGGGCAAATGAGTGTAAATCGGGTGAAAGCTATATATGGGAGCTATATCTAAATCTGAACCGACTTGGCTGATATTTTGCAAGGTTTTCGAGACTCATAAAATATTCGGATATACGGAATTTGAGGAAGATCGGTTGATATACACGCCAATTATGACCAAATCGGTGAAAAATATATATGGCAGCTATATCTCAATCTGAACCGATTTTTTCCAAAATCAATAGGGATCGTCTTTGAGCTGAAACAGGACCCTATACCAAATTTTAGGACAATCGGACTAAAACTGCGAGCTGTACATTGCACACAAAAATACATCAACAGACAGACAGACAGACGGACATCACTAAATCGACTCAGAATTTAATTCTAAGACGATCGGTATACTAAGCGATGGGTCTCAGACTTTTCCTTCTTGGCGTTACATACAAATGCACAAACTTATTATACCCTGTACCACAGTAGTGGTGAAGGGTATAAAAACTTTCGGAGAGTAGTTACTTCTACTCTGTGTATAGCCTTTCAATTCCAATCAGCGTTGCCGTTTTGGTCCAAAAGATTTCTAATTTTTAAATTTGGTCCGATGGTCAGACCAAACAGAATTTGGTCCATTTTGGTCAATTTTCATAAATTTGGTTTCTATCACATATTAAATAGTAGATGGTGCACCGCAAAGAATATTGTCGGGAGGCCAAATATTTCACCTGCTTAAAATACGAATTTTGCTTAGAATAGAAGACGTATTTCTCTGAAAAAAGTTTTTCCTTGTCTAAAAGTCTCTAAACTTTTCAATGAAGTCTGTTTATCCTTATAGCTAAGTGATTCGACATAAAAATGTGTATCCTAACATGAATGCAAATTTCGTTTTAATGAAGTCAAAATGGATTTAATATTTCTGAAAAAATCTTCAAAATTAATAAAATGTTTCAACACATTGTTTTAAAGTCATTATACCCTAAACCACATAGTGGTTAGGGTATAATAAGTTTGATCTGAAAAAAAAATGTGCCTAAAAGAAATATTGATTTTAGACCCCATAAAATATATACCGATCGACTCAGAATCACCTCCTGAGTCGATCTAGCGTTTGGTGTCCGTCCGTCCATCCGTCCGTCTGTCCATGTATTTGTTGTTCACAGGATTTCGGTTGCAATTATTAACCGATTTTGATGAAATTTGGTACAGGGAGTTTTTTTGGGCACAAGGACGAACGTTATTGAATTTGGAAGAAATCGGATCAAATTTAGATATAGCTCCCATATATATGTATTGCCCGATTTCGACAAATGGGGTCACGTTGCACTTTTTTACTAACCGATCGTCGTCAAATTTAGCACAAAATAATCTTCTGTATCACCCTTTAAGTCTGAAAATTTCATCGAAATTGGTTCAGATTTAGATATAGGTCCCATATATATGTATCGCCCGATTTTGCCAAATTAGGTCATAAAACCCTTATTTATCAACCGATCTTACTCAAAGTTGGCGAAATGTAATCTTCTATAGTACTAACTATATGTGCAAAAAATCATCGAAATCGGTTCAGATTTAGCTATAGCTCCCATATACGTACCGCCCGATTTTTCTAAATAAAATAAAACTCAATTGAACAAATAATACAATGTTTGTACTATAATTTTCTCGAAGAGGAGCGGAGCGGAGCGTGGCGCGGAGCGATTTTTTTTTCTCGGAGCGGAGCGGTTTTTTTTTTCTCCGGAGCGGGAGCGGAGCGGAGCGAAAAAAATGGACCGCTCCGGATCCCTGATTTGTAAATTTATATATGTTTACATTCACACATATTATTTTTATGAAACATTCATGCCCCAAACATAATATATTCTAACATATTAACATATGTGTCCAAAACATTTATTGTTAGTTTGGGAACATTACATGTTTGCACTTAAATATATTGTGTTTAAAAATTGTGCCCGAAACACATTTTGTTTATATCGGAACATATGAAAAACATGTTTTTCTAACGGTGTAGAGGTATTTTAGGACCATAAAGATGTATGTCAAAAATGGTGAGTATCGCCACGAATTGAAAATCTAGAGATATTTTAGGACCATAAAAAGGGATGACGAAAATGATGATCGGTCAATGTTTTAGTATAGCCCCAATTTATACACCCTCAAAAAAAATCGCTTCTTTAACATATGTTCCAAACATATTTTGCAGGAAGCACATATATTATTGCATACTGCCGAAACATTAATATGTTTGTTTTATGTGAACATATTATATGTTTGGAAGCATTTTGAGCCAAAAATATTATATGCTTGGAAGAATTTTTCCCAAACACGATTGTGCTCATTCCCTAACATACTCGTAATTTTCACTTCCACGAAATTTTTTAGTTATTGGCACCTTTCTCTGTAATACAAATAATGTTGAAGAAATTATTCACTTTTATAAATTTTTTAAATTTTACCTTTCGCCTGCACGGAGAATCGAACCGAGGACCATACAGTTTGTAAGCCAACACACTATCCATTGGGCTACGTAGCTGTTATAGTCACCAGTAGATAATAATCGTTTTAAGTTACATTTATATAGCATAGTTTGCAGCGCCCACGAGCCCATGCAAACATAACATTATTTAACAGAAACATACATTTGTTTGCCACGTGGAGCAGTGGTTAGCATGTCTGCCTTGCATGCAAAGGGTCGTGGGTTCAATCCCTGCTCCGACCGAACATTTTTTTTGTTTTTTTTTTTTTTTTTAATTTACACATTTATATTTATACTATATTATTTTTTTAAATGAAACATCGAAATGTGCGTTATTAAAGATTTATAACTTTAAAAAACTTTAAAATTTGGAAGGAATTCAAACACTCTAACAAAAGAAGAACGTGGAGTCGAGTATAAACATACATACATAATTTTATAATATAAACATAAATTTATTTAGGAGTGAACAGTTTTTTACTAGCGTTTAACACCATCGCTCTAAAATTCCTTTTATTTTTCTTTAATAATTCATTTTAAAGAAAATAAACTTTTTAAATTGTTTTAGCTGTAAAAGTCGAACTTAATACCCGCTTTTATATTTGATGGTGTCCGTCAACTCCTCGTGGACTACTTTTTAATAAAGAGAAACTAAACTTTGTTTTTTTACATTTTACTGTGTAATTTTTCACTATTTCCTCCTTATTTCATTTTACCGTCCCAACTCTAAAAAGAGTATAGTGCCCTTTCGTTATTTTTATGAAGACCCCTGATTTCTTTTAACGAACCAAGAAAAAAATAATGCCAAAATGATAAACAAAACACATGTCCACACATACATAAAATGCTGCTCTCAAGGCGAAAACATAAGCTGTTTGTTTTTCAAATGTCTATTCTCTTGGTTCAGAATGTATATTCTCTTTATTCAAATTAAATAATATTTAGAATTAAACATATCAAATTTTTGGCCTTATCATAAAACAGTTTTCCGAAACAACATACAAGCGGTTTCACAGAAATTGTTCTCTTTTGACTCTTTTGCTGTGTTATATTAATATCTTTCGTCAACTCTCCCGGTTTCCATCTCTATTTCTCTCTATACTCTCTCTGTCGCTTTGAATAAAATATCACAACATATGTATGTTTAGTTGAAATTTGTAAATTTATATATGTTTGTATTCACACATATGATTTTTATGAAACATTCATGCCCCAAACATAATATATTCTAACATATTAACATAGATGTCCCAAACATTTAGTGTTAGTTTAGGAAAATTACATGTTCGCACTTAAATATATTGTGGTTTAAAATCGTGCCCGAAACACATTTTGTTTATATCGGAACATATGAAAAACATATTTTTCTAACAGTGTACCGATGTCACACTGAAGAAAAGCATACCCGGTTCCAAAGATTTTGTCTTTACTTTAAAAATTTTGGTATTGATTCCGAGCCAAAGAAGCGGAAAATACAAGTAAAGATACTTTTAAGACACAATTCTCTTTTAAATTCGTGTTTTGTGTAGTTGCTTCTAGGAAGCAAATTTTAATTTTTCGCTTTTTCAGCTTTTTTTCTTCATATGCTATCAAAGTCCTTTAAAAACGAAATAACGACAACTTTATTTTCAAAATTAAGACTCGACTTCCAGTAGAAATTATGCTGTGTTTCAAGTAAAAAAGTCTTTAAAATAAAGTGTTGAAAAACATGTCCTATATTTGAACGATTTTTTGCTTTGTAGTCAAGACGCAAAAAGACAACAAATTTAAAGACAATTTCATTAAATTTAAAGAAATTTTCTGAATTAATAAAGTCAAGTTGACCTTAGCCCAAACATTGTTTCTTTCATGTTATGATATCCATTTTTAAATAAAATCACTTAATTATAAGGACAATACGACTTCATTGAAAAGTTTATCGACTTTTGGTCAAGGAAAAAAACTTTATACTAAAGAAATGCGTCTTTTATGCTAAGCAAAATTTGCATTCGTATTGACCTCACGACAATATTTTTTCAGTGCACGATTTTATTGAAAATCTGGAGGTGTTTTAAGACTATAAATATGTGTACAAGAAATGATTATAGAAACCGTAGTTTTTATACCCAATTTGCTTGAAATTTTTAATTGTAGAAGTATTTTAGGACCATTAAGAGGTGTTCGGCACACGGTGAGTATCGGTCCATATTTTAGTATAGCCCCCATAAGACCGATCTCCCGATTTAACTCCTTGGGTTTCTAGAAACCGGAAACGTGTATCGGATTTAGTTTTTGTCGGTCCATTTGGTAAGGCCTCCATATAGATCGGTTTCACTTCTTGAGGGTATAGAAGGCACACCGACCATGAAAATTGCTTGAAACTGTATGTAAAATTTCCTGATTTTAGTTCTCGTAACATAATCATTTAAATTAAGGGCGTGAAAATCTACAGATTTTAGATTTCAAATCAAGGCGGGTTTTCATCATTTTCTTGCACACTTACAAGAGATGTTAATAATTCCTCTAAAACTATAAATCCAGAATCTGATATAGTCTTCATAGTTAAAATATCTGGTTGAACTGCTATGCTTGGGAGAATATCTGTATTGGGAGACTATCTGAAAGGAAACTATAATATTTGATTCGTGGTGGTGGGTATTTAAGCCTCGACCAATATCTCTTGGATTTAAAAATATATCAATCATATTGGTCCAAATTTAGATGATGCTAACACATATAGGGTCCGGTTAGGCTTATATCCCAAACTATACTCACTTTTTAAAGCATACATTTGTTTACGTTTGTAAATTTTTAAGATCTTAATTGTGGAAACTTTTATTTGTGGAATAATATTTTTCATTAGCAAATATTTCGTAACATTTTGTAAATATAAATTTGTTAAATTTTAAGAGAAAAAAAAAACAAAAAATCTCTCAAAATAAAAGAAAACACATATCCTTTGATGAGAGTATTTATTTATTTAGGATTGCATTCGAAAGAAGCGAAGTACAAAATTCATACAACCATATTTCTGTGATAATTTCGATTGTTTATTTTATGCGCTGTAACCAAATGAAACCCAATCAAAATTTTCAATATCAGCAAAAATGATGTCAAGAAATAACAAGAAGCAATCTTTGACTTGAGGGTAATTTTATTGCTGTAGTAAACAAAACGTCACAAACATACGCAAAAGCTCACACAGAATACACTCTTACACACATGGACATACACATATGTACCCATAGGACAATGGCAACGGATAATATAATCCGATGCGAAGGAATACAAAATATGATATTTTGCTAAATATTAATAAAAATAAACAAATAATACCCTTGACCAGAGATTCAAATAAAAAAAAGAAATATGAAACCAAATATTTATATTTAAATGAAAACATAAATAAGATCAAAAATTCACAACATGTCTATTGGCTCAGGGAATAAATCGAAAGGAGGGTTATGTGTATTTATATCAATTAATAAATATGAAAATAAGTTCTATCAAAAATTCTGCCAATAAGAAAACAATATAAACGGCCAGGCCGAATCTTATGTACCCTCCACCATGGATTGCGTACACCCAAAGAAAAGTGGACTTCTAAAATCAAGTTACAAATTCTTATTTTTAGCCTGAATTGGCACTTAAAATTTTAAGTACGCAAATACTAAGTTATACTCATATTAAGCACAAAGTGTGCTTGTTTGTGTAATTCAAGTACTTAAAGTTTGAACTAAGCTTGTTTTGGATTAAAACAAGAAACTTGTTACTTAATATGCCTCACTGACTTAGCTAATGAGAGCACAAAAAAGAGTTTTGTTCTCCTCGATGCTCTCACCGATTTTCAACCCCCAAAAACTTTTTTGCTTGTAATGGTAGTGGCTTCCATTTCATTTCATCTTAAGTCGACTATGGCTTAAAATAAGAAAAGTTTAACTTGATATTGTTATCGTTATTCGGAGCATCGTGTGTGTTTGGTTGCATTTGATTTGCTATCCTAAGCCGAATCTGGCTTAAAATAAGAACATTTTTACTTGATACTCATTTATGAGCACATTGGAATGCAAAATAAAGTTTTTCTCTCCTTGTTACTCTTCCAGATGCTTTATCATGTATGAAACATTGTGGGTGTGTATTAGTGTAAGTTTTGATTTCGAATTTGTGTTTTTGGCGTCGCTTGCATTGTACTCGTATAGCCAAATTATTTTAGTATTATTGTGTGCTTAGACCCTAAGTAACAGTGGAGTAGCTTTATAAATTATGAATAAAAAAAAAGTTGAGACAGTATACAAATATTTAAAAGGTAAGTAAAAATTAAGTTTATTAGTTTAAAATGACTACTTGCCAATAAATATGTATTTCATCATATTTAAATTGATTCTGCATACATCTATTAACAAACGTAGCGTCTATATACTAACAAAAAAAATTTTGTCATGCCAACTCAAAAGTCGTCACATCGTTTTATAGAAATAATTGTTATACTTATTTTATGTTTTGAAATATATTTTAAATAGACAATAATACTTCTTGTTTTACAACCTCTACCAAGTTGTGGAAGTTGAAATCCATGCGGAAATTTGTGAAAATTGGACGACGCGGCCCCTCCAAAAGTTCAACAAACGAAACATCAGAAGTTATCAAATTGACAATTTCGTAAAAGGAGTGCTTGAACAGAGCGCCAATGGATTTGGCCGACATATCTGATAAGTGGAGGAAAACTTACAATTTAAAGCGACAAAGCCTACAAAAGTTGAATTCCTCTGAGTTTCTTGCTTCCTGGCCCAAGTTTTCTCCATGCATGAACTGCTGATTTTGTAAATAAAAATACATAAATATATATTTTTATATTTTATATTATTTTGTATATATTTATTTTTATTAATAACATGTATTTTGTACTTGAATCAATTGCCTATATTATAAATCTATGTTACTACTTCTTTACCTAGGTGTATTATTTGTATAATGCAGTTTCTTATTTTACATATTTTACTTTTCATTACAAATGTATGTATCGATATAAAAAAGAATAATACAAAATATTTTCAAAATATATGAACAAATTTTTACTTTATGGGAATTAAGCGCACATTGAGATTAAAACAAGTACAAAGCACACTAAAATCAAGCGCATATAAAATAACATCGAATACGGTTCGGGATTAAATCAAGTACAGATCGTTCCTGAATCAAGAATAGTAGGATTATATTCAAGAATAAAAAAGGTTGACCCAAGCCTTCAATCCGCTTAAAACAAGCTCATTTTGGCTCAAGTAAAGCGCTGTTGGGTTTAATGTAAGCTTAAATGCGGATTGAATCAAGAACAGATTAGGATTAAATAGAGTTTCACTAGGCTTAAATCAAGCACTTCCCGTACTTAAAACAAGCACAAACACGATTGAAATTTTCTAAAATTAAGAAATCTGTACTTAATATTTTCGGGATTAAATTAAGAATTTTCTTCTTGGATTTAGAAAATCCGTACTTACCGTACTTTTGACACCGCTACGGGTTGAATCAAGTAAACTTTTCTCTATTAATTTTTTGGGTGTAGAAACTTCTATTAAAGACTGTCATCCACAATCGAATTATCTCGGTTGTGGTAATATTTTTACCCATGGCAAGGTATCTTAAAACTTCTTTTAAATTGTAAGTTAGTACATATGTGGTATATATTAGACAAATAAAGCAGATTAAATACGTACACTAAAAAAATATTTACGTGATATTAAAGATTTCGCAACCTAAATTTTAGGATTTTACGAAAATTGTAAATTTGCGTCCCTCCGTTAAAGTCACATGTCTTTGAACTAAGGCTAATTTTCCTTAAAGTAACCCATTTTTGATTTAAAGAAATTGTCCTTAAATTAACTGAAATATTGAATCTTTAGACTTAAGAGAGAAACGCTTCAAATATAGGCCAATACTTATTTTGAGGATTTTGCGTCTTTGGTTTAAAGTTTTTTGGGATTAAGAAAATGTTTTTTACTTTGAAGTATCCGTTATAATTTATATTTTTAAACTGACATTTGTTTGTACGTGAGTACCTTTATTAATAAACCGCGAAAAGAGAATTAAAATTTGATAAATGAAATCTGTATCCTAATTTTAATTTTATTGGTCCTAGATTTAAAGCCGGATATGTCGCTAACAATGTCTTTATTTTAAAGAAGCCGCATCTTTGGCTCGGAATCAATACCAAAATCCTTAAAGGAAAGTCAAAATCTTTGGATCCACGTAAAGTTTTTTTGAGTGTATATAATTCAGTTCTTGACCGGTATATATAGGGAAGTCTTCAAATAAATACGAACCGATATGAAGTTTTGCCCGGTAGTTAAAGAGCCACAATTGAAATATGGGGTCGCCTTAAATGGGAGCTAAATACACACAGAAAACAGATAGGTTGAACATCGATTATTGTAACGAAAATTCTACATTTACAATCAAATCACAGTTGTGTCATTCATTTTACTTTATTTACAAACGTTATTTCGTTCCTTCTACCATTTGTTGTTTGTAATACAAGACAATTAGTTGTCTAAACTAAATGCCTCTCTTTTGAAAAATTTTGATCGAATTCGATAGGCATAACCAACCTTATAAAACCTTTGTAACTGTCATTTAGTAGTCAGCACTCTCGTTTGGTACTCACAGCCGAATTCCTTTGAATATATTTTTGAAATGTCAATAAAATTATTACCATCAACGTTGAAGTATAGTGTGTTTTTTTAATATCAAATAACCACAACTGAAAACGAAATATTTCTTATTCGTTTCGAAGTTTATCTGCCTTATCCGTGGACTGCCTATAAAATATTGTCGTGAACAACTCGCGCCGTGCGAAACTGGCCTTAGTACACTATATTGGCTGTGAAACTAAAATAATACACAGCAATATTGGCTATATTGCAAACAAATAGCTTCAGGGTACTAAATGCTACGGTGCGCATCCTCAATATGGTATAATTTCATTGTGTTTAAAAGGCGGCTCTGAAAAAATCCATTTCTACATCTGCCTTATATGTATGAAACCCCAAGAAAGTGACCATCGGGGATAGGTTCGTATGTCGTTTTTAAAACTCCACACTAATTTCTTTACTTAATTTAATGTGTGTTTTAGATGGGTTATAGACAGTTCGGACACCATCTATAAATACTAATATGCTAAGAGTACCAAAGATTTAGCTCCATTATCTGTCGATTCCCCAACCTATTCATGCTGGAGGGTATACTTTTATGGGTGAACATTTTTTATAATGTATTAATATATTGTATTTAATTATATGTACCTTCCTATCATCTAAAAAATATAAATAAAATGCAGAATTTTGTGGGATTTTGTTATTCAATTCGGTCATGGTGCTTTAAAGTTGGGAGATACAACCAAATGAAGAAGGGAGCAATGACCAATTTCATCGTCTGACACAACCAACTCCATACATAGTATTAGTTGGGTTTCCCATCATTCGATTGAGTCGACCGAATTTGTTGGGTGTCACAACTGCCAACTGGTAGTTGCTACAACTTCCAAAAGGAGGTTGGCAATAAATTCGATTGTCACAACCAATCTGTATTCTCTGTGTACAATTATGAACCGATACGGGCCAATTTTTGCGTGATTGGTGATCGGTTTATCTGCGGGCTATATATAACATACATCGATATGGACGAAGTTGGGCATGGTTGTTAGAGAACACATACATAATTCACATACCAAATTTCAACCAGATTGGATGGAATTTGCTCCCGAGTTCAAATTTGGGGATCGGTTTATATGAGGCTATATATAATTATGGACCGATTTGGATAAATTTAAAGGTCATACACAGAGAATACAGATTGGTTGTGACAATCGAATTTATTGCCAACCTCCTTTTGGCAGTTGTAGCAACTACCAGTTGACAGTTGTGCCACCCGACTGATTCGGTCGACACAACCAATATCTCATATGGTGTTGGTTGGGTCTGCCGACGATATCAGTTGTTGCTACCTTCATCATTCGATTGTGCTGCCCGACCTTAATAGTGCTCGTTACCAAATAAAAAACCAATTTTGTCCCAGTTAATATTATATTTTATTTTATTAAAATATTACACTTAGTTTAAATATATTTATTTTGGAATATAAATAAATATAAACACATATTATACTATTATATAATATTTTACATCTGTTAAAATCTAAATTAAAATTTTTATTGAGAAATTGTACCATATAAACAACCCAGCATAGATAGAAGTCAACAACATCGGCGCAGATAATTTTTCTAAAATAAAAAAAAACATAGTATATACACATTGAAGAAAAACTATAAACTGGAATAAAATGGTGAAATATTAGACCATTATTATGCCACCCCAGCAAAAAATGGAGCACTATTTCATCAGGATTATAAGGGGGAGAGGCAGTACTAACTGCTTACAAAACAACTGAATCAGCGCTGATTTTTGTGGGCGATGTCCCGATTTAGAGCAGCTTCTACATAGCGCTGATATAATTGCTCATTTTAAAGAAATATTGGTCAGAAGTGATATAAAATATTGAGTATAGCATTGATGGCGTGAAGGAAAATAGCACTACTTTTCATGCATCTATACTGCATGAATTGGTTGTAATAACGTAAACGAATGATCATAAACTACTTTGATTACTCGTTTACGTTATTGCCACCGATTCATGTGGATACACTGCCTACTTTATTGTATGCCAAAAAGCTCAACTAAACTCTTACTGCGGAAGTATTTTTTGCTGGGACATAAGTAAATTAATCGTGATCTGAAATCTGTGTGATATCCATAAATGGAAACCAAAGTTACCATTCATGATTAGCAGGATCTTCCCAAAGGAATAAATGGTACGAAGAGCTAGATCGCTAGAGAATCTATCTCAACATGTCAGAAACGATACTTCGTGTAGCCAGATTTTATTGAGAATAAAAGTATTTATACTCTTAATGTATTGCATTAAAATAGACAAATACACAAAAACAAATTAAACCTACCCAATTTGCTTCCACTGTTAACTCCTTGCAAGTTCTTCTATTCGTTCATTAGGGCGGATTTTTCATTAGGTCCTCATAAAATTAGATACTGAAGTTCATTTTTGAGTTCTTCACCGGATCCATGAAATTTTGTGTATTACATTAAATTAATCCATTTGGCATAATATAAGCAAATTCCTGGGATTATCAGTAATACTTTTTTAATGAGATCCATAGTAAATGCCGAAAAACTAAGGCCTGGCAGAAAATTCGTCGTTATATTTTCCTATTTATAAACATATGTCTTTTCTCGACTTAAGAAATTTTAATATTGACATTTGAAAATATTCAGTTTACATTCGGCTGTGGCAACCATATGTAAATTATAATTACTAAATTACAGCCATGAAATTCTATTAAGGAAGGTTGTACCAACCAATTTCATGCAAACAATTTCAAAATAGATACATTTGGTTGCTACAACTATTTATCATAAAACACGATGGAAAATCTGTTATAACAGTTGTCTAATGGTTGAGTAGATGAAAATATAGTTGAAAATAGAGAGAGTAGATAGACACAAACGACTTATTATTCTAAATATGGAATTTAAATTATTACAACCGATTTCCACCCATTCTATTCTCTATGTGTATTACACGTACCAAACTTCTTATGAAATTGGCTCCTCTTAGAGCCTCCGCAAGCCAAATCTGGGGGTCGGTTTATATGGGGGCTATTCTGAATTCTGATGAATTCTGCAGGTGCAAATTTCATCCGATCCGGCTGAACCCAACCAAATTTCTCAAATCGAGAGAAAAATGCACAAATTTTTTCCAATGTTCGTTTTAAACAAAAGTCCGTGAAAAAACAAATGGTTATTCTATTGACGTCCCCAGCAAAAAAGATCGCTAAAAAGTATTTTTGGATCCGGAAGAGGTACAAAATTAGCGCAGAAGCGATGAATTTAACATGGTGGACTAATGTCCACCATTTCGACAGATGTTGCAAAGAATTCTCATCACTTCTTAAGGTGTGATCCGAATTCAGTGTTTTGGATGTGAATTAAAAAATTTTATGATATTTTGCTAAATAAATTGGTTTTATCATTTTTTATGATTTTTAATACATACACTGAAAAAAAATATTGACCTAATATGGAAGATTATGCAACTTAAATTTTAGGACTCGAAATTTACGCAATTCTAAGCACAAAATTCTTTAAAATAATGACATTTTAATTAAAAGAAAGTTTATAATCATTGCTTCAAAAATTTTTTCATTAAATTTAGGACACAAATCTTGAAATTTCGCGTCCCTCTGTCGAAGTTGTAGATCTGTTGAAGTTGTAGATATTTCTTAAAATAATAAAAAAAAAACATTTTTAATTTAAAGAAATCGTCTTTAATTCAACTGACAAATTGCATTTTTAAAGAGAAGATAAAAACGCTTCAAATATAGGCTAAAACTTATTTTAAGGATTTGAACCTTTGGTTTAAATTTTTTTTTTTTAGCATTAAGAAAACAGTTTTTACTTTGAAGTACTTGGCATAATTTGGATTGTGAAACTGGAATTTGTTTGTACATGAATACCTTTATTAATATATCGCAAACAGAGAATAAAAAATTCGATGAATGATGTATCCAATTTTAATTTTATCGATCCTAGATTTAAAGCCAGGAAGGTCCGCAGAAGCCGCATCTTTGGCTCGGAATCAATACCAAAATCCTTAAAGGAAAGTCAAAATCTTTGGATCCAAGTAAACTTTTTTTGAGTGTACCAAGGCTTTTCTGAAACGTTAGATCGCAAATATTTTTAAAAATTCGTAAATTATGTAGAATGGATAAAGCATTTTTTTTCAACAAAATCAGAGCTACACTGAAAAAAATATTGTCGTGAGGCCAAAGATTTCATGTCTTTAAAATACGAATACAAATTTTGCTTAGCATAGAAGTTATTTTCCTTGTCCAAAAGTCGATAAACTTTTCAATGAAGTCGTATTGTCCTTATAATTAAGTGATTTGACTTAAAAATGGGTATCTTAACATGAAAGAAAAAATTTATAGGCTAAGGTCAACTTGACTTTAATAATTCAGAAAAATTCTTTAAATTTAATGAAATTGTCTTTAAATTTGTTGCCTTTTTGCATCTTGACTACAAAGCAAAAAATCGTTCAAATATAGGACATGTTTTTCAAAACTTTATTTTAAAGAAGTTTTTTACTTCAAACATAGCATAGTTTCTACTGGAAGTCGAGTCCTAATTTGGAAAATAAAGTTGCCGTTAACTCGTTTTTAAAGGACTTTGATAGCATATGAAGAAAAAAAGCTGAGAAAGCGAAAAATTAAAATTTTCTTCCGAGAAGCAAGTACACAAAACCTAAATTTAAAAAAGAATTGTGTCTTAAAAGTATCCTTACTTGTATTCTCCGCTTCTTTGGCTCGGAATCAATACCAAACTTTTTAAAGTAAAGACAAAATCTTTGGAACCGAGTATGCTTTTTTTCAGTGTACTTGGCTAATGGCCATACAAACATCAAACGTTGATCGAACATGAATTTAGCCTCCAACGCTGTGACTATTATTAATATTTATAATCATCAGGAATTTCGGACTGGGTAATTTTGTTTAATTTAATTTAATTTATTTATTTATTCTTTGTTTATTTTTTGTTTGTTTTTTTTTTATAATGCCTGTGCTTTAATATTCAAACATTTAAACCTTTGATAAGTTACGAGAATTAAGATTTTTAGTCAACTGTGATACTTGTGGAAATAAATACAAATATCTATTTTTTTTATTGGAATTAAAATTTTATATTCTTGTTGATTTTGTGCTAAGGTTTAAAGCAAATATATCCACCCATCCTGTTCAATTGTATGACAATATTGATTCACACCAATACACACGCATGATTTAGACAAATATTCCATGTCAAAATCATGTCCTGGTATAAGCAAATATTTTCACAAAAAGTCAACAGACCGAACAGCAAACAAAAAATTTGCATTCCAACAAAATATCTAGCGAAGCCTACGGAAATGCCATGTGGTTGTACATGGAAATTTGAATATCGGAAGATGCAAAACTGGACTAAATCAAACAAAGTGACCAGTTTAAATCCCTTTGTTGGGAACAAAGGAAACTATCTTTGAGTAAAAGTGTTTACAAGATTATTGATCCTCGTTTCCATCTTATATAAAAGAAATAAAATGTAAGTACGTTTTAGATATGTTTAACACAGAAAGCAAAGTAAACTCTATAACGGGCAAAATGAAGTAACTCGTGCGAAAATTGAACTACATTGTACTCAATTTTTTGAGTTTACCATCATGCGTTATTAAAATAATCATATTTTACGGACATTTTTGAAATTCTTCTACCATTTACGATATCCTTATATATGATAAAAAACAAAAATGAACTAAAAGCGAAGAAAAAGTCATTGGCGCCGAATCATTACAATATTAACCACGCTGTAATAAATATTAAAATTCTTTACAAGTGTACGAAAATGTTCTTCTACTTCAGTGAAGATAGAACTTATCTCTACGTTCACTGCAATATATAGCCACGTTCATAACAATTTTGAAACAACGATATGAAAACAAAAATAATTAATTATAATTAATTAATTATTTGCGCATTTTACAGCAAAAAAGTCCAGGATCGATGCATTTATTTATAAAATTTTCATTTATTTTGTGGGAAATTTATGTAAATTGTTACAAATACGATATTTTTAGATTTTACTTAGTTTACGTTAATTTCAAATTGTAACGATAAAATTACATCATCATTTGTTAGAATCATCTGTTAATTTTCTAGTATTTTCCTGAATTTCCTTTCTTTTTTTTTGGTTATTTTCATATTGAAATGTTCGTTTCTCATTCTCTCAAACACTTTGTTTTGTTAATCTGTACTCTGTTGTTCTTGTAGTAATGTCAACATATAAAGGGTGATTCTTTTGAGGTTAGGATTTTCATGCATTAGTATTTGACAGATCACGTGGGATTTCAGACATGGTGTCAAAGAGAAAGATGCTCAGTATGCTTTGACATTTCATCATGAATAGACTTACTAACGAGCAACGCTTGCAAATCATTGAATTTTATTACCTAGAAAAGTTGGCAGAAAATCCGCTTTTTTATCGACAAATTTTGTTCAGCGATGAGGCTCATTTCTGGTTGAATGGCTACGTAAATAAGCAAAATTGCCGCATTTGGAGTGAAGAGCAACCAGAAGCCGTTCAAGAACTGCCCATGCATCCCGAAAAATGCACTGTTTGGTGTGGTTTGTACGCTGGTGGAATCATTGGACCGTATTTTTTCAAAGATGCTGTTGGACGCAACGTTACGGTGAATGGCGATCGCTATCGTTCGATGCTAACAAACTTTTTGTTGCCAAAAATGGAAGAACTGAACTTGGTTGACATGTGGTTTCAACAAGATGGCGCTACATGCCACACAGCTCGCGATTCTATGGCCATTTTGAGGGAAAACTTCGGAGAACAATTCATCTCAAGAAATGGACCGGTAAGTTGGCCAACAAGATCATGCGATTTGACGCCTTTAGACTATTTTTTGTGGGGCTACGTCAAGTCTAAAGTCTACAGAAATAAGCCAGCAACTATTCCAGCTTTGGAAGACAACATTTCCGAAGAAACTCGGGCTATTCCGGCCGAAATGCTCGAAAAAGTTGCCCAAAATTGGACTTTCCGAATGGACCACCTAAGACGCAGCCGCGGTCAACATTTAAATGAAATTATCTTCAAAAAGTAAATGTCATGGACCAATCTAACGTTTCAAATAAAGAACCGATGAGATTTTGCAAATTTTAGGCGTTTTTTTTTTAAAAAAAGTTATCAAGCTCTTAACAAATCACCCTTTATGTTCGACCGGAGGAATGGATAGAATATTCCAGTGTTGCTAAAGAATATTACAAATTGCTAAATAGGGGTATATGTAGTGGGGTTTCAATTGTGCTGTCAAGTCAGTTGTATTACAGAGCGCAATCGAAAAAACGTTATTGTGAGATCGAATTCTAAAGTGAATTAGTGAAAATGTCTCAGTTGAGTAAACACATTGTACATTATCGTTATTGAAAAGAACTGTGTTTTAATTATCGGGTAAATAGAAGCCCCTCAAAAATCTTAAAAATATAAAATTTTTATACCCTCCATCATAGGATGGGGGTATATTAACTTTGTCATTCCGTTTGTAACACATCGAAATATTGCTCTAAGACCCCATAAAGTATATATATTCTGGGTCGTGGTGAAATTCTGAGTCGATCTAAGCATGTCCGTCCGTCCGTCCGTCCGTCTGTTGAAATCACGCTAACTTCCGAACGAAACAAGCTATCGACTTGAAACTTGGCACAAGTAGTTGCTATCGATGTAGGTCGGACGGTATTGAAAATGGGCCATATCGGTCCACTTTTACGTATAGCCCCCATATAAAGGGACCCTCAGATTTGTCTTGTGGAGCCTCAAACAGAAGCATATTTCATCCGATCCGGCTGAAATTTGGTACATGGTGTTGGTATATGGTCTCTAACAACCATGCAAAAATTGGTCCACATCGGTCCATAATTATATATAGCCCCCATATAAACCGATCCCCAGATTTGGCTTGCGAAGCCTCAAAGAGAAGCAAATTTCATCCGATCCGGCTGAAATTTGGTACATGATGTTGGTATATGGTCTCTAACAACCGTGGCAGAATTGGTCCATATCGGTCAATAATTATATATAGCCCCCATATAAAACGTTCTCCAGATTTGACCTCCGGAGCCTCTTGGAGGAGCAAAATTCATCCGATCCGGTTCAAATTAGGAACGTGGTGTTAGTATATGGTCGCTAACAACTATACCAAAATTGGTCCAATCACACAAAAATTGATCCATATCGGTTCATAATCATGGTTGCCACTAGAGCCAAAAATAATCTTCCAAAATTTTATTTCTAGAGAAAATTTTGTAAAAATTTTTTCGGTTCATAATAAAATTTTCATCATTGTCACAATTTTATTTCTATAGAAAATTTTGTCAAAATTTTTTTCTATAGAAAATTTTGTTCAAATTTTATTAGGTTCATAATCATGGTTGCCAGTCGAGCCAAAAATAATCTACCAAGATTTTATTTCTATAGAAAATTTTGTCAAAAGTTTATTTCTATAGAAAGTTTTGTTAAAATTTTATATCTGTATAAATTTTTGTCAAAATTTTCTTTCTTTAGAAAATTTTGTCAAAATTTTTATTTCTATAGAAAATTTTGTGAAAATTTTATTTCTATAGAAAATTTTGTTAACATTTTATTTCTGTAGAAAATTTTGTAAAAATTTTATGTCTACTTTGTCAAACTGAATTATATACGTATTGGATCGATTTTTTTTTGATTTAATATATACCACGTATGGACTTACATACAATTTAGAAGATGGTGTTGGGAGGTTTTAAGATACCTTACCATCGGCAAGCGTTACGGCAACTTAAGTAATTCGATTCTGGATGGCAGTGTTTAGAAGAAGTTTCTACGCAATCCATGATGGAGGGTACATAAGCTTCGGCCTGGCCGAACTTACGGCCGTATATACTTGTTTTTTTTTTTTGTAGTTTATCTACCTAGCGTAAAGAAAAAAATATAAACGTGTATGAAATAAACATCTATAAATCGATTAATCGAGTATTCGAATTTTGGCATGAAAATCTAAAATAATCGAAATCAAATATTAATCTAAAAATAATCGCAGATTCAATTTAGATTTTGAACTATTTTTTTAATTTTTACTATCAAAATCGATTTTAATGTTTTATTCATTGGTTTCAATTGAATTTAAATGTACCTAGATGTACGGAAACGAGCACATATTTCTTAATTTCTATTGGTAGGGTTATTTTACTAAGAAGAAAAAATTCTGTTTTGTTTAAATAAAATATCAAATTGGTGGAAATTAATTCTTTGTGTTTTCAATTTCCTTGAACCTATCGGGGTAATTATTTGGGAAATAATGATAAATGATTCGTACATGTTAAAAACTTTACAATTTAATTTAAAAATAAATGAAACAAATTAAAAAAAAATAGCATGTTTGACTGAACACTAGTTTTTAATTTTTTTTTTATTAGACTCACAAAAAGACAAATAGATTTCATAAAATCGGATATTTTGTATAATCATTATTTCTATGAAATTCGATTGTGAAAAATCGAATATTCGAATTTTGATTGGTAATAATCATTGAAAATCGATTTTTGATTTCAAGTCATTTGGTCTGGTGCCCTTTCTCCATAATCATCAGGCTCCAAATTCGAAGCATTGACATCCTCGTCGTCTATAGCCACATTAAAATGTTTGAATATGTATTGTACAGTAAAAATTTTAAAACTTTATGGCTTTCGGTGGTGAATTGTCATGTGAAATTTCTGATTGTTCGCTTACACAGAAAATATTGATTGGTTGTGACAATCGAATTTAGTACCAGCCTCCTTTTGGCATTTACAGTAACCATCTGTTCGCAATTGTGCCACCCGACTTATGCGATTGGCTCAATCAAATCTGGATGTAACAATACTTCATGGTACGTACGTATTAAGGACGTATTATGGTAAGGATTTCTATATAGAAACAACTGCAAGGGATTGGCTGAGTCGCCAAATACATTTTGGAATTGCTTAGACTCCAAGTAGAGAGTGGTGACACGTTGCAGGCCTGCGTGCATCAATTACTCTGTCCCTTATTTTGTAGTCACAAACACCCAGAAAAAAGTGCCTTCGAAAATAAACTAAAAAAAAATCATAAATTTAGTTTTGTCATTTTATATCCATTAAGTACCTAGTACTTGGTTGGATATTTTTCGATTTCATTCAAGCTGTCCTATATGGAGTGCACCAACTTAGCGCTGTAATCCGCCTTCATTTTTGCTAATTCCATATTCAAGTTTGTCTTTACGTAGTGCCTTGCTTGACAGCACACAGATAAAAATAAGTTTGAGAACCAATAAATTTTGTTGGAAAACCAATAACAAAATTTGTTAATTTTCCTGCAACAAACTAATTTGTACTTTTAATAACCATTATTACAAAAAAAGTTGTTAGTAATCGTTACCATCAGAAGGCAACAGATAATTTGTGTTCTCAATAACATAATTTGTAAGTAATTTGTTGAGCATCCAACAGTACAAAATATTTGTTGTTGAACGTTACGTTTAATCCTCAACAAATATTTTTGAATTTGAACGAAAAAAATTGTATGTGGTTTGTTGGAATCCATGAATGACCTGTAACAAATTTATTGGTGTATTGACAAAAAATTAAATCAAAGTGTATTGACAAAAATTAAATTAATCTGTCAAATTATTGCACCAAAATTGCAAAATTGTCGGAACAATTTTGGAGATATTTTGTTAAGTACACACAGAGAAGGAATATGACCAAAATGCTATTTTTGGACGGAGAACATGTAATATTTTTGTGTCGAAAATCCTATACTCTTTTGTAAATGTATGACGATTTTAAATTGAAAAATATAAAATTTTTTTCCTACATTTATAAATGCTTTTCTGTATTCCTGATGAATGAGCTCTTTGCTTGCTATCATATACGTGCATGTGCTCATACTCATTTTGTTCTAACGGTATTCTTCGCATACTTCTTTTAGCTTTCGTACATGTTCTCAGCGATGTGCGCGTAACCAGTCTTGTATTTTTGTTTTCATATCGATAGCAGTCAACTATTTTCGCAACAAAACAATTTGTTGAAAATTCAGAATATTTCTATAATTTCCTCTGTCAAGCATCTACAAACATACTTCAACAACAAATGCCTCATATTCAATAGACAAATTTGTTGAGCATCAGCAGTTGTTAATATTTATTTGCCGTTATTTTTGTGTGTGCATGATTTATAAATAAGCCCAAATATGTTCAAGAGTTCTTTAGTGGGGAGCGTATTATATACGATCTACAACTTAATGTCAGCAGCAGATTTAGATTATGTTGCCAAACCAGAACTGGTTATGTTTTTTTTTTTTTAGTCAATATACACGCACAGAAAAAACATGTTTGGACATGGTTGCCGCATCCATTTAATGCTTATATAGAGTATGTACACTGTTAGAAAAATATGTTTTTCATATGTTCCGATATAAACAAAATGTGTTTCGGGCACGATTTTAAACCACAATATATTTAAGTGCGAACATGTAATGTTCCTAAACTAACACTAAATGTTTGGGACATCTATGTTAATATGTTAGAATATATTATGTTTGGGGCATGAATGTTTCATGAAAATCATATGTGTGAATACAAACATATATAAATTTACAAATTTCGACTAAACATACATATGTTGTGATATTTTATTCAAAGCGACAGAGAGAGTATAGAGAGAAATAGAGATGGAAACCGGGAGAGTTGACGAAAGATATCAATATAACACAGCAAAAGAGTCAAAAGAGAACAATTTCTGTGAAACCGCTTGTATGTTGTTTCGGAAAACTGTTTTATGATAAGGCCAAAAATTTGATATGCTTAAGTCTAAATATTATTTAATTTGAATAAAGAGAATAGACATTCGGAACCAAGAGAATAGACATTTGAAAAACAAACAGCATATGTTTTCGCCTTTAGAGCAGCATTTTATGTATGTGTGGACATGTGTTTTGTTTATCATTTTGGCATTATGGGCACAATTTTTTTCTTGGTTCGTTAAAAGAAATCAGGGGTCTTCATAAAAATAGCGAAAGGGCACTATACACTTTTTAGAGTTGGGACAGTAAAATGAAATAAGGAGGAAATAGTGAAAAATTACACAGTAAAATGTAAAAAAACAAACTTTAGTTCCTCTTTAGTAGTCCACGAGGAGTTAACGGACACCATCAAATATAAAAGCGGGCATTAAGTTCGAGTTTTACAGCTACAACAATTTAAAAAGTTTATTTTCTTTAAAATGAATTATTAAAGAAAAATAAAAGGAATTTTAGAGCGCTAGTAAAAAACTGTTCACTCCTAAATAAATGTATGTTTATATTATAAAATTATGTATGTATGTTTATACTCGACTCCACGTTCTTCTTTTGTTAGTTTTTGAATTCCTTCCAAATTTTAAAGTTTTGTCCAAAAACAGTTTTTTATTACAATATTGTTATTTTTGCAATAAAAAATAATATTTTATCCAAAAATCAGTCAATTTCGTTTATATCAAGCACTGTTACTGACTATAAATCTTTAATAACGCACATTTCGAAGTTTCATTTAATAAAAATTAATATAGTATAAATATAAATGTGTAAATTAAAAAAAAAAAAAAAAAATGTTCGGTCGGAGCAGGGGTTGAACCCACGACCCTTTGCATGCAAGGCAGACATGCTAACCACTGCTCCACGTGGCAAACAAATGTATGTTTCTGTTAAATAATGTTATGTTTGCATGGGCTCGTGGGCGCTGCAAACTATGCTATATAAATGTAACTTAAAACGATAATTATCTACTGGTGACTATAACAGCTACGTAGCCCAGTGGATAGTGTGTTGGCTTACAAACTGTATGATCCTCGGTTCGATTCTCCGTGCAGGCGAAAGGTAAAATTTAAAAAAATTTATAAAAGTGAATAATTTCTTCAACATTATTTGTATTACAGAAAAAGGTGCCAAGAACTAATAAATTTCGTGGAAGTGAAAATTACGAGTATGTTAGGGAATGAGCACAATCGTGTTTGGGAAAAATTCTTCCAAGCATATAATATTTTTGGCTCAAAATGCTTGCAAACATATAATATGTTCACATAAAACAAACATATTAATGTTTCGGCAGTATGCAATAATATATGTGCTTCCTGCAAAATATGTTTGGAACATATGTTAAAGAAGCGATTTTTTTTGAGGGTGTAATTGTCGCTAAAACCATATATTTTGTCTTTGTAAAAATAACTTTCGAGCGGAGAAAAATATATGCTGACTACAAGCATTTAAACGGTTCTCAAATGCGCAAACATGTTCTATTATTTAAATGGTAGAATTTAAGACCATTACATAGTCTGGAAAATCATGTACCTGACCATTCAACTTTTTTTACTTTTTTGCAGGGAAAAAAGTATTTTTATAGGTTAAGTATAGACATGTCTAGAACCATTACATGTCCTCTAAGACCATGTACATTGTTTTCGGGACCATTTAATTATTTTGCAGCGAAATTAATTTTATAAAAACATTGAGCTGGTACACACAATTTTCATTTTGCACGTCAGTCGTGTGTTGATTGTTTCTTGAAATGGGCGGAGAATACGTAATTACTGTGTTTTTTGTCAATTTATTTATTCAGAAGTGGCACGTGGTTTTATGTGAACACAAAAAAGGAAAGTGTAATTGAAAAAATGTACCTGTTTTTGTTCTGCATTTTGATATGTGGTACAATTTATTTTTATTTGCAGTTACATGATGTCTGCGTTGGTACATTTGATGGGCACGAAGTAAATATGGAATGATTACCTATAGTTGATATTGAACCAAAATAGAGTGTGTAAACAAAATATGATGTTTGCTTGCACGACCAATAAATAAAGTTAATTTTGCGTTTTGTTTTCGACGACGAAACAAATTTTTTAATAAAGATCAAAACATTTTATGTTAGGTTGTGACCATGTTCTTTTAAGTGGAAGAAAACCATTTTTGACGAATACCATAACATTTTAGATCGTGACCATTGTCTTTTGATTGAGATAAAATTCTTTTTATCAATATAATAACATTTTAGATGAGGACAATTTTATTTTTCTTAGAACCCTGTTCACAGAGCCAACATGGTTGCAGGTGAAAATGTTACATGGTCGCCGCAAAAATAGCACCTACCATATTATTTTGCTCTTCGAATATGATTGTGACAATCATGTTTCTGCTCTGCGTGTACGCAACCTTCAATGCTCGAACTTACGTCCTGAAATTTGTCAGAGAGTCGTTAATTGTCTGCAAGTTCGAAAATATCTGCTCAAAATTTTGGTTAATTTTAGAAAATTTATATTATTTTAGAAAATTTTAACTAAACTGTACTACAAAGTTTGACATCACGCCGATATCACAAAAATAAGTAAAAATTTGTTTCGAGAAAATTTATTCAGGGCTGTGGAGTCGTGCCAATTTTGTTCGACTCGGACCCCAGCTTTTTTCATTCACTCTCTCTTCACTAACTTGTAATTCTATTGTGGAGGGTACCAAAAATGGATCGCTAAAAATTATCTTATTTAACATATTTGTGTGTGCAAAAGAGCTCTATATTTCACATTTGATGCTAATTGAACTGAATATGGCAAATTTAAAGCAAAGTAGCTCCTATGTTTAATAAATTAAGTTATGACATATCCACTTACGAAAAAGACTGTTTTTCATATGTTTGAGTGTAAAAAATGTTCATAAACTACCGTAACAGGTTTGGGAAATACATGTTAATATGTTAGAACATGTTTGGGACATAAAATGTTTGTAAATATAATATGCTTAGATGCGAACATATATTAATTTGGAAATAGCCTATAAACATATATGTGTTTAGAAAGAGAGACCTGTGAGTATGCTGCAAGTAAAATAATGGAAGTAATTAATTGGCGCTTAAAAATATATACACACAAAGAAAATTTCATTAAAATTTTTTACTACCATTGTATGCCCTAAGGTGAAACATAATATGTTTGAACAATACAAACAATATTTTGTTTGCACC
The DNA here is from genome assembly GCF_050003625.1 of Haematobia irritans. NCBI lineage: Eukaryota > Metazoa > Arthropoda > Insecta > Diptera > Muscidae > Haematobia > Haematobia irritans. The sequence goes on along the minus strand of NC_134397.1, from coordinate 90,445,117 downwards.
AATCCTGAAAAAATAGACTATTCAGTCCATTGTGATACCACGGTGTGAAATTCTCTCTTATTACTGAGTTCTGCCCGATTACATGTTTGTGGCAAAAATATATTTTATTATTGAAAAAATAAAAATTTTGTAGCAAACGATTTTTTTGGTGATAAAAGTTTAAAATTTTCGTAGACATTCAAAAAACTCTAGCAAACGAAAAACGTTTTCGGTACATGTTTTCCAAACGTTTTTATACCCTAAACCACATAGTGGTCAGGGTATAATAAGTTTGATCGGCCAAAAAATGTGCCTACCAGAAATATTGATTTTAGACCCCATAAAATATACACCGATCGACTCAGAATCACCTCCTGAGTCGATCTAGCGCTTGGTGTCCGTCCGTCCGTCTGTCCATGTATTTGTTGTTCACAGGATTCCGGTCGCAATTATTAACCGATTTTGATGAAATTTGGTACAGGTAGTTTTTTGGGCACAAGGACGAACGCTATTTGGAAGAAATCGGATCAAATTTAGATATAGCTCCCATATATGTATCGCCCGATTTCGACAAATGGGATCGTCACCATCGCGTTTTTTCAAACGGATCGTCACCAAATTTGGTAATCTTTTCCATCGCCCTTCAAGTCTGCAAAATTTCATCCAAATCGGTTCAGATTTAGATATAGCTCTCATATATATGTATCGCCCGATTTTTGCCAAATTTGGCCACAAAACCTTTATTTATCAACCGATCTTACTCAAAGTTGGCTAAATGTAGTCTTCTATAGCACTAACTATATGTGCGAAAAATCATCGAAATCGGTTCAGATTTAGATATAGCTCCCATATATATGTATAGCCCGATTTTCCCAAATTTGGCCATAGAACCCTTATTTATTAACCGATCTTACTAAAAGTTGGCTAGAACCAGTCCTCTATAGTACTAACTATATGTGCACAATTTCATCGAAATCGGTTCAGATGCAGATATAGCTCCCATATATGTATCACCCGATTTTGAAAAATTCGCCCCTAATAACCTTATGTTTGACCATACAGGCCTCATTTCTTAACTGATCTTACTCAAATCTTGCACAAGGTAACCTTTTGTGGTATTAATCAAACCCGCAAAATATTATGCAAATTGGTTCAGATTTAGATATAGCTTCCATATATATGCATCGCTCGATTTTCCCAAATTTGGCCATAGTACTCTTATTTATTAACCAATGTTACTCAAATTTCAAATTTTGGTGTACTAGCCGATCGTACTTATACGTACTTGTAGCTCTTACATAAGAATATTGCTCGATTTTTACAAATTTGTATTTATTACCCACACTAATTGGGCGATTTTCTCTTTTTTAATAATGGGCTCAATATTAGTGGCATACTAACCCCGTAGTTGCAATATCAACACAGCCAGTGTTGCTAGAAGTAGGGGAAATTCCCTATATGTAGGGGTTTTCTAATATTTAGCGTCTTGTAGAGACGTAGGGCCACAATGTAGGACATTTTCACTCAACACAATTTGTAATAATTTTTACATTTTGGTGGCTCTAGAGGAGGAAATTAGAATCCGGCAAGGCTTGATCTTTAACAATGTGTGGTAAACTTTATTCCTGTAGAAAAATTTGTCAACATTTTATTTCTATAGAACATTTTGTCAAAATTGTATTTATATAGATTTTTTTTTTTTTAATATTATTTCTGTAAAAAATTTTCTCAAAATTTTATTTCTGGGGAACTTTTTCTCAAAATTTTATTTCTATAGAATTTATTGTCAAAATGTTATTTCTTTAGAAAAATTTCTAACAAAAATTTTTTAATAGAAACTTTTTCAAAAATTTTATTTTTATAGAGATTTAACAAAAAAGATTACAAATTTGGGTAGAATTCTACCAACTGTGGCAACCGTGGTGGTAATAAAGGGTGATTCTTTTGAGGTTAGGATTTTCATGCATTAGTATTTGACAGATCACGTGGGATTTCAGACATGGTGTCAAAGAGAAAGATGCTCAGTATGCTTTGACATTTCATCATGAATAGCCGAACGATCTGCCACAACGTCGAATTTTCAGTGAATGGGCCCTAGAAAAGTTGGCAGAAAATCCGCTTTTTTATCGACAAATTTTGTTCAGCGATGAGGCTCATTTCTGGTTGAATGGCTACGTAAATAAGCAAAATTGCCGCATTTGGAGTGAAGAGCAACCAGAAGCCGTTCAAGAACTGCCCATGCATCCCGAAAAATGCACTGTTTGGTGTGGTTTGTACGCTGGTGGAATCATTGGACCGTATTTTTTCAAAGATGCTGTTGGACGCAACGTTACGGTGAATGGCGATCGCTATCGTTCGATGCTAACAAACTTTTTGTTGCCAAAAATGGAAGAACTGAACTTGGTTGACATGTGGTTTCAACAAGATGGCGCTACATGCCACACAGCTCGCGATTCTATGGCCATTTTGAGGGAAAACTTCGGAGAACAATTCATCTCAAGAAATGGACCGGTAAGTTGGCCACCAAGATCATGCGATTTGACGCCTTTAGACTATTTTTTGTGGGGCTACGTCAAGTCTAAAGTCTACAGAAATAAGCCAGCAACTATTCCAGATTTGGAAGACAACATTTCCGAAGAAATTCGGGCTATTCCGGCCGAAATGCTCGAAAAAGTTGCCCAAAATTGGACTTTCCGAATGGACCACCTAAGACGCAGCCGCGGTCAACATTTAAATGAAATTATCTTCAAAAAGTAAATGTCATGGACCAATCTAACGTTTCAAATAAAGAACCGATGAGATTTTGCAAATTTTATGCGTTTTTTTTTTTTTTTAAAGTTATCAAGCTCTTAACAAATCACCCTTTACAAGTTTATATTCTAAGTTATATACGTTGCATATTCATGTTTTAAGATAATAAAGTACTTAGAGCCATTTTTGTTTTGTAAAATTTTTTAAATTTAACGAAAAATATAGTAGGGAAAATTGTTTGGGAATGTATAGGAAAGTAGGGAACTTTTTTTGTCTTTGTAGGGTAAACCGAACATTTTCCCTGGCAACATTGACTATGAGCTATAGTCAGATTGACACAAAGCACCCATAGACATGTACCCCTTAATTTTCTTAAATATGCAACTGCGGTTTATCTCCCAGACCTATATGTTACCCCACAAATGCTTATGATTACTAATTATGTAATGGTGGTTTAGGGTATGATATAGTCGGCCCCGCCCGACTTTCCACTTTACTTACTTGTTGTTGTACATCTTGGAAAAGAATAAACGGAAGAAAAGTATATACTTTTCTTCCAAATAAACTTTCTTACAGCGAAAAGCAAATGAGAAACGAACTTTGTTTGTCTAAAATTTCGTTTGGGAGGAAAGTAATATTTTTTTTCGCATATAAAATTCGGCCTGGCCGAACTTTTGGCCGTACTTACGTGTTTTCATTTGGGATTGTTTCATCGCTGGAATGCAAATGCTGTTTAGTGGGCACGAAACTTGACATAACAACATAGTTTTTTCGGTTCCAGAAAATGTCGGTTCCGGCCAAATGATAAATACTTAAAATGAAGGCTATGTAATTTATATTATATAAACATTTATATCCCGAACTACGATATCTGTTGTCAAACGCGCATTACTAACTTGCACAACCAATATTTCTTCTTAAATTCGAAAAACGAAAATAATCGTAACTCGCATATAGACTCTTGGTTCAAACATAACGACTTCATAAATGCAAAGATTTCGAATTTTTCTCATAGCAGAGCCAAAGCCCGTCTAGAAAATCCAACATGCATAAGCCCCATAACAATGGATCATCACAATACAGTGGGTGTAGTGACCAAAGACAATAAACTTGAGGAAGATAGGAAATTGGCATGCGTCATACCAAATGTTGCATTGTTACCATGTTAGTTCCATACATGTTTGTAATTTTTTATTTGTTTTTCGTTTTTATTTTTTAAATGAAAAACTTAATTTCCTTAATGAAACAATGTTAAATTTTAGGCAACAACAACAAAATTACAGTTTCCCGTTTAAGGAAATATATTTCGTGCACTTAATTTATTTTTATTTGCATTTTAAAGCTATGTCAATACTTGTCCTATACGCGTTTGGTTCGAGTGTGAAACTAACACGGTAAATGGTTTGATCTCCTCAGTAGCCAATTTCCTATCTTCCTCAAGTTTATTGTCTTTGGTAGTTACCAAAAACAATAGAAAAGGAAGATTGGAAAATGGGCGACGTCATACCAAAAGTTGCATTTACGGTGTTCGATACATACACGTTCGTTCATTTTTAATTTGCAATATTTTTTGTTAAAAACTCACAAATGATGTTAAATTTTGTGTAAATAATAATGAGAAACTTTTGACCGATTGTTCTACGTCATTCCCTGATATAAATTTCTTTTTATTCTTAGTTTAATTTGTGGAACAAAAAATCATAAACGACACGTTTGCATCGAACGCCGTCAATGGTTTGATACCCTCTGCTGCCATTTTCCCATCTTCATCTTCCATTGTTTTTGGTAGTTACTATGGTCCTGGTACTGCTGGTTGTCGACAAACACAAATCTTGTATATGTCTGGCATTTGTGTTGCTATGTACATACACATATCCCATGTCCTACGTGTATCTTTTTCATGGGATGATTTAGCTTAGCTGTTGTCTTCAGTTTGACCTAAACGTTCCACTAGACATTGGTTGTGGAGAGAGATTGTACATAGATATCTGTGCAGCTCTCCCAGATACCTATTGACTATTGCGGACTCTTCTATATTGGATATTGTGCCAGTTGTTATTATGGCCATGATAACGGGGGCCAATTTGCGTATGACGTGTACACGCACCAGAGTTATAAGCCTTACGTCAAGATGTATGTGCCCATCCTATCACAGTAACTTAATGCAATAGTGTCGTTTAGTGTCAAGGCTAAAGATAAAGAGAAATTTCGGAGATCAAATTTTGTTATTTGGAGTGAGAACAGTACACATACAAATGAGTTTTCATTGGTAAGGGGCAGCATTAGCTACATTTACAAACTTAACATTGGAACGGGGAAAATAATGAATGTAGCATTTTATTTGTAAGACACGTGATTAAAGTCGTTGTTGGGGGTATAAAAACTTCGGTCTGATCTGAATGTCTGCCAGAAATATTGCATCTAGACCAGTGTTGCCAAAAATGTTGATGACTTAACATCGCCTATCTATCTACACAGAAAAACAAGTCCGTAGTTACACTAACGCTAAATTTAACTTAGTTTTCTTGCAAACTAATTATTTGTTTGTAGTTATTTTTTTATTTTTTGTGAAATTTTCCAAAGCCCAATAATTTTTTTTTTCTAATATGACTCAAATATTTTATGAACTAACCGTGGGCATAAATTCAATGACCACACACATAAATTCTTTATGAACTAAAGCAGAAGAAATTTTTCGTATGACTCCCAAGAATACACGGACAAAAAGAACTGATTTCATATGCTTCGCTTGGTTATTGTTGTTGTAACAGTTTTTAATGTAGTTTCATCCATTTTGTTCTATGCTTGTGTAGTTCAGCTGGTAGCCAGATCAAGGAACTCTGCGACAAGGATGGGGTGTGTCCAGAGTGATCTGGTAGTGAGACGGGTAGGCTTAGCTGGGCAAGCAAAAAGGTGACGAGTGTCATGTGGCCCCTGATTACAGATGGGACACACGTCAGCTACGCTGCTATCAATCACTGATAAGTATGAATTGAGGCAGCTGCAATTGCCTAATCTTAGTTGGGCCAAAACTACCCTTGTCTGCCGTGGGAGGTCTCTCTCCTCTTTGCTATGGGCGGCGGTCGGACTCCGAGAACAGGATTAACCTTGTAACCTTATCCTCATGAATCCTGTTCTGAGCTGTCTGGTATGCTGCCTGATCTAGAAGCTCTGTTTTGCAACGCTGGATCTTGGGCTGTAGAAGGTGAAGATCAACCCTTACATTCCTGGGTGGAGGTTGTCTATCCACAAGATGGTGATTCGGATGACAACTTCGATGGCAACCCAAGTGGTACTGCTTTGACAACATGTAGTTGTGTCGACGCACCGGGATGATCTTGGTCTCCGCATAAAAGTAATCCAAGGGTGTACTGCGGAGACATCCTGTTGCGGTTCTAAGGTCAACGTTCTGACAGGTCTGTATGTTATTCCACTGTGTATCGCTCGTTTGAGTTGTCCACACTGGCGTTGCATAGTTTACCACTGACCGGCCAATTGCCTTATATGTAGTTAACAAGGTTTCTTTGTCCGCACCCCAAGTGCTGCGGGCAAGCGACTTGAGGATCTTACCGCGGAGCTTATCACAAATTGCAGTGGTATGGGCGGACGACTTAAAAAGGCTGTCGAATGTGACCCCGAGATTCTTGGGGTAATTTGTTGTCGGAATTGTTTCGCCATCGACTCTCAATCCTCAAATTTCTTGCAGTGAATTAACTGGTAAGATCAGCGAGGTAGACATTCAATCGATCGCAAATGTTATCAACAATGGGCCCGGATGCCATGATCAAATATTATAGATTTGAGGAAGATGGGAGATTGGCTTGCGTCATACCAAATGTTGCATTTACCAGATTGGATTAATACATGTTTGTAATCTTTTGTTTGTTCTTATACACTCCACCATAGGATGGGGGTATATTGACTTTGTCATTCCGTTTGTAACACATCGAAATATTGCTCTAAGACCCCATAAAGTATATATTCTGGGTCGTGGTGAAATTCGATCTGAGCATGTCCGTCCGTCTGTTGAAATCACGCTAACTTCCGAACGAAACAAGCTATCGACTTGAAACTTGGCACAAGTAGTTGTTATTGATGTAGGTCGGATGGTATTGCAAATGGGCCATATCGGTCCACTTTTACGTATAGACCCCATATAAACGGACCCCCAAATTTGGCTTGCAGACCCTCTAAGAGAAGCAAATTTCATCCGATCCGGCTGAAATTTGGTACATGGTGTTAAAGGCTGATACGGCCAAAATTTGGTCAAGGGAAAACGCGTGTAAATCGGTGAAATCGTTTATTTAAAAAATCAAATTAAATTTCTTTTTCCAGTTCAATTAGTATAAAATTCAGGAAAAATATTCACTTGGGCTTTCGCATTTCCAAATCCGAATTGCCGGGCCTCACGCTTGACACCTGCCATCAGATTTTGTACAGCCACCTTGTCCACCTTCTTCGCCGCAGAAAGCCAGTTTGCCTCCAACTGCTGCTCGTCTTTAGCAGTTTTTTTGGTCTTCTTTAGGTTCCGCTTGACAATAGCTCAGTATTTCTCAATTGGGCGGAGCTCTGGCGTGTTGGGAGGGTTCTTGTCCTTGGGAACCACCTGCACGTTGTTGGCGCCAAATCCGGCCAAAACAGTACGGAACAACCGTTTTTCTTCAGGAAAGGCAGCAGACGTTTATCCAAACACTCTTTCACGTAAATTTCTTGGTTGACAGTCCCGGAAGCTATGAAAATGTTGCTTTTCAAGCCACAGATGGCTTGCCAAACCAGATATTTCTTTGCGAACTTTGGCAGTTCTATGTGCTTGAAAATATCTGCTACCTTTCCCCTTCCTTTTGCCGTATAAAACTCCTGTCCCGGAAGCTGCTTGTAGTCGGCTTTGACGTAGGTTTCGTCGTCCATTACCACGCAGTCAAACTTCGTCAGCATCGTCGTGTACAGCCTCCGGGATCGCGCTTTGGCCGTCGTATTTTGTTTATCATCGCGATTTGGAGTCACTACCTTCTTGTAAGTCGATAGTCCGGCTCGTTTTTTGGCTCGATGCACGGTTGTAGACGATACACCCAGCTTATTTGCGGCATCTCGGAGAGAGAGGTTAGGGTTTCGCTTGAAACTACCGGCAACTCTCTTTGTCGTCTCAGCGGCTTCCGGTTTTCGATTTCCCCCCGATCCAGACTTCCTGGCTGTCGACAAACGTTCCCCAAACACTTTAATTACATTTGTAACGGTTGATTTGGCAACTTTTAGCGATTTTGCCAGCTTTGTGTGCGAGTAGCTCGGATTTTCGCGATGCGCGAGCATCTCTTCTTGCTAGGACGGCATTTTGACAACTGAAAAGTGAATTCCAAAATCAAAATAGGAGCAACATTCTACACACACACACCTTCAAAATGAGGGGTGTTCAGGTTTTTTAAATGCAAAATTGAAAGAAATACGTCAAGTTTATATTGACCAAATTTTGACCGTATCACCCTTTAGTATATTGTCTTTAACAACCATGCACAAATTGGTCTACATCGGTCCATAATTATATATAGCCCCCATATAAACCGATCCCCCGATTTGGCTTTCGGAGCCTCTAAGAGAAGAAAATTTCGTCCGATCCGGCTGAAATTTGGTACATGGTGTTAGTATACGGTCTGTAACAACTATGCAGAAATTGGTCCACATCGGTCAATAATTATATATAGCCCCCATATACACCGATCCCCCAATTTGGTCTACATCGGTGCATAATTATATATAGCCCCCATAAAAACCGATCACCAGATTTGACTTTCGGAGACTCTTAGAAGACCAAAATTCATCTGATTAAGTTGATATTTATTGCGTGGTGTTAATATATGGCCTCAAACACCCGTGCAAAAATTGGTCGAAATCGGTCCATAATTATATATAGCCCCCATATAGACCGATCCGCAGATTTGACCTCCGGAGCCCCTTAGAAGAGCAAAATTCATCCGATTCGGTTGACATTTGGTACATGGTGTTAGTATATAGTCTCTAACGACCATGCAAAAATTGGTCCACATCGGTTCATAATTATATATAGCTCCCATATAAACCGATCCCCAGATTTGACTTCCGGAGCCCCTTGGAGGAGCAAATTTCATCCGAGTCGGTTGAAATTTGGTATATTATGCTAGTATATGGCCATTAAAAACAATACCTAACTAGGTCCATATCGGTCTATAGTTATATATAGCCCTCAGATAAATCGATCCCCAATCACACAAAAAGTTCATAATTGTATATAGCCCCCATATAAGCGACCCCCATATTTCAATTCTGGCTCTCTACACGCAAAAAAATAATTCTTTCCTCCCAAACGAAATTTTAAACAAACAAAGTTCGTTTCTCATTTGCTTTTCGCTGTAAGAAAGTGTATTTGGAAGATAAACGTTAATTCTTTTTCAGGATGTAAAAACAATTTCATAAAGTCAAACTCAAAAAAAAAGAAAAACATTGTTTTCTTGCTAATTGCATTTTCCCTCACATCCACGAGGTTTTTTAGTTCTTAACACCTTTTCCTGTAATACCAACAATGTAGAAGAAATTATACGATTTTATAAATTTTTAAATTTTTTTTACCTTTCGCCTGGACGGAGAAGCGAACCGGGGACCATGCATTTTGTAAGCCAACACACTAACCACTGAGCTATGTACCTGTTATGGTCATCAATAGATAAATATCCATATAAGTTATATTTATATAGCTATGCGGCGCCCACGAACCGAATAAACAAAGTTTATTTAACAGAAACAAACATTTAGTTTGGCACCGTGGATCAGTGGTTGCTACGTCCGACTTGCATGCCAAGGGTCGTGGGTTCGATCCCTGCTTCGACCAAAGTTTTTTTTGTTTTTTTTTTAATATATTCCAGATATGTTCGGAAGATTCCGAAAAAATGAACAACATTACATTGTAGTATATTAAATATTGAACTGTAAAATGTGTCTTATTAAAGACCTAAGGTCAGAAAAGAACAGTGTTTGATATAAACGAAATGGACTGTGTTGTTGTTTCAAAAATAACTTTTTTTATTGAAAAAATAAAAATTTTGTAACAAACGAATTTTTTTGGTGATAAAAGTTTAAAATTTTCGAAGCAATTCAAAAAACTCTAACAAAAGAAAAACGTTTTCGGTACACGTTTTCCAAACGGATTCAATCATTGTTTTAATTGAAATGTCTTCAATCACGAAAATGATATTATCAATCACCCATTTTGATTGAAACCCAACACGATTTTCAATTAAAAATTTAGTAGACTTTTGTCACGGAATCAATTAATTGTGCGATTGAATCAATTAAAAACGTGATTGATTTTTAACATAAAATTTAATCACAGTTTTAATTGAATCAATTAAAATTTTGATTAATTTCGGGACAAAAATCAATCAACTATTTGATTCATTCAATTAAATAATTAATGGAAATGGGCTATAAATTTCATTCAAAAAAATTATATATTACGCCCCAAAATCGTATTTGGTTTTATTTTAAATAAAAGAATATGTTTTTCTTATAAAACATATTCAATATTTTATTATTTTTTTAATTATGCAATAGACAGATAAATTTGGTTCTTGTCATTTGTGTTTTGTTCTAACATAATTTACAAATACAATTACGATCAATAACAACTAAAGGGTTAAAAAAATAAACTACATAAATCATCATGTTTCGTCTACTATGTAGATTCGCCTAGATTTCCAATAAATCAGCAGCCTGTAAGCTAAATTAGTTTTTCTGAAAGTAAACAGAATAATTCGAATTTAATTTTGTTCAATTAAAAGTTAATTTTGTTAAACATTACCTGCATAGAATATCAAGTTCAATTCGTAGTTCCAGGTTGCAGATTTATAATCTTCTTTTGCATTTGTAGACTTTTAGCATAAAAAGGTGTATTAAGGAGCTCGGTAATTTAATTTTAGTAACAATTCTTTTCCAAAATTTCCACACATTGAAATCGTCTATTAAAATTTGAACCAATCAAAGACAAAAATAATGGGAAAGCAATGCAATATTTGGTATTATATTGATGATACAAATTCTGGAAATAGAAAAAAATATAAATGGAAAATACATATTTTTATTATTTTCGGATATTTTTCATATTTTTAAATCCAAAAAAAGAACTTGTTTACCATTACATAATTCAGCTCATTAGTTTATATATCGGATATACTGCTCTCTACTTGGGTTCAAACTGAAAAAGGCACGTAAAACAAAAATGCAATTTAATTCCAACGCTACTTCGCAACTTGAAGGTGAATCTTCCAACAAACCCATACCGCTCTTGGTTTTAAGAAAACTAGGAGTGAAAAAATTTATCATTTTAAAAGATCAATGCGGTACCCACCTTTTGATTGCAAACATATTCTTATATATTTGATAAAATGATGGAGTTGATGGGATTGATTGGTCAATTTCACGAAATAAAATTGGTCACTAAAAGAAATGAATAAAAAATATATTATTTTAGTCCGTTTAATGTAAACAAGCTTCAATGAAAACGGTATTCACATTTCAAAATTTCTTACCTTCAATAAACGTAGATTGTTTTCCATTTTTACAATACCACAAAACACAAACAAATGTAATTTCAAATGCGATCTGTCTTATATTTTTTCAAACCTTTACCACGTGGCCATTTGTTCTTGCACACTTTATTTATTTCAACCGTTTGCTATGATTTGTTGTTGCGTTTCCAAATATTTATGCACACATTTTGAATGCAGCAGACAGAATGTCGCCAATCATGTTTTTCAATTTACGCGAAAAACAAAAACCAAACCGTTCGTTACGAGTTACTTCCACAGACTGATCTCTCCATCATACATTGTTGAATAAATACCCATTCTCTTGGTCTCTTTTCGCTCTTTCCATTGCTCAAAATAACTCAATTTCAATCACAAAAGTGATTGGATCAATCACATGTGTAATTGGAAACGGAAAAATATTCAATCACGTTTGTAATTGAAAATTATTTCCAAATTGAATGAATCAATCATTTTTTAATTGGTTTTTATTCGGATTTGATTAAATAATTAATTGAATCAATTAACATATTAATTGAATCCGTTTCCAAATTCAATTAATCGTTTAATTGAAAAAAATTTGGTGATAATTTTTTGTGTGTAGCCAATCTCCCATCTTCCTCTTCTATAATCTTTGGCCATGATTGTGCAATCGTCCGCATAAGACACAATCTCGACGCCGTCAGGAGGGGGTGGAATCGAGGACAGGTAGAAGTTAAACAGTGCCGGAGATATCACCCCGCCCTGAGGAACTCCCTGTTTAACTCTACGGGGCCAAGGTCTCTCATGTGGTGAAAATAGGGTACCTTAATTACTGATATCTATTCGGGGAGGAGGTCCTCCCCGTTGTTCGACCTTTTGAAAAATGGGATCAAACGTTGGGCGTGGCATCTAGGCAAAGACCGGATATTTTAATGTTTGGCTTCCCTGTAGGAGATTTTTTATTTTGAGACAGTCAACAAAAAAGTTCGAGAAGTTTTTAGTTTTCATATTATTTATTTAATAATATAATAATGGTGCTAATCCACCAGTATGTTGCGAAAAGGTCGATAACTATGGCTTCCTCTCCAGCACTGTACATATTTTCCACATCATCGCCGCATTCCTTCTTCACCGGGGCATCCCAATCGAAGTTCAAAATCATTGTTTTTCAAACCTTTTTTCTCTAGGTCTTATGTCCAAGAATATGTCATTTTACTACCACAATTTCCCAAAGTTGTCCACAGGCAACATTCTCTACCACCTAAACCAATGGGCGTGGCGACCCAAAATGTTTGCTAGACGCTTCTTAAATGAAAATTCGGGGTCAAAGTGTTAAATATGTGTACTGAATTTGATGCATATTGGTCCAAGCTTCGGTATAGTACACACATAGACCGGTCTCCCGATTTGATTTCTTGGGCTTTAGACACCCCAATTTTTATGGGATTCGTTTGGAATTCGAAATCTAGTGGTATTTCAGGTCCATAAATAGGTGCGCCAAATATGGTATGTATCGATTCTTGTTCTGGTATAGTCATATGATTTGTTCTCATATACATAACAGGTTGGCTGATAAGTCCCCGGTCTAACAAAGAAAAACACTTTTTTTTGTCAAAATTCGTTTTTATTATTCAACATAGTTCCCTTTAAAGGGTGACACGGTCAAAATTTGGTCAATATAAACTTGACGTATTTCTTTCAATTTTGCATTTAAAAAACCTGAACACCCCTCATTTTGAAGGTGTGTGTGTGTAGAATGTTGCTCCTATTTTGATTTTGGAATTCACTCTTAAGTTGTCAAAATGCCGTCCAAGCAAGAAGAGCAGCGTATCAAAATTTTGCTCGCGCATCGCGAAAATCCGAGCTATTCGCACGCAAAGCTGGGAAAATCGCTAAAAGTTGCCAAATCAACCGTTACAAATTTAATTAAAGTGCTTTTGGGAACGTTTGTCGACAGCCAGGAAGTCTGGATCGGGGGGAAATCGAAAACCGGAAGCCGCTGAGACGTCAAAGAGAGTTGCCGGTAGTTTCAAGCGAAACCCTAACCTCTCTCTCCGAGATGCCGCAAATAAGCTAGGTGTATCGTCTACAACCGTGCATCGAGCCAAAAAACGAGCCGGACTATCGACTTACAAGAAGGTAGTGACTCCAAATCGGGATTATAAACAAAATACGACGGCCAAAGTGCGATCCCGGAGGCTGTACACGACGATGCTGATGAAGTTTGACTGCGTGGTAATGGACGACGAAACCTACGTCAAAGCCGACTACAAGCAGCTTCCGGGACAGGAGTTTTATACGGCAAAAGGAAGGGGAAAAGTAGCAGATAAAGCACATAAAACTGTCAAAGTTCGCAAAGAAATATCTGGTTTGGCAATCCATGTGTACCTGTGGCTTGAAAAACAGCATTTTCATAGCTTCCGGGGCTGTCAAACAAGAAATTTACGTGAAAGAGTGTTTGCTGCCTTTCCTGACGAAACACGGTTGTTCCGTACTGTCTTGGCCGGATTTGGCATCTTGCCATTACGGTAAAACGGCCATGGAGTGGTACGCCGCCAACAACATGCAGGTGGTTCCCAAGGACAAGAACCCTCCCAACACGCCAGAGCTCCGCCCAATTGAGAAATACTGGGCTATTGTCAAGCGGAACCTAAAGAAGACCAAAAAAACTGCTAAGGACGAGCAGCAGTTCAAGGCAAACTGGCTTTCTGCGGCGAAGAAGGTGGACAAGGTGAGGCCCGGCAATTCGGATTTGGAAAAGCGAAAGCCAAACTGAATATTTTTCCTGAATTTTATACTAATTGAACTTGAAAAAGAAATTTAATTTGATTTTTTAAATAAACGATTTCACCGATTTACACGCGTTTTCCATTGACCAAATTTTGACCGTATCACCCTTTAAGAGCGATACAACGATTATAACGACCTCAGTTTCGGCGATCACCTCTTCATTGCAGCCAAATTTTTTTCCCTGCGAGCATCCTTTTGAGGTCTGAGAACAAGAAAAAGTCGCTGGGGGCCAGATCTGGAGAATACGGTGGGTGGGGAAGCAATTTGAAGCCCAATTCATGAATTTTTGAAATCGTTCTCAATGACTTGTGGCACGGTGCGTTGTCTTGGTGGAACAACACTTTTTTCTTCTTCATATGGGGCCGTTTTGCCGCGATTTCGACCTTCAAACGCTCCAATAACGCCATATAATAGTCACTGTTGATGGTTTTTCCCTTCTCAAAATAATCGATAAAAATTATTCCATGCGCATCCCAACAAACAGAGACCCTTACTTTGCCAGCGGAGACGATTCACCGGTCGCTGTCCACTCAGCCGACTGTCGATTGGACTCAGGAGTGTTGATGGAGCCATGTTTCATCCATTGTCACATATCGACGGAATAACTTGTGTGTGTTAAGAGTTAACAGCTGCAAACACCGCTCAGAATCATCAACACGTTGTTGTTTTTGGTCAAATGTGAGCTCGCGCGGCACCCATTTTGCACAGAGCTTCCGCATATCCAAATATTGATGAATGATATGACCTACACGTTCCTTTGATATCTTTAAGGCCTCTGCTATCTCGATCAACTTCATTTTACGGTCATTCAAAATCATTTTGTGGATTTTCGTCGGTAACCACCTCTTTCGGGCGTCCACTGCGTTCACCGTCCTCCATGTTTTTTTCACCACGCTTGAATTTTGCATACCAATCAATTATTGTTGATTTCCCTGGGGCAGAGTCCGGAAACTCATTATCAAGTCAAATTTTTGCTGCCATCGTATTTTTTCCTTCAGTAAGCAGTATTTTACGAAATTCCTTTTTTTCCATTTTTTTCACAATAACAAAAGTTGCTTCACAAAAGACGCTCTATCTCACAAACTAATTGACTTACAGACGTCAAATTTTTACACGAATCATTTTAAGGTTGGTACAATATAAAAATAATATGCATTTAATACTAGCGACGCCATCTATGTGTCAGACCGGGGACTTATCAGCCAACCTGTTATGTATATGTACTGTCCGATTTTCCCAAATTTGACAATAATATACTTTTTTACTAACCGATTTTATTCAAAGTTGGGACAATGTAATCTTCTGTAGTATAAAATATGGCTTATTTATTAATCAATGTTACTCAAATTTCAAATGTTCACTGAAAAAAATATTGTCGTGAGATCAAAGATTTCATGTCTTTAAAATACGAATGCAAATTTTGCTTAGCATAGAAGACGCATTTTTGCCAATCTTTGTATACTTAATTCAGAAA
This sequence comes from Haematobia irritans, assembly GCF_050003625.1. Taxonomy (NCBI): domain Eukaryota; kingdom Metazoa; phylum Arthropoda; class Insecta; order Diptera; family Muscidae; genus Haematobia; species Haematobia irritans. The sequence goes on along the minus strand of NC_134397.1, from coordinate 90,429,592 downwards.
AATGTTTTTTTTTTGATAAAAAAAAAAAAAAAAATTTACGTGATACTAAAGCCTACGCAACCTTATCTATAGGATGCGCAATTTACAAAATATTAGAGACTAATTTCTTTAAAATAATGAAAGTTTAATTAAAATAACGTTTATAGTATTTGCTTCAAAAAAGTTTTTATTAAATATAGGACACAAATTTTGGATATTTGTGTCCCTCCGATAAAGTTGCATGACTTTGAACTAAGGCAAATTATCCTTAAAGTAAAGAAATACATTTTTGACTTAAAGAAATCGTCCTTAAATTAACCGAAATATTAAATCTTTCGATTTAAGATAAAAACGCTTCAAATATAGGCTAAGGCTTATTTTGAGGATTTACCATCTTTGATTTAAAGTTTTTTTTTTTTGAATTAAGAAAATATTTTGTACTTTGAATTATTCATTATAATTGGATTTTTAAACTGGCATTTGTTTGCACGTGTACTCGTATATCTTTATTAATAAATGCGAAATGAGAATGATAGTTCGATAAATGAGATCTGTATCCTAATGTTAATTTTATTGATCCTATACTAAAAGCCAAAAATCTCTATATTTTAAAGAAGCCGCATCTTTGGCTCGGTATGAATCAGTGATGCCATGCGTAGGGAAAAATCCTTTTTTGTACGGATTTTTTCCTAAAATTACATCGGTAGGGAAAAAATGACAGATTTTTCATTTTTTCTACAAATGTAGGGAATTTTTCCAATTTCCATAGTTTACTACATTATGCAACAAGAAGAGTTCTTTTCCTTAATATTCCAGATATTTGAAGATCCAAAATATATGGTAGTCAAAGCTTCAACTAATGGAATACGCGATTCACCGTTAACGATGTTATTGTAATGATTTTATTTAGAAAAGTTCAAAAGATATTTTGCATTGGTATTTACCCAGTCAGAAATTCCTGATGATTATAAATATTGAGCGTTGTAACAACGTTGGATGCTAACGTTGAAACAACGCTTGCTTAACAAATTAACTGACGGTTTTTAAAAAGTATATTTTCCACAAAATTATCGTTGAAAATACATTTTCCTTCAATGCTTAAGGTTTTTTTTTATGAATAATGGAGGTATTACTGTTGACATGAATTGATTTAGAATAGGATAATATTAATTTTTCATATAAATTGAAAGTGTACACTAAAAACTAACCTACTAGGAAGAACAATTTTGGCTAATTTTACAAATGTAGGCAATTGTACAAAGTTTTAACAAAACTAAACGCTGATTTCACTAATATAAGTGCGTATCTGTGGATTTATGATAAAACCCCATAAGTCTAAAAACTCAATTTTATAGGGGAGCGAAAATGCACATATGGGGTCTCAAAAACTTCTGTAGAAAAGATCTGGAATATGTTTAATATTTATGTGATAGACCTTTTCGATAGCTTATTTTTAGAGAAAATTAGGAATTCCCGAATTATGTTGTTTTGCCATATATTTTATTTAAAACAAAACAAAAAAAAAAAAGAAACATATCTATTTATGTGTTTTGTTGCATTGAATTCTGATCATATTCTGACTAAAAAACAACACAACTGAAGTTAAATATGCGTTTATTTTTATTTTATTTTATTTTTTTTTTTTTTTGACAAAACACCTCATCTCCTCATGTCCAGGAGTTCCTTGGGTGCCCATTTTCTAGTTTTATTGACTTCAGGTCACTTGTTCTTTTCCACAAGATTTTCAGTGCTCAGTCACCTCGATTTCTCGTGGACTTATTTTCTTTTGGCCGCTCGCGGCGAAATCAGATTGTTATGCCGCTTGCCAGAGGTTATATGGACAAGTCATTTCAGTCTAGAATCGCCAGATCATATAATTGTCTCCCTACTAACTTAAAGGATTTCTCGATTTCTGATTCGACTTATCGAAAAAAATTACTCGATCATCTTGGATCAACTACATGAAGGTTATCCAACCTCGTGTTAGTAGTGTTGCTTTGTTGTGGTTGATTTAGTATATAATCTTTTCTTATTTTGTATTCCATTAATTATATTGGGAACCTAAAATGTTTTGTCATATTTCATATTATTAATTTATTTTTTTGTTATATTTATTAATTAATTTATTTTTATACTATTTTATACACATTTATATTTATTATATACACGCATATGTTCTCACATTGTCATAACTTGATTTGTACTTTATTCATAGTTAGTAGTCCGCTGTAATTTATATAAATTGGCCGCTAAGTAGCTTCAAATTACATGATGAAAATAAATAAAAAAAAACACCATGACTCGAAATATGTTGTTTTGTACAAAAATTGTCAATTACACAAACCTTTTGTGGACTTATGTTGTTTTGTCAAAAGTATCATACAAGTATTTCGATTTTATTTTATGTTGTTTTGCTAAAATTAAACTTAAAAAATTCGAGATACCATTTTATATCTCCCGATCTAGGGCAGATATTGCATCTGTATCTGTAAACATAGAAAGACGTCAAAAATTACATAGAACATACAATTTTTGAGAAATTGTTCTATCTCGTCTTATGGGGTTTTGTCATAAGTCCACAGATATTTTTCGACTAATTCATTTTTTAGACAAAATAATTTGTTTTCACATTTTAAAGATAATTTCGTTGTCTGAAGGAGAAAATTGGAGTTCAAAATTGCAAGAATGTTGTTTTGGCGCATTTGGGGTAAAATGTACAAATTTTAAGAAATTCTTAAGTATTTTGTTTGAAATGCGAACAGTTGTAAATAACTTTTCCCCTTTTTTAGTCCATTTAACCAACCCACGCAAAAAGTTATTAATTTAATTCCCTTACTTTCAAAAAACACAATAAGTTCATGAGCTAAAATAGAGTTAAAGTGACTTAAGTGTCCTCGAGGGTTCACTTTTTTAGTGTACCTTTTTGAATGGAAAATGTATAGTCAAATTAAAAACTTCAATTTGGAATTTTCATTGCTTTTTATTGGTTCTAAAAACCATCGATACACCGTATAACGATGTTATCATTTGGGGGTTGTCAAAGCGTTCGTTAAATATTGGTCATGACGCTTTGAAAAGGTTGTTAAATACGATCGATACTCCGTAGAATGATGTTATCATTTTGGGGTTGTAACAACGCTTCCCACCGTGTATCAACCGTTTACAATGCTTTTACAACGCTTTTCCGATGGTTTTTTTCTGACTGGGTAATTACAAATGTGTAAATAGATTTCATTTGCAGGAATAAACGCTTCCATTAAGGTTCATAAACAGCGGAAAAGCGTTGTAAAAGCGTTGTGAACGGTTGATACACGGTGGGAAAAAGCGTTGTTACAACCCCAAAATGATAACATCATTCCACGGTGTATCGATTGTATTTAACAACGTTTTCAAAGCGTCATGAAAACAATATTTTATACGCTTTTCCGATGGTTTAACGAACCCTTTGACAACCCCAAAATGATAACATCGTTACACGGTGTATCGATGGTTTTTACAACCATTAAAAAGCACTGAAAAACAAAATTTCATACGTCTTTCCAATTGTTTCTAGAATGCTTTAGGAGGGTTAGAATTATAATGTTACAGTACCTTAAAACCGCTATTGAAACAAAACAAAATTAGTGTTTTACACTTTACAAAGGAACATCAGAAAACTTAACAATTAACAAGTACCCCCATTTTCATAAAGCTCCGTTAGTGTTCCGTTAACTAACCAACTTTTGAACCGTATTATGGACGAAATTATCATCTTGCATATATATTCCATAGCCAGTTAGGAACACAACTGACGAACATTTTTCACTTAAAGTTAACTGGAGAGAAGATATTTGCAATTTACTTTCTGTTATTTGGCAGTTAAAGCCTAACGGAGCTACATGAAAATGGCCGTTAATAGGAAAAATACATAACTAAGATTAAGATTGACATTTATAATTGGTAAAAAAATTATTTTAATATGGTCAAAAATCGCTAAAGTGAAAACTAAATCAGTAAAAAAGGCATAAAAGTATACATATTTGTTGCAGATTTCTTTATATCTTGATGGGGAATAGCCCAAAGCAAATTTTCATAAAGTTTGTATTCCTTAAAATGAATTATTAAAGAAAAGTAATCGTGAAAATTTTGTGATTTTAGGGGCTAGTCATATGTCTTTATTATTTCCTATAGGTAATAGTTCAAAATTCACTCTTGGAAAAATTTTAAGGTACATTAAAAAGAGAATCCTCTACGACACTAAAATGAACTTAACAAAGGGAAAAAGTTATACACAAATGTGCGTATTTCACACAAAACACTTCAGAATTTCTTAAGATTTGTACATTTTACCCCAAATGCGCCAAAAGATTTGTACATTTTACCCCAAATGCACCAAAAGAACATTCTTGCAATGCTGAACTCCATTTTTTTCCTTCAAACAATGAAATTTTCTTTAAAGGTGGGTATTAAGTTCGAGTTTAGGCGATAAAAACGTCATTTTTTCACGATTACTTTTCTTTAATAATCCATTTTAAGGAATACAAACTTTGTGAAAATTTACTTTGGGCTTTTCCCCATCAAGTTATAATAAAATTTGCAACAAATATGTATGATTTTGTGAATTTTTCTTACTGATTTAGTTTTCACTTTAGCGATTTAAGCGGCTAAACTCGAAGTTAATACTCACCTTAACATGTGAAAAAAAAGTAATTATGTCTAACAAAATTTCTTCAATTAGTCGATAAATAAGTACTTATATTTGGGTTTTGGCGTGATGTCAGCGTTTAGTTTAGTTAAAACTTTCTACTCATTTGTAAAATTACCCAAGTTGTTGTTCCTAGTGGTTTCACTGTTAATGTACATATTCACTTTATATGATAAAGGAACATTATCCTATTATAAATCAATTCCTATCAACAATAGTGCCTCCATTACTCATTAAAAACCATTGGACATTGATGGAACATGCATTTTCAACGATAATTTTATGGAAAATTTACTATTTAAAAACCGTCAATTAATTTGTTTAGCAAGCGTTGTTTCAACGTTGGGTTCCAACGCTGTTACAACGCTCAATATTTATAACCATCGTAAATTTCTGACTGGGATGTGATGGCTTCGTCAACTTGGTGCCTCTCAATATTTTCTAACACAAAGATCACTTGCAGTGTATACGCGGATTCGTGTATATAAATGTAGGATTACATATTATTACAATACTTATAGCCTATTGGACAAGAAGATTAAGGAAATTAGTACTATTAAGTTACTGAAAAGAACTTGTTCAATAAGCTCGAATAAGTATTGTAATAATATGTAGTTTAAATGACTTGGACATTAAACAGCCCTGCATTGGTGTCAGACTAAAATAAAAATAGTAAATGTAGGATTTTTATTCCGGAATATCTTCAAAAACTGCTTTACAACTGTTACATTCACAACAGTTTTTAATGTTTTAGAAAAATGTCGTCTAGTGAAGAAAATAACATAAAACCATTCCAACAAAATTTAGAAAATAGCCTTTTTGACCAAATTGGCTCACTGTTGACTTAAAGGGTTGGCCAGAGGCGGTCGAAAATGACGATTTTAAATACCAATGCTTGTGGAAAGTTCGTAATTTGTAGAAATCTGACCTGAAGAAACACGCGGCCATTAAAGTCCATAAGAAAAATGTTGGTAGTGTTAAAAATGAGCAATGATGTTGCAATGTTCGAAATCCGAATAAAAATGTCATATTACATTTGGCCCCTTTATTGACGGATATAATCCCTGACTATTAATTTTAAAGAAATTGAATTCAATATAAAATATTTGTTATTTTCTTGCCAATTTGTTTGAATTTAGTACCGTAGGGAAAAATGTAGGGAAAAAAATTTTTGGCGTAGGGAAAAAAGGAATTTTTAGGAGCCACGTAGGGAATTTTCAAAAGACTTCCTGGCATCACTGGTATCAATACTAAAATCCTCGAGGGAAGTTAAAAATCTTGGGATCCAAGTAAACTTTATTTGAGTGTAGTTTCTACACTGAACGAAGTTTACACACGCTTATAATTTCCCCTTAAAAGCATGTAAAAAAGATTAAATATAGTCATTACAAAGCTTGTTATAAATTCGGGTTTAGTTGCTCTTAAATAAAATACTTTATAACAAAACGAAATTTCATTTGTCTAAAATTTCGTTCTGGAGGTAAGTACACGGACGAAAAAGACTGTTTCATATGTTTGGGTACAAAAATTATATGCTTGGAACTCAAATTTTTTAACACAATATTTTTAAGTGCAAGCATGGGACATACACCCAGAGAAGGAATATGATCACCTCAACCATGTTTCAAGAGCAAAATGTTATTTTTGAATGGTGACCATGTAACATGTTTGTCGCAACCATGTTATTTTCTCGGAGGTTATGTGTCTGATTTCGGCAAGCATATTATTTTTGGCGAGAAAAGAACATTTTTGCCATAAACATGTTACATGGTCACCATCCAAAAATAACATTTTGCTCTTGAAACATGGTTGAGGTGATCATATTCCTTCTCTGCGTGTATATGTTCACTCATAGAAAAAATCATGCACGGCGTGCTCATTTCAAAACGATTCGTTCATGAAAGTGAATCAACACACATGTGGTGTCAAACTGTGAACAGGCGGTGTCAATCTGACAACGATAAAATGACACCATGCGTTGTCAAAACAACAACCAGTGTTCATGATCTGAAAACGTTATGGTTACGACTTTATAAACAAAATTAAAAAAAAGATTTCCGCTAGCGTGACTCGAACCTGTGTTTTCTGCACCATACGCGTTAACAGTCGCCTTAGAACATTGCACCACCGAAGGAGTTGCCATAATAACGTCTAACGATTATTTTAAGATTTTTCATGGCCAAAGAAAAACGAATGCCGTTCATGAAATCGTGAACGCCCGTGGACGAAATTGTGAACATTCCGTTTTGATTTTTTGTGAACGTTTCCGTTTCATTTTGTCACCGTCCGTTCATGACTATGGAACGTAATTTTTTCTATTAGTGTTAGTATGTTAGAACATGTTATGTTTGGGACATAAAATGTTTGTAAATATAATATGCTTATATGCAAACATATTTTAATTTAGAAATAGCCTATAAACATATATGTGTTTAGAAAGAGAGACCTAGGGAGTATGCTGCAAGTACAATAATGGAAGTAACCAATTGACGCCTTAAAAATATATCCACACAAAAAAAAAATCGTTAAAAATTTTTTTAACCAGTGTATGTTTGAAAAATACAAACAATATTTTGTTTGGACCAATCTTGAAAATATATATGCTTGAAGCAAAATGTGTTTGGGGTATATGTTACAGAAGCGATTTTTTAGGGTGTTTTTTTTTTTTTTTTGGTGTAGCTTTTTTATAAATTTTATTCGCCAAACAAGGCTTTTTGGTTTTTATTTTCCATGTGGAATACTCTACTGTTGTTAACATTGAACTTTTTGCATGCACTTTTCCTAATAATTAAACTAAAGCTGAATGAAACGCAGCCAAAAAAAGTTCTCTCTGGTTTGTTTCAAACTAATACTGTATAGCGTTATTGAAAAAGTTTTTTTTTCTTTTTTGCGGTGCGCATCTTTTCAATAGTGATTATGAAAGCCAATTACAATTTCTATTGCATGTATTTTTGAAATATGAGCAAATATTGTAGTGTAGTCCTCGAGGATTTTAATAAACATTTTCCAGTGGCTCTTTGCACATTGTAGAAGTATTTGAAGTTCATATAAGTGGCTGCTCTGGATATTCTTGAAATGAGCATTTCCAGTCTCATTAGGAAAATTAATTTTAAGAATCTTTGAACACGTAAGCGCAAAGGACAGTTGTAGAATATGTTGCAATATATTGACCTTATCTATTTTGGGATACATTAAGGTAAGCAGTGCATCTAAACTGCATGTATCGGTGCCAATAAAGTAAACAAATAATTAAAATAGTTTACGATCATTCGTAGACGTTATTGCAACCAACGCATGTAGTATAGTTTCAAGAAAAGCAGTACTGTTTTACTTCATACTTACAATGCTATAAAATGGGATCATATATCACCTCTAAGCAAAATTGCTATTGAAATGAGCAATGTGTAGAAGCTGCTCTAAATCGGGACATCGCCCACAAAAATCCGCGCTGATTCGGTTGTTTTGTAAGCAGTTGGTACTGCCTCTCTCTCTCTCTCTCTTACAATTCAGCTGAAATAGTACTCCATTTTTTGCTGGGATATGTATAAAGTTAAAAAATTAAATTAAAAAAAAAAAAATATGGTGCAAATATTTCTTCATGTCTTTCTCACTTCCACCAGATTTGATTAGTCCTCAGCACTATGTTTCGTAATACAAACAATATAGAAACAAATGTTCGATTCTATACATTTAACTTTCGACCGGACGGAGAACGGACAGCGGATCATACAGTTTGTAAAACAACACACTATCCACTGGGCAATGTAAAGGGTGATACGGTCAAAATTTGCTCAAGGGAAAACGCGTGTAAATCGGTGAAATCGTTTATTTAAAAAATTAAATTAAATTTCTTTTTCAAGTTCAATTAGTATAAAATTCAGGAAAAGTATTCAGTCAGGCTTTCGCTTTTCCAAATCCGAATTGCCGGGCCTCACGCTTGACACCTGCCATCAGATTTTGTACAGCCACCTTGTCCACCTTCTTCGCCGCAGAAACCCAGTTTGCCTTGAACTGCTGCTCGTCCTTAGCAGTTTTTTTGGTCTTCTTTAGGTTCCGCTTGACAATAGCCCAGTATTTCTCAATTGGGTGGAGCTCTGGCGTGTTGGGAGGGTTCTTGTCCTTGGGAACCACCTGCACGTTGTTGGCGGCGTAACACTCCATGGTCTTTTTACCGTAATGGCAAGATGCCAAATCCAGCCAAAACAGTACGGAACAACCGTGTTTCTTCAGGAAAGGCAGCAGACGTTTATTCAAACACTCTTTCACGTAAATTTCTTGGTTGACAGTCCCGGAAGCTATGAAAATGCTGCTTTTCAAGCCACAGGTACAGATGGCTTGCCAAGCCAGATATTTCTTTGTGAACTTTGACAGTTTTATGTGCTTTATCTGCTACCTTTCCCCTTCCTTTTGCCGTATAAAACTCCTGTACCGGAAGCTGCTTGTAGTCGGCTTTGACGTAGGTTTCGTCGTCCATTACCACGCAGTCAAACTTCGTCCGCATCGTCGTGTACAGCCTCCGGGTTCGCGCTTTGGCTGTCGTATTTTGTTTATCATCGCGATTTGGAGTCACTACCTTCTTGTAAGTCGATAGTCCGGTTCGTTTTTTGGCTCGATGCACGGTTGTAGACGATACACCCAGCTTATTTTCGGCATCTCGGAGAGAGAGGTTAGGGTTTCGCTTGAAACTACCGGCAACTCTCTTTGTCGTCTCAGCAGCTTCCGGTTTTCGATTTCCCCCCGATCCAGACTTCCTTGCTGTCGACAAACGTTCCCCAAACACTTTAATTACATTTGTAACGGTTGATTTGGCAACTTTTAGCGATTTTGCCAGCTTTGCGTACGATGCGCGAGCAAAATTTTGATACGCTGCTCTTCTTGCTTGGACGGCATTTTGACAACTGAAGAGTGAATTCCAAAATCAAAATAGGAGCAACATTCCACACACACACACCTTCAAAATGAGGGGTGTGGTTTTTTAAATGCAAAATTGAAAGAAATACGATTTAAGGAAACTATTTGAAGAAAACAAACAACTTTAGTTGTAAAGGAAATAATGGAATTATACATCATTTCTCAAGATTTCGAAAGGATTCGCGGCATTGCTTAGTACAATATAAAATGTTTACTACGAAAAGTAGACAGTCGTTGATGTAAACGAAATGAAGTGAGATTTTCGAATAAAATTTTTTTTCTATTGCAAAAATAATAATTTTTTAACATAAAAGAAATTATTTGAACTTTTCGAAGAAATTCAATACACGCAGAGAAGAAACATGATTGTCACAATCATATTCGAAGAGCAAAATAATATGATAGGAACTATCTTTGCGGCGACCATTTAACATTTTCACCTGCAACCACGTTGGCTCAGTGAACGTGGTTCTAAGAAAAATAAAATTGTCCTCATCTAAAATGTTATTATATTGATAAAAAGAATTTTGTTTCCATTAAAAGACAATGACCACGATCTAAAATTTTATGTTATTCGTCAAAAATGTGTTTCTTCCAATTAGAATAACATGGTCACAACCTAAAACCGTTTGGTCTTTATGAAAAAACTTTTTTCGTTGCCGAAAAAAGGACGCCACTTGAGAAAGGAAAACACAAAATTAACTTTATTTATTTATAAATCAAATCATTGTTTATTTGTGTTTATAATGTCGTGCAAGCAAACATCTCATATTTTGTTTACACACTCTATTTTGGTTCAATCTCAACTACCCAGCAAAAAAAGCGTCGCCAAAAAAGTAATGAAAATATTCTTTTTAGATCCGGAAGTGGTGCAAAATTGTCGCAGAAGTAATGAATTTAACATGGGCTTGTCATAGGACGAAAGTCCTCCATTTCAACAGCCGTTGCACTGAATCTGAATCACTTCTTTAGGTATGATCCGAATTCAATGTTTTGGACGTAAATTAAAAAATTCTGTGATATTTTGTCAAATAAATAATTTTTACATTTTTTTATAATTTTTAATGGATTTTAACGCTTGTCGGAAACGTTTGACCTCAAATATTTTCACAAATGCACAATTTTTTTCAGATTGGATTTAGCATTTTTCGACCAAATTTAAATGATTTTTACCATTTTATGAATTATTACTCTGTTTTTAACATATTTGAAACAAAAACAAGTATAAACGGCCGTAAGTTCGGCCAGGCCGAAGCTTATGTACCCTCCACCATGGATTGCGTAGAAGCTTCTACTGAAGCCCATGGCAAGGTATCTTAAAACTTCCTAACACCGTAATATATACCACATAGTCCATACGTGGTATATATTAACCCTCCGTCATACACATGGGGCCTGACCAGACTCACTATGTATTTTTATGTATTTATATGGAAAATATGCTATTTTGTTGATATTATTACATTATTACTGTCGTATTTTCCGTCCTGATTTTTTCATACATCGATAGGTAATAAAATTTTAGGAGGGTACCAGAAGTTTTAAGTCTCTAGCTATATTATAAATGTATTTTAATTACAATTAGAATCGAAAAAGGTCTGGCCAGACTCATGTATCTGTCCGAGGGTTAAACTAAAAAAGGCCGATTAACTACGTATATAATTAAGTTTAAAGTTTCTATAGAAATAAAATTTTGACAACATTTTCTATTGAAGTAAAATTTTGACAAAATTTTCTACAGAAATAAAAGTTGGAAACAATTTTCTATAGAAATAAAATTTTGACAAAATTTTCTATAGAAATAAAATTTTGTCAAAATTTTCTATAGAAATAAAATGTTGACAAAATTTTCTATAAAAATAACATTTTGACAATGTTTTCTATAAAAATAAAATTTTGGTAGATTATTTTTGGCTCGAGTGGCAACCATGATTACGAACCGATATGGACCAATTTTTGTGTGATTGGGGATCGGCTATATATAACTATAGACCGATATGGACCAATTTTGACATGGTTATTAGCGGCCTTATACTAACACCACGTTGCAAATTTCAACCGGATCGGATGAATTTTGCTACTCCAAGAGGCTCCGGAGATCAAATCTGGGGAACGGTTTATATGGGGGCTATATATAATTATGGACCGATATGGACCAATTCTTGCGCGTTTGTTAGAGACCACATTCTAACACCATGTTCCAAATTTCAACCGGATCGGATGAATTTTGCTCCTCCAAGAGGCTCCGGAGATCAAATCTTGGGATCGGTTTATATGGGGGCTATATATACCCAGTCAGAAAAAAAACCATCGGAAAAGCGTTGTAAAAGCGTTGTGAACGGTTGATACACGGTGGGAAAAAGCGTTGTTACAACCCCAAAATGATAACATCATTCCACGGTGTATCGATTGTATTTAACAACGTTTTCAAAGCGTCATGAAAACAATATTTTATACGCTTTTCCGATGGTTTAACGAACCCTTTGACAACCCCAAAATGATAACATCGTTACACGGTGTATCGATGGTTTTTACAACCATTAAAAAGCACTGAAAAACAAAATTTCATACGTCTTTCCAATTGTTTCTAGAATGCTTTAGGAGGGTTAGAATTATAATGTTACAGTACCTTAAAACCGCTATTGAAACAAAACAAAATTAGTGTTTTACACTTTACAAAGGAACATCAGAAAACTTAACAATTAACAAGTACCCCCATTTTCATAAAGCTCCGTTAGTGTTCCGTTAACTAACCAACTTTTGAACCGTATTATGGACGAAATTATCATCTTGCATATATATTCCATAGCCAGTTAGGAACACAACTGACGAACATTTTTCACTTAAAGTTAACTGGAGAGAAGATATTTGCAATTTACTTTCTGTTATTTGGCAGTTAAAGCCTAACGGAGCTACATGAAAATGGCCGTTAATAGGAAAAATACATAACTAAGATTAAGATTGACATTTATAATTGGTAAAAAAATTATTTTAATATGGTCAAAAATCGCTAAAGTGAAAACTAAATCAGTAAAAAAGGCATAAAAGTATACATATTTGTTGCAGATTTCTTTATATCTTGATGGGGAATAGCCCAAAGCAAATTTTCATAAAGTTTGTATTCCTTAAAATGAATTATTAAAGAAAAGTAATCGTGAAAATTTTGTGATTTTAGGGGCTAGTCATATGTCTTTATTATTTCCTATAGGTAATAGTTCAAAATTCACTCTTGGAAAAATTTTAAGGTACATTAAAAAGAGAATCCTCTACGACACTAAAATGAACTTAACAAAGGGAAAAAGTTATACACAAATGTGCGTATTTCACACAAAACACTTCAGAATTTCTTAAGATTTGTACATTTTACCCCAAATGCGCCAAAAGATTTGTACATTTTACCCCAAATGCACCAAAAGAACATTCTTGCAATGCTGAACTCCATTTTTTTCCTTCAAACAATGAAATTTTCTTTAAAGGTGGGTATTAAGTTCGAGTTTAGGCGATAAAAACGTCATTTTTTCACGATTACTTTTCTTTAATAATCCATTTTAAGGAATACAAACTTTGTGAAAATTTACTTTGGGCTTTTCCCCATCAAGTTATAATAAAATTTGCAACAAATATGTATGATTTTGTGAATTTTTCTTACTGATTTAGTTTTCACTTTAGCGATTTAAGCGGCTAAACTCGAAGTTAATACTCACCTTAACATGTGAAAAAAAAGTAATTATGTCTAACAAAATTTCTTCAATTAGTCGATAAATAAGTACTTATATTTGGGTTTTGGCGTGATGTCAGCGTTTAGTTTAGTTAAAACTTTCTACTCATTTGTAAAATTACCCAAGTTGTTGTTCCTAGTGGTTTCACTGTTAATGTACATATTCACTTTATATGATAAAGGAACATTATCCTATTATAAATCAATTCCTATCAACAATAGTGCCTCCATTACTCATTAAAAACCATTGGACATTGATGGAACATGCATTTTCAACGATAATTTTATGGAAAATTTACTATTTAAAAACCGTCAATTAATTTGTTTAGCAAGCGTTGTTTCAACGTTGGGTTCCAACGCTGTTACAACGCTCAATATTTATAACCATCGTAAATTTCTGACTGGGATGTGATGGCTTCGTCAACTTGGTGCCTCTCAATATTTTCTAACACAAAGATCACTTGCAGTGTATACGCGGATTCGTGTATATAAATGTAGGATTACATATTATTACAATACTTATAGCCTATTGGACAAGAAGATTAAGGAAATTAGTACTATTAAGTTACTGAAAAGAACTTGTTCAATAAGCTCGAATAAGTATTGTAATAATATGTAGTTTAAATGACTTGGACATTAAACAGCCCTGCATTGGTGTCAGACTAAAATAAAAATAGTAAATGTAGGATTTTTATTCCGGAATATCTTCAAAAACTGCTTTACAACTGTTACATTCACAACAGTTTTTAATGTTTTAGAAAAATGTCGTCTAGTGAAGAAAATAACATAAAACCATTCCAACAAAATTTAGAAAATAGCCTTTTTGACCAAATTGGCTCACTGTTGACTTAAAGGGTTGGCCAGAGGCGGTCGAAAATGACGATTTTAAATACCAATGCTTGTGGAAAGTTCGTAATTTGTAGAAATCTGACCTGAAGAAACACGCGGCCATTAAAGTCCATAAGAAAAATGTTGGTAGTGTTAAAAATGAGCAATGATGTTGCAATGTTCGAAATCCGAATAAAAATGTCATATTACATTTGGCCCCTTTATTGACGGATATAATCCCTGACTATTAATTTTAAAGAAATTGAATTCAATATAAAATATTTGTTATTTTCTTGCCAATTTGTTTGAATTTAGTACCGTAGGGAAAAATGTAGGGAAAAAAATTTTTGGCGTAGGGAAAAAAGGAATTTTTAGGAGCCACGTAGGGAATTTTCAAAAGACTTCCTGGCATCACTGGTATCAATACTAAAATCCTCGAGGGAAGTTAAAAATCTTGGGATCCAAGTAAACTTTATTTGAGTGTAGTTTCTACACTGAACGAAGTTTACACACGCTTATAATTTCCCCTTAAAAGCATGTAAAAAAGATTAAATATAGTCATTACAAAGCTTGTTATAAATTCGGGTTTAGTTGCTCTTAAATAAAATACTTTATAACAAAACGAAATTTCATTTGTCTAAAATTTCGTTCTGGAGGTAAGTACACGGACGAAAAAGACTGTTTCATATGTTTGGGTACAAAAATTATATGCTTGGAACTCAAATTTTTTAACACAATATTTTTAAGTGCAAGCATGGGACATACACCCAGAGAAGGAATATGATCACCTCAACCATGTTTCAAGAGCAAAATGTTATTTTTGAATGGTGACCATGTAACATGTTTGTCGCAACCATGTTATTTTCTCGGAGGTTATGTGTCTGATTTCGGCAAGCATATTATTTTTGGCGAGAAAAGAACATTTTTGCCATAAACATGTTACATGGTCACCATCCAAAAATAACATTTTGCTCTTGAAACATGGTTGAGGTGATCATATTCCTTCTCTGCGTGTATATGTTCACTCATAGAAAAAATCATGCACGGCGTGCTCATTTCAAAACGATTCGTTCATGAAAGTGAATCAACACACATGTGGTGTCAAACTGTGAACAGGCGGTGTCAATCTGACAACGATAAAATGACACCATGCGTTGTCAAAACAACAACCAGTGTTCATGATCTGAAAACGTTATGGTTACGACTTTATAAACAAAATTAAAAAAAAGATTTCCGCTAGCGTGACTCGAACCTGTGTTTTCTGCACCATACGCGTTAACAGTCGCCTTAGAACATTGCACCACCGAAGGAGTTGCCATAATAACGTCTAACGATTATTTTAAGATTTTTCATGGCCAAAGAAAAACGAATGCCGTTCATGAAATCGTGAACGCCCGTGGACGAAATTGTGAACATTCCGTTTTGATTTTTTGTGAACGTTTCCGTTTCATTTTGTCACCGTCCGTTCATGACTATGGAACGTAATTTTTTCTATTAGTGTTAGTATGTTAGAACATGTTATGTTTGGGACATAAAATGTTTGTAAATATAATATGCTTATATGCAAACATATTTTAATTTAGAAATAGCCTATAAACATATATGTGTTTAGAAAGAGAGACCTAGGGAGTATGCTGCAAGTACAATAATGGAAGTAACCAATTGACGCCTTAAAAATATATCCACACAAAAAAAAAATCGTTAAAAATTTTTTTAACCAGTGTATGTTTGAAAAATACAAACAATATTTTGTTTGGACCAATCTTGAAAATATATATGCTTGAAGCAAAATGTGTTTGGGGTATATGTTACAGAAGCGATTTTTTAGGGTGTTTTTTTTTTTTTTTTGGTGTAGCTTTTTTATAAATTTTATTCGCCAAACAAGGCTTTTTGGTTTTTATTTTCCATGTGGAATACTCTACTGTTGTTAACATTGAACTTTTTGCATGCACTTTTCCTAATAATTAAACTAAAGCTGAATGAAACGCAGCCAAAAAAAGTTCTCTCTGGTTTGTTTCAAACTAATACTGTATAGCGTTATTGAAAAAGTTTTTTTTTCTTTTTTGCGGTGCGCATCTTTTCAATAGTGATTATGAAAGCCAATTACAATTTCTATTGCATGTATTTTTGAAATATGAGCAAATATTGTAGTGTAGTCCTCGAGGATTTTAATAAACATTTTCCAGTGGCTCTTTGCACATTGTAGAAGTATTTGAAGTTCATATAAGTGGCTGCTCTGGATATTCTTGAAATGAGCATTTCCAGTCTCATTAGGAAAATTAATTTTAAGAATCTTTGAACACGTAAGCGCAAAGGACAGTTGTAGAATATGTTGCAATATATTGACCTTATCTATTTTGGGATACATTAAGGTAAGCAGTGCATCTAAACTGCATGTATCGGTGCCAATAAAGTAAACAAATAATTAAAATAGTTTACGATCATTCGTAGACGTTATTGCAACCAACGCATGTAGTATAGTTTCAAGAAAAGCAGTACTGTTTTACTTCATACTTACAATGCTATAAAATGGGATCATATATCACCTCTAAGCAAAATTGCTATTGAAATGAGCAATGTGTAGAAGCTGCTCTAAATCGGGACATCGCCCACAAAAATCCGCGCTGATTCGGTTGTTTTGTAAGCAGTTGGTACTGCCTCTCTCTCTCTCTCTCTTACAATTCAGCTGAAATAGTACTCCATTTTTTGCTGGGATATGTATAAAGTTAAAAAATTAAATTAAAAAAAAAAAATATGGTGCAAATATTTCTTCATGTCTTTCTCACTTCCACCAGATTTGATTAGTCCTCAGCACTATGTTTCGTAATACAAACAATATAGAAACAAATGTTCGATTCTATACATTTAACTTTCGACCGGACGGAGAACGGACAGCGGATCATACAGTTTGTAAAACAACACACTATCCACTGGGCAATGTAAAGGGTGATACGGTCAAAATTTGCTCAAGGGAAAACGCGTGTAAATCGGTGAAATCGTTTATTTAAAAAATTAAATTAAATTTCTTTTTCAAGTTCAATTAGTATAAAATTCAGGAAAAGTATTCAGTCAGGCTTTCGCTTTTCCAAATCCGAATTGCCGGGCCTCACGCTTGACACCTGCCATCAGATTTTGTACAGCCACCTTGTCCACCTTCTTCGCCGCAGAAACCCAGTTTGCCTTGAACTGCTGCTCGTCCTTAGCAGTTTTTTTGGTCTTCTTTAGGTTCCGCTTGACAATAGCCCAGTATTTCTCAATTGGGTGGAGCTCTGGCGTGTTGGGAGGGTTCTTGTCCTTGGGAACCACCTGCACGTTGTTGGCGGCGTAACACTCCATGGTCTTTTTACCGTAATGGCAAGATGCCAAATCCAGCCAAAACAGTACGGAACAACCGTGTTTCTTCAGGAAAGGCAGCAGACGTTTATTCAAACACTCTTTCACGTAAATTTCTTGGTTGACAGTCCCGGAAGCTATGAAAATGCTGCTTTTCAAGCCACAGGTACAGATGGCTTGCCAAGCCAGATATTTCTTTGTGAACTTTGACAGTTTTATGTGCTTTATCTGCTACCTTTCCCCTTCCTTTTGCCGTATAAAACTCCTGTACCGGAAGCTGCTTGTAGTCGGCTTTGACGTAGGTTTCGTCGTCCATTACCACGCAGTCAAACTTCGTCCGCATCGTCGTGTACAGCCTCCGGGTTCGCGCTTTGGCTGTCGTATTTTGTTTATCATCGCGATTTGGAGTCACTACCTTCTTGTAAGTCGATAGTCCGGTTCGTTTTTTGGCTCGATGCACGGTTGTAGACGATACACCCAGCTTATTTTCGGCATCTCGGAGAGAGAGGTTAGGGTTTCGCTTGAAACTACCGGCAACTCTCTTTGTCGTCTCAGCAGCTTCCGGTTTTCGATTTCCCCCCGATCCAGACTTCCTTGCTGTCGACAAACGTTCCCCAAACACTTTAATTACATTTGTAACGGTTGATTTGGCAACTTTTAGCGATTTTGCCAGCTTTGCGTACGATGCGCGAGCAAAATTTTGATACGCTGCTCTTCTTGCTTGGACGGCATTTTGACAACTGAAGAGTGAATTCCAAAATCAAAATAGGAGCAACATTCCACACACACACACCTTCAAAATGAGGGGTGTGGTTTTTTAAATGCAAAATTGAAAGAAATACGATTTAAGGAAACTATTTGAAGAAAACAAACAACTTTAGTTGTAAAGGAAATAATGGAATTATACATCATTTCTCAAGATTTCGAAAGGATTCGCGGCATTGCTTAGTACAATATAAAATGTTTACTACGAAAAGTAGACAGTCGTTGATGTAAACGAAATGAAGTGAGATTTTCGAATAAAATTTTTTTTCTATTGCAAAAATAATAATTTTTTAACATAAAAGAAATTATTTGAACTTTTCGAAGAAATTCAATACACGCAGAGAAGAAACATGATTGTCACAATCATATTCGAAGAGCAAAATAATATGATAGGAACTATCTTTGCGGCGACCATTTAACATTTTCACCTGCAACCACGTTGGCTCAGTGAACGTGGTTCTAAGAAAAATAAAATTGTCCTCATCTAAAATGTTATTATATTGATAAAAAGAATTTTGTTTCCATTAAAAGACAATGACCACGATCTAAAATTTTATGTTATTCGTCAAAAATGTGTTTCTTCCAATTAGAATAACATGGTCACAACCTAAAACCGTTTGGTCTTTATGAAAAAACTTTTTTCGTTGCCGAAAAAAGGACGCCACTTGAGAAAGGAAAACACAAAATTAACTTTATTTATTTATAAATCAAATCATTGTTTATTTGTGTTTATAATGTCGTGCAAGCAAACATCTCATATTTTGTTTACACACTCTATTTTGGTTCAATCTCAACTACCCAGCAAAAAAAGCGTCGCCAAAAAAGTAATGAAAATATTCTTTTTAGATCCGGAAGTGGTGCAAAATTGTCGCAGAAGTAATGAATTTAACATGGGCTTGTCATAGGACGAAAGTCCTCCATTTCAACAGCCGTTGCACTGAATCTGAATCACTTCTTTAGGTATGATCCGAATTCAATGTTTTGGACGTAAATTAAAAAATTCTGTGATATTTTGTCAAATAAATAATTTTTACATTTTTTTATAATTTTTAATGGATTTTAACGCTTGTCGGAAACGTTTGACCTCAAATATTTTCACAAATGCACAATTTTTTTCAGATTGGATTTAGCATTTTTCGACCAAATTTAAATGATTTTTACCATTTTATGAATTATTACTCTGTTTTTAACATATTTGAAACAAAAACAAGTATAAACGGCCGTAAGTTCGGCCAGGCCGAAGCTTATGTACCCTCCACCATGGATTGCGTAGAAGCTTCTACTGAAGCCCATGGCAAGGTATCTTAAAACTTCCTAACACCGTAATATATACCACATAGTCCATACGTGGTATATATTAACCCTCCGTCATACACATGGGGCCTGACCAGACTCACTATGTATTTTTATGTATTTATATGGAAAATATGCTATTTTGTTGATATTATTACATTATTACTGTCGTATTTTCCGTCCTGATTTTTTCATACATCGATAGGTAATAAAATTTTAGGAGGGTACCAGAAGTTTTAAGTCTCTAGCTATATTATAAATGTATTTTAATTACAATTAGAATCGAAAAAGGTCTGGCCAGACTCATGTATCTGTCCGAGGGTTAAACTAAAAAAGGCCGATTAACTACGTATATAATTAAGTTTAAAGTTTCTATAGAAATAAAATTTTGACAACATTTTCTATTGAAGTAAAATTTTGACAAAATTTTCTACAGAAATAAAAGTTGGAAACAATTTTCTATAGAAATAAAATTTTGACAAAATTTTCTATAGAAATAAAATTTTGTCAAAATTTTCTATAGAAATAAAATGTTGACAAAATTTTCTATAAAAATAACATTTTGACAATGTTTTCTATAAAAATAAAATTTTGGTAGATTATTTTTGGCTCGAGTGGCAACCATGATTACGAACCGATATGGACCAATTTTTGTGTGATTGGGGATCGGCTATATATAACTATAGACCGATATGGACCAATTTTGACATGGTTATTAGCGGCCTTATACTAACACCACGTTGCAAATTTCAACCGGATCGGATGAATTTTGCTACTCCAAGAGGCTCCGGAGATCAAATCTGGGGAACGGTTTATATGGGGGCTATATATAATTATGGACCGATATGGACCAATTCTTGCGCGTTTGTTAGAGACCACATTCTAACACCATGTTCCAAATTTCAACCGGATCGGATGAATTTTGCTCCTCCAAGAGGCTCCGGAGATCAAATCTTGGGATCGGTTTATATGGGGGCTATATATACCCAGTCAGAAAAAAAACCATCGGAAAAGCGTTGTAAAAGCGTTGTGAACGGTTGATACACGGTGGGAAAAAGCGTTGTTACAACCCCAAAATGATAACATCATTCCACGGTGTATCGATTGTATTTAACAACGTTTTCAAAGCGTCATGAAAACAATATTTTATTCGCTTTTCCGATGGTTTAACGAACGCTTTGACAACCCTAAAATGATAACATCGTTATACGGTGTATCGATGGTTTTTACAACCATTAAAAAGCACTGAAAAACAACATTTCATTTCCAATTGTTTCTAGAATGCTTTAGGAGGGTTAGAATTATAATTTTACAGTACCTTAAAACCGCTATTGAAACAAACCAAAATTAGTGTTTTACACTTTACAAAGGAACATCAGAAAACTTAACAATTAACAATTACCCCCATTTTCATAAAGCTCCGTTAGTGTTCCGTTAACTAACCAACTTTTGAACCGTATTATGAACGAAATTGTCATCTTGCATATATATTCCATAGCTAGTTAAGATATTTGCAATTTACTTTCTGTTAATTGGCAGTTAAAGCCCAGCGGAGCTACATGAAAATGGCCGTTAATAGGAAAAATACATAACTAAGATTAAGATTGACATTTATAATTGGTAAAAAAATTATTTTAATATGGTCAAAAATCGCTAAAGTGAAAACTAAATCAGTAAAAAAGACATAAAAGTATACATATTTGTTGCAGATTTCTTTATATCTTGATGGGGAATAGCTCAAAGCAAATTTTCATTAAGTTTGTATTCCTTAAAATGAATTATTAAAGAAAAGTAATCGTGAAAAATTTGTGATTTTAGGGGCTAGTCATATGTCTTTATTATTTCCTATAGATAATAGTTTAAAATTCACTCTTGGAAAAGTTTTAAGGTACATTAAAAAGAGAATCCTCTACGACACTAAAATGAACTTAACAAAGGGAAAAAGTTATACACAAATGTGCGTATTTCACACAAAACACTTCAGAATTTCTTAAGATTTGTACATTTTACCCCAAATGCGCCAAAAGATTTGTACATTTTACCCCAAATGCACCAAAATAACATTCTTGCAATACTGAACTCCAATTTTTTCCTTCAAACAATGAAATTTTCTTTAAAGGTGGGTATTAAGTTCGAGTTTAGGCGATAAAAACGTCATTTTTTCACGATTACTTTTCTTTAATAATCCATTTTAAGGAATACAAACTTTGTGAAAATTTGCTTTGGGCTTTTCCCCATCAAGTTATAATAAAATTTGCAACAAATATGTATGATTTTGTGCATTTTTCTTACTGATTTAGTTTTCACTTTAGCGATTTAAGCGGCTAAACTCGAAGTTAATAATAATAAAAAGTAATTATGTCTAACAAAATTTCTTCAATTAGTCGATAAATAAGTACTTATATTTGGGTTTTGGCGTGATGTCAGCGTTTAGTTTAAACTTTCTACTCATTTGTAAAATTACCCAAATTGTTGTTCCTAGTGGTTTCACTGTTAATGTACATATTCACTTTATATGATAAAGGAACATTATCCTATTATAAATCAATTCCTATCAACAATTATACCTCCATTACTCATTAAAAACCATTGGACATTGATGGAACATGCATTTTCAACGATAATTTTATGGAAAATTTACTATTTAAAAACCGTCAATTAATTTGTTTAGCAAGCGTTGTTTCAACGTTGGGTTCCAACGCTGTTACAACGCTCAATATTTATAACCATCGTAAATTTCTGACTGGGTAATTATGGACCGATGTGGACCAATTTTTGCATGGTTGTTAGAGACCATATACTAACACCATGTACCAAATTTCAGCCGGATCGGATGAAATTTGCTTCTCTTAGAGCAATCGCAAGCCAAATTTGAGGGTCCGTTTATATGGGGGCTATACGTAAAAGTGGACCGATATGGACCAAATTTTTCATAAATATTAGAGACAATATACTAACACCATGTACTAAATTTCATCCGGATCGGATGAAATTTGCTTCTTTTAGAGCAATCGCAAGCCAAATTTGGGGGTCCATTTATATGGGGGCTATACGTAAAAGTGGACCGATATGAACCAATTTTTGCATGGTTGTTAGAGACCATATATAAACACCATGTACCAAATTTCAGCCGCATCGGATGAAATTTGCTTCTTTTAGAGCAATGGCAAGCCAAATTTGGGGGTCCGTTTATATGGGGGCTATACGTAAAAGGATGGGGGTATATTAACTTTGTCATTCCGTTTGTAACACATCGAAATATTGCTCTAAGACCACATAAAGTATATATATTCTGGGTCGTGGTGAAATTATGAGTCGATCTGAACATGTCCGTCCGTCCATCCGTCTGTTGAAATCACGCTAACTTCCGAACGAAACAAGCTATCGACTTGAAACTTGGCACAAGTAGTTGCTATTGATGTAGGTCGGATGGTATTGCAAATGGGCCATATCGGTCCTTTTTTACGTATAGCCCCCATATAAACGGACCCCCAAATTTGGCTTGCGATAGCTCTAAAAGAACCAAATTTCATCCGATCCGGATGAAATTTAGCACATGGTGTTAGTATATCGTCTCTAATATTTATGCAAAATTTGGTCCATATCGGTCCACTTTTACGTATAGCCCCCATATAAACGGACCCCCAAATTTGGCTTGCGATTGCTCTAAGAGAAGCAAATTTCATCCGATCCGATTTTATTTCTATAGAAAATTTTTTCCAAATTTTATTTCTGTAGAAAATTTTGTCAAAATTTTACTTCAATAGAAAATGTTGTCAAAATTTTATTTTGTCAAAATTTTATTTCTATAGAAACTTTAAACTTAATTATATACGTATTTAATCGGCCTTTTTTAGTTTAACCCTCGGACAGACACATGAGTCGATTCTAATTGTAATTAAAATACATTTATAATATAGCTAGAGACTTAAAACTTCTGGTACCCTCCTAAAATTTTATTACCTATCGATGTGTGAAAAAATCAGGACGGAAAATACGACAGTAATAATGTAATAATATCAACAAAATAGCATATTTTCCATATAAATACATTAAAATACATAGTGGGTCTGGCCAGGCCCCATGTGTTACGAATGTGACTATCGAAACATGTGTATGACGGAGGGTTAATATATACCACGTATGGACTATGTGGTATATATTACGGTGTTAGGAAGTTTTAAGATACCTTGCCATCGGCTTCAGTAGAAGTTTCTACGCAATCCATTTTGGAGGGTACATAAGCTTCGGCCTGGCCGAACTTACGGCCGTTTATACTTGTTTCAATTATACTTCGCTTTGTGTTCACATAAAACCACGTGCCACTTCTGAATAAATAAATTAACACAAAACACAGTAATTCCGTATTCTCCCTCCATTCAAAGAAACAATCGACACACTACTGACGCGCAAAATGAAAATCGTGTGTACATCCTCAATGTTTTTACAAAATTATTTTCGCCGCAAAAAGGAAAAATAAAAAAGTAAATTGTCACGAAAACAATGTACATAGTCTTTATGGCCATGTAATGGTTCTAGACATGTCTATTAGATGTGTGCACGTGAGTAATATTTTGCTCACGCTCACGCACACTTACGACGGAGAAATCTTATTCACGCACACTCACGCCCGATATTTTTTGGTGGGACTCACACTCACGCACGATATTTTTTGGTAGGACTCACACTCACGCACGCTCACAAAAAGAAAATTTGTACTCACGCACGCTCACGCACGAAATCTTTTAAATGTCGTGACTCATGAGATATATCGTGACTCACGAAAAATGTCGTGACTCACGAAAAATGCCGAATAATTTTATGAGTGATTTACCTTTAGAACCTGACTGAAAACATGAGTATGGTTAAAATCGAGTGCGTTATAAAACTCTTACCACCTAGGATGTCACCAAAATTATAAATGAATTCAACTCGTAAGCATTTTATGTTCGTCAGCGGGATTATTTGCGTGAACGTGTTTGCACAGGGAGTAGAATTAGCATTGCAGCTATGCGTGCCAAATTTGGTTGAAATCGGTTCAGATTTAGATATATCTCCAATATATAGCTTTCGCCCGATTTACACTCATATGACCACAGAGGCCAATTTTTAACTCCGATTTAGTCGAAATTTTGCACAGGGAGTAGAATTAGCATTGTAGCTATGCGTGCTAAATTTGGTTGAAATCGGTTCAGATTTTGATATATCTCCCATATATAGCTTTCGCCCGATTTACACTCATATGAACACAGAGGCCAATTTTTAACTCCGATTTAGTCGAAATTTTGCACAGGGAGTAGAATTAGCATTGTAGCTATGCGTACCAAATTTGGTTGAAATCGGTTCAGATTTAGATATAGCTCCCATTTATATGTTTTTCTGATTTCGACAAAAATGGTCAAAATACCAACATTTCCCTTGTAAAATCGCCACTGCTTAGTCGAAGAGCTGTAAAAATGACTCTAATTTTCTTAATCTTCTATTACATATATATTGAGCGATAAATCATAAATAAATTTTTGCGAAGTTTCCTTAAAATTGCTTCAGATTTAAATGTTTCCCATATTTTTTTACTAACATTGTGTTCCAACCTTGTGCATTAGCCGACTTAAATTTTGAGTCTATAGATTTTGTAGAAGTCTATAAAATTCTGTCCAGATCGCGTGATATTTAAATGTATGTATTTGGGACAAACCTTTATATATAGCCCCCCAACACATTTGACGGATGTGATATGGTATCGAAAATTTAGATCTACAGAGTGGTGCAGGGTATAATATAGTCGGCCCCACCCGACTTTAGACTTTGCTTACTTGTTTTTATTGATTTAAAGATGCCCCGCCATTGAAAAAATATTGACCTTATATGAAAGACTACGAATCCTAAGTATTATGACATCCAATTTACATAATATTAAGGACCATTTTCTTTATTCTGATAATTGGTTGATAGTTTTGCTGCAACAAACAAAACGAATATAGAATTTGTAATTAATGAATAGTTCATAATGTTTGCTTTAACTGTTTTTGTTTTTATTAAAATTATTAATATATTTCATTAAATTTTCTTTAAGTAAAGAAACATATTTATGATTGAAAGATATAATCTCTTAATTAAATAAGATATTGAATACTGGAATTGAAGCAAGCTTACACTGAAAAAAAGCATATCCGGTTCCAAAGATTTTGTCTTTACTTTAACAACTTTGGTATTGATTCCGAGCCAAAGAAGCGGGGAATACAAGTAAGTATACTTTTAAGACACAATTCTCTTTTAAATTTGGGTTTTGTGTACTTGTTTCTAAGAAGCAAATTGTAATTTTTCGTTTTTTCAGCTTTTTTCATATACTAACAAAGCCATTTAAAACCGAGTTAACGACAACTTTATTTTCTAAATTCAGACTCGACTTCCAGTAGAAAATATGCTATCACCCTTATTCCTGAAGTCGCCCTCGCTCTCGCCGTTGCTTTTTGTCGTCTGTCGCTTTTAAGTCGTCTCGTCATTCATTTGATATTCCTGTGAAGTGGCGACGGCGACGACGACGATTACATTTTGTACCAATTACAATACTCTGTAATAAAAGGCCGATATCACTAGAAAACAATCAGCTGATGTGCAAAAAAAGAATTTTAATTTTTTCGGTTTAAAATATTTTTATTTCTGACGAAATTCTAAAACGGAAAATCAAGAAAAAATATTTAATTTGACGCGGAAAAAATGTGGATATATATTCGAGGACAGTTAAAGCTTCCAAAACTACAAAAATGGCGCCGACGCTGAGATCAATGACACAAGGATCATCGTGAAAGAAAACAATCAGTTGATGTGCAAAACTGAATTTTAATTATTTGCATTTAAAATGCTGTTTGCTTGTAATCCAATGTTGACTTGGAAAATCAAAATATGTTAAATGATAAATTTGACTCGGGAAATGATTTAGATATCTACATTAGGGCAATAACAACATCCGGCATATACAATTGGAACGACGTTGACATTATGTGTCCAAGGATCATTCAAAGTTTGACACAATTGTTACCTAAGTTTGGTGCTAAATAAAATACATTGGACTTGAAGGATTTCTATCAAAAATAAATGGAATTGAAAATCAACACGTTTACTTTAATTGTACAGTGTTCTTTTCTATGATTTGAATGTGAAGACCAAAACTTCTATATATACTGATTTTTTTCCATTTTTTTTTGTAATTGTTGAAGATTAGTCACTTTACCTCTTACCAATTTCCATTTTTTCCATTTATTTTTTGCAATTGCTCGATTAATAAAGTCTAAAAAACTTCTTCAAAAATTAAACACTAAACTCGTCGCTGGTAACTTTGACCTCACGACAATATGTTTTTCAGTGTACAATATGACTTAAAACCTATTTTTGACTATGTTTAATCTATGCTTTATTTTTAATTTAAAAATATTTTCCTTAAATTATCTGTAATAAGTTGGCCTTTAAAGCGGACATTTATTCGCATATGCAATCAGATAAGAAATATGATCATCTCAGACATGCACTGAAAAAAAGCATGCCCTGTACCAAAGATTTTGCCTTTATGCTAATGATTTGGTATTGATTCCGAGGCAAAGAAGCGGAGAATTTAAGTAAGTATACGTTTAAGACAAAATTGTCTTTTAAATTTCAGTTTTGCGTACATGATTCTATGTAGCAAATTTTAGTTTATTCAATTTTTTGTTTTTTGCTTCATGTGCATTTAAAGTCTTTTAAAAACGTGTTACATAATTTCAAGTAGAAATTATGCTATGTTTCAAGTAAAACCCGTCTTTACAATCCTTATAACAGAGGTGAATTTCGTTTGTCTAAAATTTCTTTATGTGTATGACGTTTGTATTTCATACAATTCCATATATTATTCCCAATATATAAATGTGTTTATTTATAAAAAGCATACAATAATTCACTTAAAACCCTAGTAAGTTAATTTCTTTGATACATTGTGATTTTACACGCCAAAAAAATAATCTTAGGCAAACAAATATTGTTTCCCATTTGCTTCTCGCTGTAAGGAAGTTTGTTTGGAAGAGAAACATATACTTTTTATGATAAATGTTGATTCTCTTGCGGAATGTAAAAAAAATCATAAAGATTAGGTAAATTTTTTTAATTTTCTGGCTAATTGCATATTTTCTCACATTATTATCACTTCCACGGAGTTTTAATGGTAATGATAATTTTGTGATGAAAGATTGACATTTTCGAAGATATTCTAAACGATTTTTCTTACCGTGTATGGACTCATTTCTTTGTACTATTCTACCTATGCCAACGAAAGGGTAGAGTTCTCACAACCTCTTCCACTTATTTATTTACCCTTTATTTTCCATGGCATCTACTTCATTTATTTCATTATATGCTTACATCTATTGCATTATGTGATTTAGGTTTTGCGTGGGAGTGGCATAGGCACGGTGGAAAGAAATGTCTGTTTGTGACAACACAATACGAGTTGTACGGAATATTTCTTTTATAATTTTCTTTGATTTTGATTTGAATGAACTCACTCCGTAGTCAACTATGGTTTTAAAAAAAAAAATGTCAATCGCTTTGATATTTAGGTGACATGGTGGTCTATATGTTTGGTACTCAAAGCTAAACTTAGACTTCAGGCTCATATTCATTTACATTCCGATTTAACTAAAAAAGTGAAAATCTTTGCTATTTGGTCATTTTTGCCTCACTCCATATATTGAGCATTTTGCATAACATTATTTAAGAATAGAGCTTCTTTGAACATCTTTGATATAAAAAGCTCAGCGAATTCACAAAAACTAATCGAAGAAATATTTATTGTTGAACAATTAGAAACAGAATATAGAATTTTATTTTCTAAATGACAAAATATAAAAGTCAAATTCATAGACTAGACAAGTAGAAATTATTTACATTGTACAAAGTATGAATATAAATACTTCACCACGCCTCCTCAAATTAAATAATTTTTTGAACACCCATTGATGATGTAAATTGTTTATGTTTGAATCGAGGTAGTGGTTTTGTTAAAACGTCAGCAGGTATTTCACTCGTAGCCATATTTTGAATATCGACAACTATAGCTTCAATTGGTTCGAGAGTGATGTCCGCTATATTTGGCCATCGCTTGAGCACTTTGTGAATCGCTATAAATCGTTTTTGGACTGGTATCAACAAATCCCAATTCAGATGTTAAGTATCGCAAGTAGTAGGCCTCTTTAGCTGCCTCAGACAGTGCTATATATTCAGATTCGGCACTCGAAGTAGCAACTACTCGCTGCTTTCTTGATTCCCAAGATATTACGGTCTCGCAGGAGCCGACTTCCTATCATTAGAATCATTCGCCCAACTAGCATCGACGTATCCGATGATGGGGAGACCAAATATTTTATAAGTCAGAGTATAGTTTTGCGTTGAATTCAAATATTTTAGTACATTTAGTGCCACAGTCCAATGTTGCTCGCGGTGGTCGGAATTAAATATAAATAGCATATTGACACTATGTTACATGCTATATCTGGTCTACTAAATACCGAGAGATGTTATAGATATCCTATAGGTTCTTGATATTTGGTGGTATTCTTCTGGAATTTATTGGAATTTTGACAAGCTTTGTATTTTCTTTACCGCGCTTTTGAATTAAATTAGATATATAACCAAGTTGTGAGATCGATATTGAGTTATCAGAAACATTGACTTCCAAACCAATATAATGCTTTGGTTTGGTTTGGTTCCAAACCAATACAATGCTTTTACTTTAAAATTATTTTTGAGAGTACCTATAAGACGGTCAACTTCGTTGTTATTATTTGACTCTATAAGGATAACATCGACATATAAAGTGACAATAGTCGTGGAACCATTAGACTTTTTATAATAAACACATTGGTCGTACTTCGATTGCTTCAATCCAAATTGTTTAAAAACGCAATCTATTCGCTTAAACCATTGTCGAGCTGCTTGTTTTAGTCCATATATACCTTTTTTGACTTTGCACACCTTATTCCGATCTTGGACAAACCCCAAATTTTTCCCAACACAAAGAGCATACACTAATCGAATAGTACTTTGGCGAACAACTGGTGCGAAGGAATCCATATAGTCAAAGCCGTATTTTTGGGCATAACCTTTCGCCACCAATCTGGGTTCACACAAAAAAATAACTGCAAATAAATATTAACAACTTTATTTGTATGTAAAATCTGTTGATGCTCAACAAATTTGTCTATTGAATTTGAGGCATTTGTTGTTGAAATGTGTTTGTAGATGCTTGACAGAGGAAATAATAGAAATATTCTGAATTTTCAACAAATTGTTTTGTTGCGAAAATAGTTGACTGCTATCGATATGAAAACAAAAACAAAAATACAAGACTGGTTACGCGCACATCGCTGAGAACATGTACGAATGCTAAAAGAAGTATGAGAAGAATACCATTAGAACAAAATGAGTATGAGCACATGCACGTGTATGATAGCAAGCAATGAGCTCATTCATCAGAGAATACAGAAAAGCATTTATAAATGTCTGTGAAAAATGTATATTTTTCAATTTGGTAGTTTCTTAAATGTGTTTGTTTTATGAGATAATTAATAAAACCATATTAATATCGGGATTAGAATTATTTCAATTCTAATTAACTAGAATATATATCACTGGGCAAAAAGTTGTCAAAATGCTTGCTAGACCCTGGACTACTCAATTTAAAATCGTCATACATTTACAAAACTGAGTATAGGATTTTCGACACAAAATGTTACATGTTCCCCGTCCAAAAATAGCATTTTGGTCATATTCCTCCTCTGTGTGTACTTAACAAAATATCTCTGTCAATTTCAATTTAATTTTTTGTCAATACACCAATAAATTTGTTACACGTCATTGATAGACTCCAACAAACCACATACAAATTTTTTCGTTCAAATTCAAAAATATTTGTTGAGGATTAAACGTAACGTTCAACAACAAATATTTTGTACTGTTGGAAGCTCAACAAATTACTTACAAATTATGTTATTGAGAACACAAATTATTTGTTGCCTTCTGATGGTAACGATTGCTAACAACTTTTTTGTAATAATGGTTATTAAAAGTACAAATTAGTTTGTTGCAGGAAAATTAACAAATGTTGTTATTGTTTTTCCAACAAAAGTTATTGGTTCTCAAACTTATTTTTATCTGTGTTTTCTTTTGTCGACACGACCATCTGGAAAAGATTTTGCCTTAAAAATCCATCTGCAATCAATTGGCGTTTTTCCAGCGGATAAATAACTAGGTCCCAAACATCATTTTCTATAAGAGATTCAAATTCTTGCAAAATGGCAGTATACCAGTTTTTAGAGCTATTTGACTCCATTGCCTCATTATACGTTTTGGGATCACAATGTTCGATATCCACGACTGCGCATGCAGAATATTTACCTTTCGCCCAATATATTTACCTAACCTAACCTAACCTAGAACTTACCATGGGAATATTCACTTCAACTTCAGATGCTCCGCTTTCTTCTTCTACAAGTAATTCGGGTCATCAATGATATCAACAAATATATCTGGCTCTTCATCACCTTGATCTGTTACTAGACTGTCTTCTTGTATTTGCTACGACATAGGCAGAATCTAAGAAGCACAGTTATATATTGGAAGTAAAGGCAGCGTATCCTGGGCTTAAAAAATGTCCACATTATTTATTAGGCGCACCTTTTAAATTGGTCACAGATTGTGTAGAATTTGAGCAGACAACAACTAAATTAGATGTTCCGAGGGAAGTTGCGCAATGGATTTTTTATATTCAAGATTTCAACATGGAAATTGAATATCGTTCAGGTGAAAGAATGAAACATGTAGATTGTCTTAGTCGCTTTGCTTTATCCTGTCTAGTAGTAGTGAATGAGTTGTCAGCTCGAATGGTGAAAGCGCAGAAAGATGATGATTATATCAATGCGGTGAAAGAAAGGCCATATGAAGGATTTAAAATCAAAGATATTGGATACCACATCTTGAAATAAAGGTATCGAAATTTATTTCTTATTACATTAACCCCCATTTTCATAAAGCTCAGTTAGTGTTCCGTTAACTAACCAACTTTTAAACTGTATTATGGAAGATGCTGTCATCTTGCATATATATTCCATATGCCAGTTAGGAACTTAACTGACGAACATTTTTCAGTTAAAGTTAACTGGAGAGAAGATATTTGCAATTTACTTTCTGTTAACTGGCAGTTAAAGCCTAACGGAGCTACATGAAAATGGCCGTAAGTGTATAATTCACAACAAGAAATTGGGTAAGGATTTTTGAATTGCATTGGCAAAGGTGATATACCAATTCAAACTATTCACAAGTATGCTACTTCAAAACAACATAAATATATTCTAGCAATGGTCGATGGATTCACAAAGAGGTCATAAAAAACTTAAATAATGGGCGGATATATTCGGATTTCCAAAACGGATTATAAGCGATAAAGGGTCAGCGTTTACATCTAATGCGTTTACAGATTTTGCCAATGAGAATATGATTGAACATTTTTGTACATAATGGTACAAATATGTTTTTTGAATTATGCTTTAGACTAAAGAATTTGGTTTTTGTTGTTTGTGTGTTTTGTTTTAAAAACAACTAAAGGGTTAAAAAAATAAAATATATAAATCATTATCTTCCTTATCATAATAACCATGTCAGCATGTTCCTTCTAATATATACACTGAAAAAAGTGAACCCATTTCCATTGCAAAATGAACTAAACTGTAGTAAAATTGACCATGGTCTAGCCCTTAAGATTTTTTTTCTACTTGTCTAGTTTATAATTCTCTTAAATTTTAGTTCATCTATGGCATTGTATTTTAGTTCAATTTTACAAAACCCTTACCAAGTTAAAAAGTCTGTATTATTTTGGTTAACTTGATTATTTTTTGGGAAACCCGATAATAAAATTTGGTTAAGAGTCTCTTTAAAATGTCGACGAATAAACTATTTTTATATTAATCATTCCACAGTACAGAGAAATTAAATAATTAAATGAACAACAAACCGTTATACTATTACGAAAATTTTCATACATTAAAAGTAAACTTTCTTTAAGCAAAAGTATTTTATTATAAAAACTTATGATTGAAGTTCTTAACATAACACAAAGGTTTTTGTGAATAACAATTACGGCCACATGGAGTAGTTTATTTTAACTCGCTGTTTGGACATTTTGACTTATCCTTAGTCTTTTATTAATCAAATTGTAAAAAATTAACATGTAATAAAATATAATTTTTAGCTCTTTATATTAGCTTGTAACTTACCATATTTGGGGGCATTTTATCAAATGGTTTAAGGAATTCAACTTTTCTTAGATAAACGTACCCCACAGATTTGTACCTGAAACAATTATACTGAAAAAAATATTGTCGTGAGGTCAAAGATTTAATGTCTTTAAAATACAAATGCAAATTTAGCTTACAATAGAAGTCGCATTTCTCTAATATAAAGTTTGTCCTTGTCCAAAAGTCGATAAACTCTTCAATGAAGTCGTATTGTCCTTATAATTAAGCGATTTGACTTAAAAATGGGTATCATAACATGGAAGAAAAAATGTTTGGGCTAAGGTCAACTTGACTTTAATAATTCTG